>NW_008824988.1:1188736-1194035 GCF_000699105.1 Pygoscelis adeliae | reverse complement strand
TGTGCATGTTCAGCATGCCTCACTGAAATATCCTTCTCTGCAGATGGTTTTCATTTTCAGGGTTAACTGGTAGTCTGATAGGTTGCGCTTCTCTGTGTTCTCCTAATCATCCCAGCATGATTATCATAGCTCTTGGGGGGGGGATGTCGTATTAAAAAGATATGCTTTCTATTAAAAAGCTAAACCAAGACTGAATAATATTCCGTATGTTCTATTCGATAAAGATTTGTTTGATCAGTTGACAATAACAAATGCAAGGAAGGCATATTAGCATCAATACAAATTCCTTTCTCCCAAATTAAAGAAAGAGATTGCATACTGGCAGGTTTCTTGTGTTTTGATTATATAGAAAATGGTTGCCTGATTATGACAATGGAAGTATAAAAGAAGATGAAAAAAAGGCCTCTTAGAGCATTTTCTCTACCTGTCCTAACAGTGGGATGCACCAGCACCTCTAGCCATACTGGTTACCTTCATTTTGGCAAGTGAGGAGGATCACTCCATGTTATTGGCTATAATAGAGATCTCAAAAGGCACAAGAAGATGTGGACTCAGGCTAATCAGCTCAGTGGCTAATTGACCATTTAAACCTGGGTAGGTTTAAAACTAGTTTCTGATCAGTACCTAAATCAGTGACTTTAGTGCTATATTATACAGTGTTTACAGCAGAGTCTACCAGGTATGTATGCCCTAAACAGCAGTGCACAGGTAATGGGCTCAAGCTATCACAGTTTCCTCTTCATGTTGGCTTTGATTTTAAGGTCTTGATTTTCTATGGCTACAAACAGATTTAAGCAATTTCTCAGCCAAGATGTTGTCCATGTAGTATGACTGAGTGGGATGACCGAGTTGTGTAAAATTACCTGACAGTAGCATTGTGACAGGCCATATAAAAATTAATGTGTTCAGACTCAATGATCGATATCTACCTTACATTTATTCCATTCCTGTATTTTACCCATTTAAAAATAAACACTTGGAGTGCAGCCCAAGTAAGTTATGTCCTGATTACTGGTATGAGTAAGGCTGTTAGGAATTCCAAGTGGTTTTGAAATATTCTGTGAAGTTTGCTAGTCACCTGACATAGAAACATAGCAATAACAATTTCTGGTGATGAAACACCAGAAATGTGTTTCAGATTTTCTGATTTAGGGTATTGTCAAAACTAGGTTCTCTGGGTAACAGTAGAGGTAACTAAAGCAGTAATAAAATTTAATAATGCCTGTTTAGAAGAACACTGAGGGAGAAAAATTATTAAAAAGCATTAGTTCTTTAAAGGATTCCCTGTCTGGGTTTATCTTTGTAATTTGCGTATAGAATTATAGGAGCAAGAGCATATGATACTTGAAAAGTAAATATTTTTAATTTCTTTATGTTTGCAAGGGTGAGGTATCCCCAGTCCTGAGAGTAGGTCTGTCTTGTAATTTAAAACCTAAGTGATTGAGTTTGGTCTATGGATGTTGTCTAAAAAACCCTTCCTGTTTGCTGTATAAACTTGTTGAAATACAGGATGTTATAATGAAACCTGCTATATATCTAGAAAGTTTACTTGGGAAACTAGCAGGGTTGGTTTGCAGTATTTATTTTTCTGGAAGGTGGGAGGTAAAGCTGATGTGATGGAAATGACTGGCTCCCTCATCCTGAAACCTTAGACCAGTTTGCGCTAATTCACTGATGTATGTGCCTAAACACATTAATAAGGCTAAAATAGACAGGGGCGCCTAATGACGCATGCTGGACTGGGGATAATGGACTAGCAGAGGGCTTTACTGAGGATCTGTTCCACTGGGAACAGAGCCTTTATATCCTAATTAAAGCCCTGTAAACCTTCATTTAGTACTGGAAATCCAGTATCAGGTTTAGTGAGCTGATTTTAATTAAAGCTGATGTTAGCCTCAACTTCATGTGGGTTTCTGACGAAAATAATCTTTTGTAGGAAATGCGTGTGTGCGTATGTATGTATGTACCTATGCATGTATCTGCTGGAGTGTACTTGTGCATGTGTTTGTATTCTGTTGTATTTAAATCTTCTGTAATTAAGAACAGATCATCCCTGTGTTTAAACTAGTAATTGTCTGACTTTGAAGGGAATACTGACAAGTTATTTTTACTTCTATGTTATCACCTGTCATGTTAAATCTAGTGCCAGGTGAGGGCTCTGTTACCCTTACACTGGGGGAGGTGGGAGGGACGTTTGTGCTTCCCTGGTTTATAAATAACCATCTTTGTGTAACCATTGCAGAACCAGATGTCATGTTGTAGAGGAATAAAGCATTACTCCTACATATAAATAGGACTGTAATATCCCACCAAAGGAAATAGGGAGTTATTTTTTTTTAAGCTTGGTTTTAGAAACCTGGTGTATCAACATAGATTTAAAAATAGAGTGCATTATAAAATCTGAGGGAAGACAGCCGCCTTCTATTTTCTGGTTAGGTGGAAAGGGATATTCTTAATTAGAACACATTTTACATATATTTCTGTACTTAAAGTGTGTGTGTGTGTGTGTGTGTGTGTGTGTGTGAGATACCCATGTGAATTGGAAAAAAAGGGAGAGAGAAAGAGAGGTAAAATAGTGGAATGCTGAAACAGAAGAGTTAAACTGCAATTAGATTGTCCATATACTGTTAATTTTCCTCCTTTCCTCTTATGCATAGCCATTTCACTTTCATTACCATGACTTTTCATTTTCCCCTACAGAATCTGGATTGTTTGGTAATACTTGATAGATGGTCTAGCTGTATAGGTTGCTCTGTAAAGAAGTCTTATTCTTTCTCTTTTCAGTAAAGCTCTAACTTTATTTACCACCTGCCCTCCAACCCTGCACTGGCTACAGAATTTTTTGTGTCCGGTAGGATTTTTGATAGTGGTTATTGACTGTTTTATCTAAGTGTTTCACAGATTATTTTTTTCTCATAATGTCCTTAGAAGATGAGATGGTGTTATTTTTATTTTATAACTAGACAACTCAAACTCAGGGCACTGCTGTGCTGAGTTACTTTAGCTAGTTCTGGTTGAGCTAGGTAGTCTATCAGAAGCTGCATACGATGTTCTTCATTGTGCTTCCCAAATTAGCCTGAGTGAAGCACTGTGGTTGTGCTATATTAAGACAGGATATCTCTGACTTGCAGAGCATTCTGCTGTTTACACATATCCTCAGAGGTTATCTAAAATAGCAGTATAGCTACCCAACTTTAAAAATTCTGTTTCTCAAACTACTTAGTAATATTATCGCTGTGTATCGGGTAAGATCCATTCAACTTCAATTGCAAATATAACTCTTTCAGCAGAAAATCAACACTGAACCCCAGGCCAATCATACCAGATCATTCAGTTAGAAAAAAACAGCAAAAACACACATGCCGCTTGGGATGAATTTGGCTTAAATGCCATATCCCAAAAAGGCCCCGTGCAACTAAAGTTGATTACTGTGCTAACTCTTGGGCTCCTGCAACAGCATCCTGGGCACACGGACTCTGCCATCCTGGGGAGAGGCAGGAGTCCCTGCGCAGGTTCCTAGGGAGCGGGGAGCTCTGTGATGGGCTGCTCCCAGCTACCCAATAAGAAATACTGAGGACAGAAGTATGTGCAAAATCCTGTCCCTCTCTGCTGAGAGCACCTTACTCCAGGATTCAAGAGCCTGCCTCCATCCACTGGCGCTGAGGTAGATGTCCAGGCTTCTTCACACAACTGAGGAGAAACTGTTGTTCTTTCAAAGCGCGGCCATGGGAAAAGGGTGATGTTTTACATAATGGAGTGGCAGCTTTCCTGGGGAAATATGAGCTCCCTTTCTGCAAGCAATGTGGATAATAAGCCCAACACAAACCTTGACAATTAACAGCTCAAAGGCAGTGCTGCTAGTTACTCCCTTCTTGCTGTGTGTTAATGGTTGTGCAAACAGCTAGCTTAAACCACCTATAATTTCTTCTAAGGGTGAGTATCCTCTCCGTGTTAGGGTGGAGAAGAGGTGCTGGTGGTGCCACCACCTGAGAGACAGCTGGCAACAGGGAGGATAGCTGGGCTGTTGATTGTCACCTCTTAGCTAGAGACTACTGTACATTGCATTAGATTTTCACTCCACTCGGTGTCATGCCAGTGTAAAGAGAACTGATGGCTAATTTAGTTTCCTCTGCCCTCTAGAGAGGGAAATTCTGACAGCCCGTTCCAGTCGGCCGAAAGGCTGCACACGTAAGCAGCACGGGAGAGGCTCACCAAGCCCTGGGTGTAGGCTTGGGCCAAATGAGCAGTTTGAACATGCCTTTAGTCTTTCACACAAAGGGAAAATGTCTCATGTGAAGGCTGCGACCCATAGTTCTCATCTTCCTGGAGACTTCAGGAATCACTGGTCAATCACTTTAGCTGCATAGACAGATGAAGCAGTAGCTAAGTATTGCTGTTTTATCGCTTCTGCTATCCTGATGACCTGTCAGTTCCAGTCTAGTTTGCAGTCACTTTTTGCCAGCGAGCACACTAAGGGACTGGCCCGTGGGGATGCAGGAACTGTATGCCAGGGCACGGAGAGAATTCAGGTCTCGGAGAGCATTCAGCTTCTGTAATCAAGAGGAAGACTTCTCTCCACTTACAATTTCTTTCCTCATTCACACAAAACTTCCTAACCCTGTAAAAACCCAAGGAAGTATTCCTGCGGGTGACAGTCTCTGAGCTGAGCATGCGTAATGTTGAATTTGGAAAAGAAAAATACTGTCTGGCACAATGCACTTGCTTTAGACTGCTTAAACCCTGCCAGGGTCAATCCCCTTAACTACACTAATTTACCCATGCTCCAACCACCAGGTGACAGCCAGTAGACATTCTCATGATCTGGTTCCCATTTCTGGCAGAAATTTCTGGCATTGCCAAATAGTAAGCTCAAGGAGAGTCTCAATCAGTTGTGGGCTGGATTGGCCTTTTTCAGATAACATGAACAGTGAAAAATATAGGTTGGAAGTGACCTCTAGAGGTCTTCTGGTCCAATACCCTGCTTAAAGCAGGTCTACCTTAGTATATGATCAACAAAGAATTTTCGTATTAGTCCCCAGAAAACATTTTTCTTGCACAATATTTAAATGGTGTTCCTCAGATCTGTAACTCAGCAAAAGATTTATTAGGTGAGAACAGTAAAAGGCACCTCTCCGGTCAAGTGATATGTTCTCTGGCAAATTTTGAAACCTATTTGTAAGACTGTGAAAGTGTGGATTCTAAGATACTGGAGGTGTTAGTGATAGGAGTTTTGCATGGGCAAAACAATCCCCCCCCCCCCCCCCATCCCCCTTTCCAAAAAGGCGGCTTTTGTGGGCCC
>NW_008824988.1:1185855-1188580 GCF_000699105.1 Pygoscelis adeliae | reverse complement strand
TCATCTCCTTTCCAAAAGAGCTGTCTTAGCTGGCTCAGTTCTTTTACCTGCAACTTTGCTCCCCCACACCTTGAAAATGATGGGAGGCAAACAGCCAAGCTAAGGAAATGCTTAAGTTATTTTGCAACTATAAGGAGCCAAGTACAGGAAAATATAATGAAACCACTGGGCAACCTGAACGGTAGCTTCTTCACATGCTCTGTCCCTATTCTGAAACATGGAAAATAATTGTTCAGTTGGAGATGTAATCAGTCTCCGGTAAAGTCATTGGGAGCTGAAAGGGCTGAAGCCTCTCTTTGTGGATATGAGATCATTTCTTAAATCTTTCAGGAAAAAATAAAATCTGGCACTCCGTTTCTCAGACGAGACCAACAGCATTAGGAAGCTTCTCTTGCGTTGTTGTGGGAGTAGTAGTCTCAGCTGTGGATGAAGAATTGCCTCCCCTCATCTTGGCTTCCTCCATATAACAGCTCCAGAAGGTCTGGCATGCTGAGGTTGAGGAGGTCAAGTTGCCCACGCAGAAGTTTTGTCTGTTTTTGCCTTTTCTAGTCCTACCAGTGACAATTCAGCAGTGGCTGGGCACTAGGAGTGACACTTGGCACGTTCAGTAAAGGAGAGGTCTGTTTTGGTTTACCGCAATCTGCATCATGCCTGTAAAAATGATCCTGAAACATAGGCTCAAAATGCATTTTCACATGACACCAGCACGTACAGACTCTTTTACAGGAGGTGCAAGGCATATGGGTAGTATGCAACTCTCATACTCTGAAACTTGTTTTTGACACTTGTTTTAAAAACACAGAAGAAAATAACAGAAGTCTGGACTCCATTACAAATGGGTGCATCTTGGGTAACCTTCTGAACTACATTGGAGTAACTGGCTATATATTGTGAGAAAGGCTAGCATTTGGACGAATAACTTCTACTTTAATGCTCATTTATTGAAGGGCCTGGAAGAATTTTATTTATTTGATATGGGATGCTGACCTAACTGCTATATCCAAGATCAAAGCTTCCTTGCTTTGCTAGATCAACCTGACAAGAGTACAGTATTCTTCATGATTATCTGATTATACATCTAATTTATTTTACATAATAATAATGTTTTCCTTGTGGTAGATTTCAAATGTTATAGTATGGTATGTCAGGGTTTATATTGTAGGGCTCCAGCAGATGGCAGAGGAGACAGGCTTTCAATAGGTGAAGTTTTCAGGTACTCCATTAAATTAGTACAAGAAAATAAGTTTTATTTGAGCTTCAGCAAACCTGCCAGTTTCACTTCACTTGGTTTCACTGAAGTGGAACTAGTGTGTAGGGTTTATGGGGGCTCACATGCCCTTCATTGTTGTTGGGCCTTAGTTTGTGAAAATAAAATATGACCTAATAGAGGTTGACCATTTGGGATCTGAAAAGATTACAAAGGTCTTTTTCTCCTGTAAATTCTGTCATTGATTTTAGAATCAGTGCCTGAGAGGAAAGCAACCTATGGGGACAGTCTTGCTCTCTCACTTAAAAATACTTCATAAAAGAGGCATAAAGATAAAGGGCTCTGATGTTTGTAGGTAGGAGCCAAGGCCTGTCTCTGTTCTCATTTACATCACAGTAAACCCCAAATAATAAAACTGACATAGTCCGTATGCATTATTAAGAGACTCGGTTTGGATCAAGATCACCTGTGTGATCCCATAGAACACTCCATAAAGCAGCTGTAGAAATCTCTAGGTAAGTAAGAAAATGTCGCATAAACTAATAAGCCATACGCAGCCCTAGGTAAAGCCCAGCAAAGGATGCTGAAACAGCTGTATTTTTCCTCTGCCAAAATGGTTTTGCAGTATGCTCTGTGCTCACCTGAATGCGAACTACAAACCTCTCAGCTGTACGAAGAACAGCATAGGCATAAGCATGAACATACAGGTTGTGAACTGTAGTCTAAATTCACTGAAACAACATGAGGAGACATGAGAAAGAGGAACACACAGAGGGAAAAGGAACAATATTGCAACAATTACTTTCATCATATTTTTTTGGAAGGGACATGAACATTTGTTGGTGAGGTAAGAGGACACATATTAGGAGATGCTGATGTGGGAATTTGCAACCTCAGTGCATGCCCTGATGTACCTCCCCTTTCTCGTTGAGCTTCCTCCAAACTAAATATAAATGGTTCTGGATCTCCTGTGATCCCTTTTGCAAAGCAACATCTGTGGCTGCAGCAGTGTTTCTCTGTCGGGCACCCCCTGCCCAGGGAAATTTCTTTATGCATGAGCTTTACAGCAAAGTTACTAAGTTTGTCCTTGAGAAATTCTGTGCTACTTTAAGAAGAGATACCAGAGCAACTCTGTCCGTCAAATTCTTTTAGGGACCACAAACAGCCGTGGTTAAATAGAATCATAGAATAGTTTGGGTTGGAAGGGACCTCTGAAGGTCATCTAGTCCAACCTCCCTACAATAGGCTGGGACACCTTCAACTAGATCAGGTTGCTCAGAGCCCCATCCAACCTGACCTGGAATGTTTCCAGGGATGGGGCATCCACCACCTCTCTGGGCAACCTGTGCCAGTGTTTCACCACCCTCAGCGTAAAAAATTTCTTCCGTAGATCTAGTCTGAATCTACCCCCCTTTAGTTTAAAGCCATTCCCCCTTGTCCTGTCGCAAGAGGCCCTGCTAAAAAGTTTGCCGCCATCTTTTTTATAAGCCCCCTTTAAGTACTGATAGGCTGCAATAA
>NW_008824988.1:1172501-1184570 GCF_000699105.1 Pygoscelis adeliae | reverse complement strand
GTACCTATAGAATCTTTTCTTGTTGCCCTTGACGTCCCTGGCCAGATTTAATCCTATCAGGCTTTAGCTTTCCTAACCTGATCCTTGGCTGCTCAGACAATTTCTCTGTATTCCTCCCAGGCTACCTGTCCTTGCTTCCACCCTCTGTAGGCTTCCTTTTTGTGTTTGAGTTTGTCCAGGAGCTCCTTGTTCATCCATGCAGGCCTCCTGGTGGTTTTGCCTGACTTCTCTTTGTTGGGATGCATCGCTGCTGAGCTTGGAGGAGGTGATCCTTGAATATTACCCAGCTTTCTTGGGCCCCTCTTCCCTCCAGGGCTTTGTCCCATGGCACTCTACCAAGCAGATCCCTGAAGAGACCAAAGTCTGCTCTCCCGAAGTCCAGGGTAGTGAGCTTGCTTCCAATAGGAAGCTCCACTGAAGAGAATGGAATTGCACCCACTTATGTCAAGAGCTGAAATGAATTTTATGATTTTATGTTACTGCTACGGTCTCTGTAAATGAGTTTACTCTAAATGAACAGAGAACTATGTTTTTCTGGTGCACGTTGCACAGACAAGACGGAGGTTGCTAATACTAGCCCTACCTTAATGATAATTTCTGGGAAGTTTTATCTGAAGGAATAGATGTGCCGCTGGTCACCGTATAGTGAAAAAACATATGAATAAGTGAGGAATTTAGTCAGAAGAACAACAGCTACCACAGCTACCATCAAGAATATAATACCTCAGGTTTTAAACTATTTATTTCAAGTCTGTCTCTTCTCTTTTAACTTTTTTTTTCTCTTCTGGCCAAACAAGCAAGGACAAATACTAAGTTACTAGGTTTTTGCTGAATTTATAAAGTGTATATGAAAATAAAGATTTTTTTCATCTACCTTTTGTGATAACAGGATAGAAGAGATTTTTCATTTTTTAATGTGAGGTTTCATTTATTATTTCTCTGAGGGGTTAAACCTTCAGATTTAAAGACACGGGGCAGGTTTAGAGACGTGGAGAAGGAGGTGAATATCTACATGATTATTTCCCAAGTTGTTCTTCTGTCTTCAATTCTAGATTCTGCATTTCAAGCAAAGTACTGATTCCATTAAATGAACGAAGTATCTTTAAACATCCTCTTTAGCACTGGAATGCAGTGTGAAATCTGCCCCTCTTCTCTTGAAATAATAGTATCCACCACTAACATTTATCCGTTATCAATGGCACTACTTGACACATCAGAATATTCAAATACATGTTTCAGGTCATGTTGTAGTTCTTCTACCACATACTTTATAGTTCATATCCAGTTAGTGAGACCATTTGTGAGGCACTTCATTGCATGTTCTTGACGAGGGAATTGCTATCTGGCCACTGTGGGACGCTAGATGTCTCTCAGGATCCATTAGACAGTAGATGTCTTGTCAACCCCATCTGAACTTCTGTAAATAACCACTGTCTTCTGTATCTTTCTGCTATGTCTAGTCTTTATTCATGTCTCAGTCTGAGCAATCAAATAATTTGTCACATGAGTAAAGGAAATTAAATGGGAATTGTGGCTAGATAATTTCACCATTACCATATTTACCTACCTCTTTCGCAATGTCTCAGTATCAATTGAAGCCTGTGAAAGTTTTAACCTCTGTGTATTATTTTGCTTTTGTGTAGCATTAGTGACTGGGACTGTGAGAAACCTGTGTTTACTTTATAGTTACATCTCTCTTATCTCTGAGAATGTAGATCCTAAACCAGTGGTTTCTCAGTCCCTCACAGAATTCAGTCCATACTGAACAATGACAAAAGCTCCTGAATTCTACACAAGAGTTTTGCATGTTGTAGGAGAGCTTAATAATATGTGAGTAGTGGAATACTTACAGTGTTGCTGAGCATACCTGTTAAAGAGAAATTTGTAGCTGCAGCAAAACTAATAAGGCATTTCTTGTAAGACAATAATCATGTCAGGGCCAGCAGATAACATACTTAATTCTAATCAGCTTTCACTAATCGCGGAAGGTAAAATTAGTTATTAGTGTTGAGTCACAACTTTCTTTAAGTAGCAGTCTAAATCTAATTACTGTAAGTTACTTTACTTTCCACTTAATACTTTATTGTTGTCCACAAAGGTTTTGGTGAGCTGGAGGCTATTTATACCTGAGTTGATGATGTGCTCTCTTTTTCTTCAGTTTATTTGTACGATTGATGTGGAGTGATCTGATACTAATTCAGATACTGATTTTGCTGCTGAAAAGTTCATGACTTTCATTAGAGCGAAGTCTGGTATCTTGATTAATCATATGATGTATTTTGAAGGTGGTTTCAAATTTGTGTAAACTGGCACAACTTCATGACCTTCCAAATTCAGTAAAACTCATATCTGCCTTTGTAGGAAAAGAAGGTTAAGAGAAAAGGGAGGAAAAATAATTTAGTCTCAGAGTAAGTTTTATTAAAATATAAACCAATTTAATTTTAACAATGTAGTTAACTTTTAAAAAATCAAGGTGCCACAGCATGAGAGAGTATGTCGGTTTCTACCAGGTTCCCATTGGCTTAAATAATAGTATGACCGTAGAGTCTTTAGAATAGTAGAACTGAAATCAGTGGGAACAGAATTAGACCAATGCTGAAGGCTTCCAAAAATTCTGTCCTAAAAATACACGTGCTGTCTTATGAGTTCATTCATGTGGTGAGGTCATACATTTGAACTTGAACTCATCGCTCGATGCTTTTAACTTTTTAACGGGGAGCATCTGAGGCCCCAACAAGTGGCTTGCTGATGTAGCTGCTGATCTCCACCACACACACAGCCTGCAGGATGGGTGGCTTGCTCTGGCCTGGAGAAGCCACCGTAGCTGCAGTACGGAGGCTGCAGCATGGAGTTCGTGAAGCAGCGTGAAAGGGCTTGGGTTATGCTATCCCTGCCAGTATCTGGCGGTCAGCTGTAGTGATGAAGGCAGCTTTGCTATCTTGGGTGCTGCAGCGTGTGTGTTGGACTCCAAGTGGTATCCAAAGGCTGTAATCCCAGGGAGTAGAATCCAAATAGATGCGTCTGCTGCCAGGTCTATGTTGGGGATGGAGAGCAGCTCTGGGCCTTTCAGCCATTGTGGTTCTGGAGCAAAGTCAAGCTCCCTGATGTGTAACAGAGCCAGGGCCTTGCATAACTCTGCTCCTGACACGTTCAGATGCAGTGAACGGGTCCAATTCTGACACTGAGGGGTGGTGGTGGGGTCAAGGGGCATGACCGCGATACTGAGGTTTTCAGTCTTCTCCCAACTTTCATCTCATCTATGTCCCTTTAAAATAACTTTGTGTGGATTTGTAGTCCTGGCAGCAATAGATGTTGCAATGCTGTAAAGTAAATAAATCAAAACAAATTTCCATCTCTTAGGATGGCTATAGTAAATATTTGCTATGCAAAATTTAGCAAGAAATGTAAATTCTTAAAGAACTAATTTTCTCTCTCCAAAATGGACCTGTGTATAGAAGTTCCAAACCAATTTTTAAAATTTTCCCAAGTATTTCATTGAAATTTGTTGGATTTTGTTTTGTGGTTTTGTTTTTTTTTTCCCCAAAAAGCAATTTCCACTTTACATTTGGAAACTGTTGGTGCCAGGACTTCCATAAATGAGGGCTAATATTGCTTGTGAGTTATGAGAGCAGATTCCCTGCATCAGTTCAGAAAAACACCAAGCTTTTTTCCTCCAGTTTTTACGCAGTTGTACTTTGGTCAGGTAAGATAGTAAGCTCTGATCCCCACACTTGGTTTATGTGTGGATCAGCATGCTTCCATCCAACTCAGGAAAAGTGATTATCCATGTGAGAATTTTTTGCACTGTGAAGTGCTAAGGCTCTGTTTTTCAGTCAGTAGAGTTAAGCCTGTCTTTAAACCTGAACTTAGCCTGAATTTAAACTTCTGAGAGACTGTTCAGTTTGAATTGAGATTGTTTTGGTTTAGCTGATGAGCATGTCTGCTCTGAGTAGCTGTGCTGGTTGAAGGCCTTATTATCCGTGCCAGTAGCTTGTTACTTTCCATCGGGGGCTTAATATTTCCAAAACTTAGCCAGAATAAGGGCTTGTGCAACTTCTCCACTGAAGGCAAAAGCATCTAAGACATCCCGATAGGTCATCTGACTGGTGGTCTCTTCGAGTGCCAATATCTTCTGCTAGCAGAGTTTTGCAGGCAGTGGACTCCAGCTGCTGGATTGCAATGGGAGCACTAATACATTAAACCAGCAGGGCTAGATCTGGGGCAGGTAGTCTATTCATGGCTTGAATTTATTAGCTATGTGTTTAAATTAACCAAAATAGGCTGCTTAAATAAACCTGTCTATGCTTGACCCACCATCGTAAATTACTTACAAAATAAATAAATAAAGTATAAAACCCATGAACTTGTAATTGTAGATCTAAGGCATGTCTTGCACTGAAAGGTGTTCAGGCGGTCTCCTTACTTATGTGGGGCACCACAAAAGATGGAGGATCTCACTGCGAGAACAAAGGGTCATTCATGCATGGCATGTTGCCGGGCTTAGTCTCAGTAAGTTCTGACTTCTCCAAAGAAGTTTTATTTTTTCCATTTTTGGAAAAAAAATGTCAGCTACAACAGACCCAAGAGTGTGTCCAGTCAGGTTTTGAATATCTCCACAGATGGAGACTCCACAAGCTCTCTTGGCAAACTGTCCTAGTGTTTGATAACCCTCAGAGTAAACGAGGGATTTTTTTTCTTATTTTGAGGCAGAATTGCCTGCATTTCAATTTGTGCTCATTGCCTCTTGTCCTTTCACTGGGCACCACTGAGAAGACTCTGTCTCCTTCTTTACTATCAGGGATTTACACACATTCATAAGACCCCTCTAAGCCTTCTTTTTCTCCAGGCTAAACATTCCCAGCTCTCTCGGCCTCTCCTCATATGACAGATGCTCCAGTATGTGACCTGAACTCTACTTGCAGATAGCAGGCGGTCCCTTTTAATCAGCTACTAGGTAATTAAGCAGGCCAATATGGTTTTACCTAAACTCTGCTTAGAGGACAAGGACTTGCTATTTAAAAGTATTTAATTTAGTCAAAATAATTCACATTCTTTGAAGAGCAGAAAACAGAGTCTCTGTGCTATTATTTCTGTCAAGGTTTTTTTGCTTTTGTTTTGTATTGTTTTTTAAAATTTATTATTTAATCTAGCTTTACCTGTTGGTAAAAATCTGCACTACATGGCAGGAAATTGTACCTGTTTTGCTAGCCCTCACCCTTCATTCCTGGAAAAGTATGAGAGTGTCTTACGTTGCTCAGCTCTGACTTCATAGTCCAGTTAAGGAAATGTGTGAGAGACAGTGAGGCTGTATTGCCAACCCAGAATAAAAGTCGTGAGTCAGTCCTCAAAAACCAGTAAGCTCAGAAGCTATTTACTGAATAATTATATATTGTTTAAGTATCTTTAGGAGAGTCCTATGTTTGCCTTCTGTTTGGTTCTTTTTTAGTCTGAAGAGTCACGTCATGTTCTCAAGCTTTCATTTGAACCTTGTGGGATAAAAATACTTATATATAAAAAAACCAAATTTTATAAGCATTTCATTTTTTATTTATATATATTTATATATACACATATGTATGTGCATAGGAAAAGGTAAATCTTAACTAAAGTTCTAACTGTTGAATTCAGATATTTAGAGAAAAACAGAGGCAGTATACAAGGGATCTGTGATAAGCCTGTATGATATATTAAGTACTGCACAATGGGTACAATTCCATCAGCCAAAAGGCAATAGCCAGATGTAATTATTTTGCTTGGAGATTATTTGTGATGGGACATTCTGTGGAAATTATTTTTGTCTCCACTGTGGATTCAGTAATGAACTAAGTACAATTTTGTGGACTTTGTCTTTAAGAATAGTTTTGTTTACTTCCATGTTTCTTGTATTTGATTATTTACAGGTATATATGAGGCATAATTCATCCCCCCAAACTCACTAGTACAACTCTGAGCAGAATAGAAAGAAATGGTTTCTCTGTCATAATCTGCACTCATATCTCCTTGTCTTACCTCAAAATATTAGAAAGCATACTAATACTTTACAACAAAGAAATGCAGTGTAAGGAGGTAATTCTTTACTACCGACCTGTAGAAATCCAACAAGTTCCTAAATTACATTTAAAGGATCACAAAGGGGTTTTTTTTGTTTTATTTTTCTCTGGTCTTTAATATTTTCCCTGTAATTGTTTTGCAGCAGGTGTGAGCATCCTTGCTACCAGGCAACTACTTTCCTGGCTAAAATGTAAATACATGATTCATTGTCCCTGTGGAGCCCTAAGCATAGGCCTTTAATGGCATCACAGTTAATTATTAGTATAATGTTATGGGGACATATTTTTCCTCTGGCTGGCTGGGGATGCTATTAAATGAATGGGGATGGCTTGCTTAGCAAAACTTGTTAACTATTAGCTTACTGTGTCTTAAGGCGTAGCTTGTCTGAAAGATGACATTGCAGGCATTTCATTCAGATTACATTAGATTTATTATATTCATGAGGTTTTGAATCTCTTGAAGATCTACAAATATTTACAAATAGGTTGAACAAGCAATGTCAAATATAGTTGAATTTCAGAAAAAAATGCATATTCCTTTCTTTTTCTCTTGGTATACAATATATTTAAGAGTTTGCATTTTTTATCACACTGTAAATATTAGGTCATCAGTCCAGATGCTTTTTTGTATAGCAGCAGCAGCAGCAGCAGCAGCAGCAGCAGCAGCAGCAGCAGTCTTCCTTCCTGCCCTATGGCCTGAGTGAGAGTGCCTGCGCAGTCTTGTTCTGTGCGTTAGGCTGGCACTTCCGTGAAGGGGTTTGTGCAGTGATTGGGCATTTCAGCTATAATGCTTATGTGCTGTGGGTTTGTTTTCTTGGCTCTAGCAGATTTTGCTGCGTGTACACCTGTCCAGAGCTCACTGCCTACCTGGGAACAAGGAAATACAGCAGGTGGGAGTGGGCTGTCTCTAAAGGAGTAGATTCTCTATTGAGATGAGCTGCAAAGAGCCCCTGGGATGGAGGGAGGCTGAGCACATCTGACTTGGGCTGTGTTGTGTCTGTGTCCTTGCTTTCTTTCGTTGTTCTGAGGCACTGAAACAGACACCCGAAAATAAGACTTGTGAGGAAGGTAAGATTTCTGTTTATTTTTGGCTAAAAACAAAACCAGTAAACGCCAGCTCTGTTTCAACAAGATTCTCTTAACAGACATAAGGTGGCCTTGTCTGAAGGTCTTTAAATGCCTAATTCACTTACCCGCGTGATGGCACCCATCTGACAGGCAATACTTTCCAGAATGGTGTCGGAAAGTGACCTCCTACAGGGACATACACAGCTTCCTTACTATGCCGTGGTGGCACACCACCATGAAGAACTAGGTATCCTATCTCCAGGACTGGCTGTAAACAGATGTCTGGGATGAACTTGTATGATATTTCTCTTCAGTGATCTCACAACCTCCAGCTGTTTTCACCTCAGGGGACCTGTTTTGGCATCCATAACATCCTTCTTCAAGGAGTACCATGGGTCTGTTACCTAGTCTGTGAAAAACTGCATGATTTTGCTTCATTTCAAGTGACTTTCTATGACTTTCTTTTGATGACATTTAGCTTTTGTACTTAAAGACACTGAACAATCGGTTCCTAGCCACCATCTCTACTCATGAATTTGCAGACCTTTATCATATCCTTCCTATCCAGACTGAAGAGTTCTAACTTACTTAGTAGTTCCTCATCCAGAAGTCATTTTATATCCTTGCTGCCCTTCTCTGAACCTTTCCCAATTCTACTATATCCTTTCTGAAATGAGGGGATGCAAACTGTATCAGGTATCAAGGTGAGCTGGGGATTTATTCAGTGGTGTGATGATGCTTTCAGTTTTGTTCCCTATTCCTTTCCTAATATCATTTTCAATTATCCCTTTTCTGACTTCTACTGAGCATTCAGCAGATGTTTTCTTGTGGAACTATTTACAAATCTAAGATTTCACGCCTGAGTGGTTGTGGTTGTAAAATGTCATTTTATATGTGAAGCTACATTTGCTGTACTTATGCACATCACTTTCTCTTTACCTTCCTTGAATTCATTTGCCATTTTATTGCCCATGCAGTTTCAGAAATCTCTTTTGCAGTCCTGCATGGTTAGCTCTTGTCTTTACTATTGCAGATGTACCATTTCACCGCTTACCCCTGTTTCTGAGTGAGCCAGTGTTCACTATGTTTGCACAGTGTTAATTTAGCCTCACTGCAATGGCCTTGTATTCTCTGGATACTGTTATCACATCCTGAACGTTAATGGGCCTGCAGAGTCACTCTGCACCTTATGTGCTTGAAGGCAGAATTATTAGTCATTTTGCTCATACTTTTTAGGGTGGGATGGGGGGATTATTGTGTTCCTGTAGTTAATTTACTCCTCTCTATGATTTTCATCTGGGCACAATTTCAGCTTTTTGAAGGACGTCCTCTTGTTCTCAAGCTCTTCTTACTAGGTGAGATTCATTAGTACTGTGTTTTCAGTTGGGTGTTTTGCCACGTAATCTCTGTGCAGCCTCTGAGGATTTAGCACTTTTTAGTGTCCCGTTTCTGTTTCAGCTGTTCTCATCCTTTAACTTAAATACAACTTTGAAAGTAAACAAAGAAGGAGCGAGAAAAAAAGAAATCTACCTTGTTGCCTTTGGCAGTAGTCTTGCTGGATGAGGGCCAGCCAGGACCTGGCCATTCAAGTCAGACAATTACTGTTTGTAGTTACATCCACTTTTGTGAAGTTATGGTGTATCGGACTTTACGCTTCTGTGTTTGCAGAAGCCACAGCTTTTTATATTTAAGAGTTCATAATATCCTTACATGGTGTTCTTCAACAAGGGATTTCCCTGCAATGAAACAGTTCATATGTGTAAGCTCCAGCGGGATGTTTTTATGAGAGGTAAACTCTCAGATTACTCCAATGAAAGATGGGGGGTGGTGGGGTGGTGTAACAACAGTTAAAATGGTGCAACGCCAGCTCCTACCTGACATTTGCAGCTATGCTGCTTGTTATGAAGAACTGAGAAAATAAACAATGCTTACAAGAAATGCTAGAAATAGCATTGTATTGAAATATTTGATTTGTATTATCATTAGGGATGTGGAAGGCATGAAATTCAACAGATTGCAGCTAGTAAAACATTGATTTGTTTTAATTCAGTAAACATTAAAGTTGCTTGGAAAAGGTAAAAACAGAAAATAACCAGGCCAAAAGACTAAAATATCTTTATTGCCTCTGTCAATAATAAACACACCATAGACAGCGAAATGGATGGGTCAAATGGTGAGCAATCTGTGCATCCACTGCTTGGCTTTAGAGGTCCTTTTCTTATATATGGTTGGGGAATACTGAAAGCCTTTTGTGAAATTAGGATCTGCATTGTAAAAATATGAAGAAGATCTAGTTCTGCAGTTCGGCAGGTGCTGTAGGTCTTTGTCTCCTTTTCCCAGCTTCAGGGATCCACCTGGTACTGAACTTGTGATATTGAGGTTTGGTCACTGGCTGTAGGTGACTCCCTTGGCTTCCACCACACATCGTGCCAACAAGTCTATCTATCCAACCATGTAGCCAGCCTTGAATTCAAGGCTGCAGGGCTTTTTACCTGAGCAGGTATCACAGCTCCCAGCAGTGTGACACTAGGTGCACGGTCACTTTGGCCACTTGATAACGGAGCTCTGTGCACTCCAGCCTGGCACTCCTGAGTGGTAGCACCGTTACACAGATGGACTGCGAGCGCTCCAGGGGTGTGACACCTTCACGTGTTTTCTCCAGTAAAGCAAAATCAGACTGTTATTGCATTGTTATTAGCGCTAAGAAAGAAAATGAAATAACTTATGGCTTGCAGAGCAGTATAGTTTCAATTACAAAAACAATGTAAAGACATGTTATACCAAATAGAAAAGGAAATAAAAATCTGTTAGGTCAGAAGACTAGAATATACTCATTAGGTTAATTTTAGATTGCATAATTAACTGATTATAGCTGGGATATAAAGATGGAAATTATAAGTTCAGTACTAATTCTCTGCCAAATAATAAAAACTATTTTCCGAGACACTGATGTAGATGTTGATGTTTCTCTATGGCTTGAGGCAATACTGCAGAAAATTATGAATATCATTTTAAGAAAATAATATATATTTGGAAATATATTTGTTTCACATAACAAAGGAGCATTGTGCCTCATGTTTGTGTTATACTTTCTTATACTAAGAAGGCAATTATACCTGACAGCTTTTTCTACCCAGATGCATACTTTCCCTATGGAGTCCTTTGTGGGATTTTGACATGTCATAGCATGGTAAAACCAGGCTCATATATGCTTTCCAATCAGTTGTGATAATAAGTTGCCAAGCTGCAACACTTAATTTAGTACAATGAAATTGTTTTTTAGTGGTTTTGATAAGGTTTTGAAACAGTAATAGACAATGGACCTTTTTTTATTTATAACTGAACTGTTTATGGTAGCAGATTTTTATTGAAGTGGTAATTCTGCTCACAATTGCGCTGTCAACTTTTATCTCCAGGTGGGAAAACAAAAACCCTTTTGTATTGAACACATATTTCATTGATAAGTGATATGGGAATTTTGATTTGTAACCTTTCAAAGGAAGTAAATAAATTTTTTTTCCCCTGTTTAATGATTCCTGCCCTTCCCCCCTCTCCCCCCATCAATCCATTTTTCCCTTTGAGATCAGTTTTACTCTATTTTTGGAGTTTATCAATTTTAGGTGACAGCAGGCAATTTCCTATGGATTGGACAGACGCAAAGTCAAGTCAGATTGCAGGTGAGGGGAGGGGACTGAAGAATTTGCACTTTACCTTGGGAAAGCTCCGATACTTGATGTTTGATTCTTCACTCGATCTTGTCTGTGCCACTTCTAAGCTGGAGCAGAAACCTCTCTGCCAAAGCTTTTCTCCTGCAGGTTCTTCTTCCATAGCAGTGAACACCATGAATTTAGATAGCTTCCCAACTGTAGTCCCAGAAGCTTAATAGTTTGAATGCAAGCTCAGATCTTCCCACAGCTGGGAGCCAGATTCTTTGGAGAATATATTTCATATAACATATCTATATGAAATATGTATTCTGATAACTAAGTTTGTTGATTTTTCGTGTTTTCCTACTTCGTCTGTATGGTCATTGCACCAACTTTCAGGCACTTCTCTCTATTCACTGTGATAACTGTTATCCTAAATGGCTCACTAAAGTAAAATAAAATAAGGAAAAGGTCTACTGATCTTTTCACTGTACCTTATGCTGTGAGACAGACATATATATTTCACTTGGCTGTATTGTCTACATGCTATTTTGGATGGGGTGCAGGGGTGGACTCCAGAGCTGCTTAGGCCAGTGGCAGAAAATCCCAGTGGCTCCACCAGGAAAAACAACTCAGCCCATGTACTTTACTTTATTGAGAAGTATGATATACATTTGCAGCTTTCACAGTCCCTCTTGGAAGACAGACATTCTGAGCTTTGGACACCTAATGTTCAGCATCTTGACAGAAAGTCTATAATAATTACATTTGAAAAGTTTTGACAGTGTAATCTGAAGAAAACAAGCTTTTATAAAAGAGGGATGGTAAAGCATATGTTACATATCTTATATGGTAGAAATGTTGTCTGTCATAATTGCTCCATCGATGTGGTATGTTTTCAAAAGATATTTCATACTTCATGCAACCACGTATCTTTGCCACATTTCCCAGCTTAAACGGAAATAAATCAAATTGTGTTCCAAATAGCTGTAGACAAGCTAACTTGCATAAAAATGGATACTGTTAATGATTTAAATTTAGAGTGACATACCTGTCTTCCTTGATTAATGACATCATTGTTATAAATTATTATAATAATTTTTAATCTGGTATATTGACCATACTGAGTAATTTACAAACGGGGTTAGTTACTGAGCTGTGTGGAAAGTTTGCACTTGAAGTGGAAAGACAGCAGAAAAGAATGTGAACTGTAATTCAATAAATTGCAAAGTAGCAGGAATTAGGAAGTGTCTTGTTAGCTTCATAGTTTTAGCTTTGTTATTTTTTCATATTCCAATGTCTTC
>NW_008824988.1:1165159-1172469 GCF_000699105.1 Pygoscelis adeliae | reverse complement strand
CCCCCTTTTGTGCTCTGGGGTAATTTAGAAATAGCTAGTGATCTCATCGATCCTGTCAGGTGGTATACTGAAGTAAATAAGGTCATTTAAGGCTTATCTTTAATATGCAATGTCATTATTTTTTCTGTGGGTCAAATGGCCCACAAACCTGCAGGGCTTGATATAATTTGAAGCAGGTTTAGTCCTGTCAGCCACTGGCTTAGATTTTGAATTGAACTTTAAAAATTAAGAGCACGTTAGTCTTCAGAAGAACATTCCCCAAGTATTATATATAAATGGATAGCACTAGTCCTGCCACTTTCTACTCTGTTTTCCTGCAGTACCTATTCTAAACCTATCTCTATTTCTTTTTTTCTTGGTTTTTTTTTCCCCATTTTACTGTTGTCTTTTGATTTGCTATTCTGCAACAAAATCTGTGTGTTGCCAAGATCCCTCGAATCCATTTTCCTGTACGTCTTGTAATATGCTTAGCATTTCTCAAGGTTAGGCTTACTGTTAAAATCATCGCAGTTGAGATTCGTTTCTAATTTTAGATGTGACACCATCTTTTGTGACATGATGTGACCATGTTTGTGAGGAAGGGGTTAGGACAGCAACAGTCATATCTTTAGCCATGTATTTAATATAAAGCTACAAAGGAAACCTCTAGGAGGTGATTTTACTGGACTGCTATCTTCTCACTCTCATATAAATAAGAAATTGTAAAGCGATCCAGGAACTTTTGCAACTGAACTGTCAAGATTTTCTTAAAATAAGGATGGAGTGGAAAATTGACATAATATTTATTAATATTTATCAAATACAGAAAAAAAGGAAACAGCTGGCTTGATACAAGGTTTACTGGTGATGCTCTTCTCAACAGCTCTACTAGTGTATTTGTAGAGCTCATAAAGGAGATCTCAGAGCTGAAGGCAATAATAAGTTGTAGGTGTGACCTAACCTAGTTCATTGCATACCTCTAACATTAGTTCACAATGGTTATTTTAAACTTTTCTTTTTATATAACCTAGTAATTTCTTTGCTATTTTTTGCTTAGTTGGTACAAAGCATCTGTAAACACCAGGGTTGAATGTCTTGCTAGAATGATAGACCTCACTCCCTTTTGTTATTGTTACTTCTAGAAAGTTTGTTTTATCATGAAAACAGACTGAGTCACTCAGATGAGCTTCTTTTAAAATTTGTGTGCTGCTGTTATATCTTCTCTTTGAGTATCTTAGCTTTCTACTGTTTGGCATAATGATTGATGATATTTATCGATATTCAACTAATAAAGGAGGACTGGTGCCAGTCTTGCAGATGCTTAGATGATGAATTTTGTGAGCTGCGTTCAGTCCTATATGAGTGTAAGTGCAAAGCTGTAAAGTGCTTCAAAATAAAGTCTCCTATTGTTTCTGTAGCACCATCCGTGTGCATTGTTCTTAAAGTAAAAAATATGAAGCGCCTCCTCTATGAGAACACATTTTTGAAATGGAAATGTAAGGATTTAGTAGAATCATAGAATCATAGACCAGTTTGGGTTGGAAGGGACCTCTAAAGGTCATCTAGTCCAACCCCCCTGCCGTGGGCAGGGACATCTTCAACTAGATCAGGTTGCTCAGAGCCCCGTCCAACCTGACCTGGAATGTTTCCAGGGATGGGGCATCCACCACCTCTCTGGGCAACCTGTTCCAGTGTTTCACCACCCTCAGTGTAAAAAATTTCTTCCTTAGATCTAGTCTAAATTTACCCCCCTTTAGTTTAAAGCCATTCCCCCTTGTCCTGTCACAACAGGCCCTGCTAAAAAGTCTGCTGCCATCTTTTTTATAAGCCCCCTTAAAGTACTGATAGGCTGCAATAAGGTCTCCCCGAAGCCTTCTCTTCTCTGGGCTGAACAACCCCAACTCTCTCAGCCTTTCTTCATAGGAGAGGTGTTCCATACCCCTGATCATTTTCGTGGCCCTCTTCTGGAGGGCCAGAAGATATTTTAGTAGATCCTTATCAGATTTAGCACGTAAGACCGTCAAGGCAGGACACACACGACTGAAATGTATGTGGTCTGCACAGCATGATGCAGACTGAGGGGAGGAGAGGAATAATGAAAGAGTGGTAGTCAATTTGCAGACACTATCCTGGTGATAGTGAGAAAATATGCTGAACTGGCTAAAGGAAGAGTGTTACTGTATGCCAGGTTTATTTGCTTGCCTTGAGCATGTTTTAAGCCAGGCATAGGAAAGTATCTGTAGAGAGCTGAAGAAATACTAGAAATTTGGATATCTTGAATTTTTTTTTTTTTTAAATAGATCCTAGACATATTCGCAAAGCTTTGCTGTATACTTTGCAAGCTTGTCCTGTTTGGTGACGTTGAACGTATGTTTTTAAGTCATTGTATCTTGGTCAGTCTCAGACTAACAAACAGTCTATTTTTTCCCAAACTGCCATTTTGCTGTGTTTGCTTTTCTAGCAGGCTTCCAAGTTGCATAGTAACTATCCCTCTTCTGCAACCACCTCCCCACTCCTCCTCCTTTTCTATTCAGAATGCAACTCCCTTTCTGTGCACTGTGGGAAAAGAGTGTTTTCTCTCATGGAATAAAAAGCCTACCTTTGTTTCATGTTGGCCAATAATAGGGCTTTATACCTCTCTGTTTTCCATATAACAAAGGATAAAACTGGCTCTGGAGAGATGATTACAAATGATGAATATTAAGTATACAAGCCTCATAGTATGTTGTCAGCGTCCTTACATCAGTTTTGACATGAGTTTTTATAATCAAAAGGAAATGACACTTTTTGGATGCTTCCCCTTTCACTTGGGTATCCAGTGATATTGCACCAATTTATAACGTGAAAATGTTGAAATCAAGAGTTGCCTCTGTTATTTGAATAGGTGGCAAAACAGGAGAGGTCTCTACCCTTTCGTTGGCTTTTAAAGAACTAGGCATTTCCAGGAGGAAAGAGACACAATGTTAGCAGCAACGAAACTTAAAACATGATGTGGGATGATTTCTAAATGCTATAATCACCATTGCCCTCTCAAAAAAAATGGAATGAGATGTGATAAAATTGGCCGTGTTTGAAGTTTTCTTTGAATTTGAGGACTCAAAGGAAGAATTTCAGTAGTTGAGAAAACAATTTCTGCAGCATCTCTATAGAGAGAGGAAAGATGAAAGTTTGCAAGTACAATAAGAAAACAAGTGGTAAGGAACACGTTCTGAATTGTATTTGATGAAGAATGTTTGGACTGGTAATAAGAATAAAGAAATTGCAGGGTACAATGTCTATTAAATTATCAAAGAGTAAGAGACTAAGTTGTGAAATGTAGTGATAAATATAGACAGAAGATTAAAACAGAGAATTAGTGATCAGAAGCTTCTGGGAGGAGAGATTGTGGAGCACTCTTTGTAGAAACTATAGAAAGCAAATGCAAGGGAAAAAAGAGTGAAAGAGAGAGGCATTTATTTATGCATGAAAAGAATAGGAAACCTGATAGATGTTTGACCTGAGCTGTTCTTTGAGGAGTGCTTTGCTTCTGCTTTTTGAGTTCAACATTCAGCAGAGATTATGGCAGTTAAAACCCTGTGAAATGAAGTCTGAATTAATGGGCTTGGAATAAATATGACTTCTAATGATAGCAGGGTGTTTTCTTAGCTGGTAGCAGGTCAGTGGAAGAGCTTTTCTTGCCGAAGCAGGCTGTCGGTGAGCCTGTGGAGGGTCTCCAAGCCCCTGGAAGAACAGGAAAGTAGCAATGGCAGTGGTAGTACAATTATAGTACGAAGCCACAACCACATCTTTTATTTGACGGAGGGGGGCACTTTATGGTCATCATCCCGACAACAAGGCCTCTTTCAAATAATTTTTTCAGCCTGGATAGAAGAATCTTGTCTGTATGTATAATCTCCATACCTATTCAGATATGGAAGAACCATATTGCCTGGTAATGTCAGTGGTTTTCTGAGCAAAGGAGCTCAATTCCTTGTATTGACCTACAGAGGAGAGTTTTAAGCCAGCTAGTGGAAGAACAGCCAGGTATTTGGAGACTTCTTCACAAACAAGAGCCTAGCATAGGAGAAACCTCAGAAGTTTGTTTTGTCTGAGATTTTAGTAAGCGAAGCATGAAGGAAGTCAACATTTCAGTAGTGAACGAAAGATAGAGTTAAAGGAGGAGAGCAGGACAGGCAGTCGTGTGTCTGCAATAACTGAAGAGACTAACAGCAAGAAAGGAAAGACGTAGAAAAAATGGTTATCAGTTGCTAATTTTCTCTTGGAAAACACCATCCTTTTTGGTGGGAGTAGTAAACGAAGAAGGAAAGGATGACATTTATAAACATGGGCCCCACAACAATAAAAAGACTGTTCTTCTGGTCAGTTTAAAAAGGAAAATCATACAGAAATATTTAACCCTATTTGCAAGTGAGGTTTCCAGACTTATGGAAAGGGTATAAAGAGGACTGTCTAGTTTAATGTTGACTAGAGCAGAGGCAGTTTATCATGGTCAATCATTGTTCAAATATCCTCATACCAAAAATAGACTGAAAACTAACTGACCATGCCAGGTCTGTGCTGGAGATGAAATAAAGGGAGCAGGTGTGTATGACTGCAGCTTCAGCTGAGTGGGGGAAAAAAGTCCTTCAGTTGATCTCATTAATTCATCAATGTACAACAGATTCAAAGACAAAAATGTTTGCCCAAAGGCGTGCATTTGGGTTTTTGGGTTTCATTTTTAGTGCATTATCTTGAACTACAGTAGACAATTTTTTTCTTTAACATCAAGCATTTAGTGCCTACATGAGTGAGATTCACTGCTTACCACAACTGTTGCTAAGCTGTCTTGTTTCTCCTTGTGAATGGAAATATCTCTTAAGTTGTAAGCCTGGGAACCCAGAGAGAGACATAAGAAACTTTTTTTAGCCATGTTTTTTTGCAAGTGGCAATTTTCTGTTTACAGAACTACATGAAATGTTCTGAAGAGAAGGACAAGTTAAGGGAACACAGGTAAAAACAAAAAGCTTTTGAAATATGAAAGAAAGCACAGGCTTTTTGTGCTTGTCTCTAACTTTTGAGGAAAAACCAGATACTCTTGTGGTTTGGGGAAATCACATGCAATTTTATTTTGGTAATAATCAGCTATCTGAAATAATACAGGCTTTAAAAAACATCAACAGTCATGGATAGTAATCAGAGCGTTGTCAGTTCCCTGTGGAAGGATGCAGATTACCAGTTCCTAGCTGACTGTGCACTGTAGTAGTAGGTTGGCAAAAATATTTTGGCCTAAAGAAAGTGTATGTTGTCCACTTCCACAATGCTTGAGCATCCTTAAAGCACTTGTCCTCTAAATAATAAAGTGAAATATACTGCTGTTTATTCCCATTTGACAGATGGGGACCTGGAACACAGAGTGTTATGGTGTCTCTGATCACTGGAAATCTGTGGTCGGCGACTTCAGCTCTAGAGCGCTAAATCCTAAGTGCCCTAACAACCAACTAGACCATCTTTTTTCTTTTTTTTAAAACATTCATTAATTGTCCCTCACAGGCACTTGTAAGAAATATATGATGACTACATAGATGTAAAAAACTTCACATGATGTTTTTCGGTGTTACCATAAGGAAAGTAGAAACCTATAAGCAAAAAAGAAAAAAAAACAAAAACAAAACCAAACAAAAAAGTCCACTAGGGTTTTGTGTGTATCTAGCAGGTATTTCCTTTCTGTACATGAATGAAATGCAAATTTCTTTCTTGGTACTGCCAGACTAAGACTGCTGCAGGTCTCACTTTCTGCCAGTGAAGAATTACATTGCTTCAGGTAGAGGGACAAATGTTACCTTGTCAAGTATGGGAACAGGCCACCCGTGTGAGTCAGAAATAGATTATTGGCTCTGCATGACAGTGAATGGCACGAGATGTGCTCAGGCTGGTTTTCTCTGTTGTATGTGAAATCATGTAATGACGCTGTACTTTCCAAGAGGACAAGGATTCAATCCTCTTTCAGATTGGATAGGATATTATCATATCTTGTCTCCAAAATGAAAATTTGAAAACTGTATTATTAATTGTAACGATGGGCAAAATTAGTTCTCTTCAAGTCTGTGTGTCGAGCAGAATAACATATAACAAGCCTTACTGTGTATCATTTTTCTCTTGCACAGATGACAAAAATAAATGTAAAGCTTATCAAATGGGGTGGCCAAATGATATGGATTGTTTATCAGCCTCTCCTGTGACGCCAGCAGAGTTGGGAATGTCCCTTTGCTCTCTCAGTGCACAAATGGCACGCTCCAATTGCTGCCTCCTCTAGGACAGGAAAATTATGCACTGGTGGGGGAGTTTTACACATAAGCATTGAAAGATGTGGAGGAAACAGAGTCTGTTAACTAGTCTAAGTCATAAGGTTGCCTAAATTTAGTCTGAAATTTTATGAAAAGTAAAGGCATCAGCCGAAGTCTTGTAGAAGTTACTTAACCCAATATTCCATTTTCTGCATCATCAGGAAATGCAGAGTTTGTATTGTATAGAAACTAATTGAAGAATACTGTTCTCCTTTTCAAAGGAGACCTTAATTGTTTATTTAACTAATGCAATTTAGATCTATACCATCATGACTACAAATTGTTAGAAACTTGAGGTTTTAAAAAAAACTTTTTTTATGGAGTTCTAAGACTTTTTTTTTCCCTTAGTGTTCAAAATACATCTGCTGTTGACTTCGTTCATATCTTTAAATGATGTTGGCTAGTTTGGGTAGTCAATTATGTTGATTATATGTATTGGCTTTGCCGTATAGATTTTCTGTGATTTATCAGTCTCTTCAAGATGCAAGTCCTCTTCAATACCTGTCATGCCACTGGTGAATAGAGTTCTGGGGTAGTATAGCACTGTCAGGATTACTTTGAACTCCTGTGACTGTGCTTGTGGCTTGATGAGGCAGAGGGGACCTCATGATGATAAAAAGTTCTTGCTTTGCTTGCTTGTGCTTTTGGGGTCTTGCTTTTGTTGATTGTGCTTTTTGAGCTGCATTGGAAAACTGATCTGATTTCCTTTAGAATGAATGATTAAATACACGTAAAACCTTGCCATGCTGGACAAGGACAGGAGAGGAGCGGGAGCACATAGGGAGCTCCTTAACATGGTCTTGCCAGTGAAACCTCTGCATCCCATCCAGGCAGACATCATTCTACTGATCAGCAGTGCAGCAGCGCCAAGACTGCTGCAGTAGCTGGTTTGATTTAGATGTTCCATAAATGTGTTGTTTATTACTGTATTGCGTTTGCGTGGCAAGGTTTCGGTAGCAGGGGGGCTGCAGGGATGGCTTCTGTGAGAAGCTGGCCAATGCCAGCCAG
>NW_008824988.1:1127906-1164322 GCF_000699105.1 Pygoscelis adeliae | reverse complement strand
TTAGCGGGTGAGTGATCTCCCTGTCCTCACCTCGACCCACGAGCCTTTCGTTATATTTCCTCTCCCCTGTCCAGCTGAGGAGGGGGAGTGATAGAATGGCTTTGGTGGGCACCTGGCGTCCGGCCAGGGTCAACCCACCACAAGTACACATGGTCTTATTTAGGACACATGTCCTAAATAGGAGCATTTATGCTGGAGAAATGGCTGTCCTCGGATTCATGTACTGCCTAGAAAGACAGTATTTCCCAATGCCACTTGAGAAGAAATGGCTGAAGGAGTCACCATTCAGTCCAGCCCTCCACAGCTGCAGGTCACTCTGTAGCAGATATGTAGCCACTAAGGGTCTACTGACCATCTCTATACCTTCTTTCTCTCCTTGCACCGCAACAGTACACACAAACCCCCTTAGAATCCTGTGGCAAAAAAAACAAAAATGGATCAGAAGATGAAGGATCAGAAGATGAAGTATCACAAAGCAGCTGAGTGCCAGAAAAAGAGTGTGAGAAATGAAAGCAGTTACCAAACTTGTTGGTTGCTGGTGTCTGCAGTGCTAAATAACTTGGCAAAAAACGAGATGGGAGCCACAGTACTGTAAAAGACTGACTGATGAAATATTTCTGTTGGCAACCATCCTAGTGTATTTCTAGCCTGAAATTCTTGTTGGTAGGTATGCCTTGGAGATTTCCCCTTGCAAATATAGTTAGTTGCTCAGCTTCTCAACTCATTCATTTTCTGATGGGTCCCAGAATAGCATACTGCCTCTCTGAATTGCTGGAGGCTCTCCGCTGCATCTGAGAGGACATTAAATGATAAAACCGAATGTGATGATTTAGGACCCAAGTCAATAAAATACTCGATCATCACATGTTTTAAGCTAGACACTTGCTTATGTACCTTTCAGCTTTATTTTTTGTTTACATTAATGTATGTGCACTTTAGTATTTCAACTGCAGTGTGTGACACCAGTAGCTGAAAGTGCATTGTTTATCTGTTTATATTTTTATACACACACGACTTACACGATTAAGATCTCTAAGGGAAATAAACTTTGTATGCCTGTAAATAGTGATCGAAAGACAATGCTGTGATTAGATAGCTTACAGTAGCATTTTCTTTGAAGTTGTCTAAATAAAACCAGCTCTGCTGTGTTACTTCAAGTAAATTACTCCTTAAATGTAAAGTTGTCGCATTTATATATAGTCCAAAAATGGAGACAAGCATTTGTTTAGAATAGTAAGCAAATTAATACTGTAAAGCATGAGGATGCTATTTTTAGAAGCATTCTTACTGGCAATTAAAAAGAAAAAAATAGAGCTTGATCAAACTTAAGCCTGTTTCATCACCCTGGTAATTTACTTATGTGGGTTTTTTTCAGCCTTGTTATTAGAGTACATCTATTTTTAGTTAAGGTGGTGCCCAATTTTGCTGCACCCCTTTATCAGATAACACAAAACCAGACTCATAGCTCTGGTTATCTTTTGTCTTCTGAGACATAGAAAGCTTCCTTAGTCATGGCAAAAAACCATTTGCACACTGTTTGTGCACTTTTTATTTGTCCAAGTTTTCTGTCTCTACCTTTTTAGCTTTACTTTTATGCTGGAATTCTGTCAGAGGTAAAGGAGAGGAGATGGAGAATACAATTAAGGTTTAAGATAATCTAGGTTGTGATTTATTTATTCATTTCTGTGGACATAGTCCATGGGTGATACCTGCTCCCTTGAACAGTTTAGCTTTTGTCACTGGTTACTTTTAGCCAAAACTGCCACTTAGCCTGTGTACAGCATTATTTTGTGGGCTGCTGAAAACGCGCTCAATTTTTCATAGACTAATGATAACACTTTAATTGCATTAATTTCAGATTTAAAATGAAAAAATATATTCCAAACCTCAGGGAAATGTTTTTAGCAGTTTATTTCATTGGCAACTGCTTCAACAAGCGGGGGAAGGGGCTGGAAATGAAGTGCAATCATAACGTACACAGGCCAGTCCATCCATGACTGATGACTTACATGAGACTTGACTTGTGATGATGTAGAACCTCTGATTTGTTGACTGAAAGGTTTTGTTTTCCTGCCATTATCACCTGTCCTGCCATCCTGTTCTCTCGACTACCAATTGACAGAATATGAAGTGCGTAGATGACTGCCATAGAGCTATGCTATTTTTAGAACAGGCCCTGAGCCCAAGTTTGATCCTACATGTTGACCGATCAGAAGCTTAAGCTCATCTAAAATAGTCTGTCATCTCTGCTTGTGGCATTGGGATTCCAGCATTTGCGAGTTACTTTTCCTTATTAATTAATTTTGGACTGCCCTTTCCCAGCAGCTCTTTGGATTGAAGTGAATAGAAGAGCTTTCCCCTCCCAGACTCTTTGTAAGATATAAATATACCTGATTAGAGTTGATTAGAATGGGAGTGTTGTCTGAACATGGATTCAATGTATGTTCTTCCTAGTTTCCCATGCTTTCAATGCAAATTATCAATTTTGTCCTGTGCATTTTTTTAGCCATTGCATAGTGGTTTGAGGCTCAGAATGATTTTGCAGGTTTTTTGTGAACAGTTCTCCTTCCAGAAAACTGTGGGGCTTGAGACCAGTGTTGCCCCTTTGTCCTAGAGAGCTTGAGCACTTGGCTCTTGCTACTAAGAGCCAGAGATGGGGCAGACGAGGGATGGGTGGAAGCAGCAGCTGCAGCTGCCCACATCTGCCTGCTGAGGTGTGACTTTGCCGGGCACTTGCTGTAGCCTCCCTCTCCATTTGTTTCATCCCTTCTATGGGACAGACTGCCTAGCAAACTAAAGGTTGCATGATTTGGCTAAATGAGCCTGAAGTATGGATAAAAGCCTTCTTGGTGCCGATTCTGGCCTTAGGAATACCACTTGGATGCCTGTATTTACAAAAGTCAAGTTTGTGACACATTTTGGCAGTATATTGTAAAGGTATTGTCAATTACAGTAAGTAGCTGCATTAAGATTTTCAAGGTGGTTTACTTAGCTAAAGGGAGAGGTTATATTTACTTGAAATGTGTTGTGATTTTCCTTTCAGAATTATGAAACCTTGCTTTCAATTGTATTTTGATTTTTTTTTCTCTTTTGCAGTCTATAAATTTGTTGCTTCCGCAAGGAAAATTTAGATCATATTGCTGCTCGGGAGAAATCCTGGTTCTACTGAAGTCAGGCAAAATAATTACGGTTCACCCACTGAAGTCACAGCTTCATCCTTTTAGCATTGCCCCAAATTCACCGGCACAGTAAAACCAGCTCCCAAGCTGGTGTTTCGATAACATTTTGGATTGCGGATCTGTTCCTTATCAGAGTTCAAGACAAGAAAGAAAGTTAGATGAAAACTGGATCTGGGTTCACTGGAACATTTTGATAAAAACAGGAGAGGACCGGGACTGAACTTTGCTTCCATCCTGGTCCAGCTAACCAGGAGGCTTTCGTCTGGTTTCATAACAACATTATTGACTGGCATGAGATGTGACCTTTTCATAGCACAGTAGTGGTCAGTTTATTACTGGTCTCGGAGGCATGTTTGTGCATGTAATGCTGTTTCTCCATGTGCTTGAATGCTCCCCAGTGAGGGGTGGAGGAGCTGGGAGAGGAAGGAGATCCCAGCAGGCAGTGCAGCGGGAGAGACTGGCGTGGGCCCACAGCCCAGCACGTGGCCTGGCATCTCAGGTCCGTTCCTTGGTCCACACATTAAAGAAGGCTCTTTTTAGTGCTTTATGTAAAATGTTTTCTCTTGGCCAAGCTTCCAATGCCTTGTAGTGGCAGTTCTCTAACCATATATATTGTTTGATATTTAAGAAAACATCTTACTTGCTTCAAAATTTAACAGAGCAATTGTTGTCCCAATCTACATGGGTATCTATCTACTATAAATCTACCATAGCTTTATAGTTTGGTTGTAGCATGTTATATAAAGCCATCTTGTCCCTCCATGAATCCAAGCTTGGATTTAGAAAGACCCTGCTTTTGAGATCCAATTATTTTACTTAAAGGGCAGCTTTGAATAGAAAAGCAAAGCAAACACTTTGTGGGTTTGGTTTTTTTTTTTCACAAAGGCTTTTTCCCCAAGATGTTTACAGTGTACTCCATTGTGCTACTCTTGAAAAAATTATCAAATCTCATAGGAAAATAAACATATTTTGGATTTAAAAAAAAAAAACACAAACAAAAAACAGACCTCTGCTTTTCAGGAGAGGGTGATTTAAAAGAAGAAAACTATTTTTGATGTAGGAATAATTATTCTATCTAGTTCTTATTATTCCTATCAGTTAAGCAATAATTCTCACTAGTTTTTAGTAACTTTGGAGGTACCCCCATGATCACCAGGTCTGACCTGTCTAACTTGGGAGTCCTACAACAAAACCTGCCTTAAGTTTGCCCTATAGAAGTGTTAGAGCTTTCCTTCCAGAGACACGGCCACTATTGATGTAAAGCTCATTTGTAAGTTGCTGCAGTGGTTAAAATGTGTTTAAAATGTGTGCCCGCTTCTGGCTTGTATTTTTCTAATCGATGGATTTTTCTTAAAGCTTTGTTTCTTAAAATAAAGAGCATTTTACTACACCACTGGACATCTTGCCCTGTGTGTATATAGACAGCGCCAAGCCACCCCCGAACTTCTTCAGTATACTTAGTATCTCAGGTCTTTGAGTTTCCAATTTCCAATGGTTTTCCAAACCTATTTTATGCTTGTGGCATGTCTATCCATCCTCAGTTTGTCAGCATTCTTTTTCAGGTATCTATACTGGAACAAGTTATAGTATCCCAAGAATATTCTCTTTGGTATATGCATATCACCTCACTACTGTTACTCAGTATAACCTTGTTTATATATCCAAGGATTTTATTAGCCTTTTTGGTCCTGCTGTAATCCTAGGAGCTCATATTTAGTTGGCTGTCTTCTGCTGGGATCCTAAATCCTTTGCATAGCCATTGGTTTTCACAATGCAGTTCTCCAGACAGCAAGCATGGCCTACGTTTCTTGGCTTAAATCCAAAAAAGCACTTGAACCCAGGTGTATATTACAAGCTAGAGATGGTGCTCCTCTTGGTTCTCCAGCCATAGGGACTTAGTAGTCTGTTGTCCAGGAACGCTCAGTATCCAGGTCTGTTGATCTGACCTGCCAGACTACCTGGCATCAGGAAATCCTGTGCAAAACTCTGTATGGAGGTACAGCTTATCTGCTCAGTAGATATGCAACAAGCTTGAAATGCCTGAAGTACACTGAACATGTTGCAAGCTATCACAGGTAATGTATCGCAAGCTATCATAGGTTATGTGCTCTAGGGTTCCTTTATGTATATCCATCCCGGTGTGTCTGGTGGAGCTAGACATGGCAGACACAGTGCATATATGCACTGATGTCTCTCTAAGAAAGCTGGGCATAACCATGGAAGACCCGGTAAATCTCATATTGCTCATATCTCTACTTGCCTCATTAATGTCATAAAAGGGGCAAAGTGCTTTGCTGGTCTGAGGCATTTATTTATCGATACCTGACGTTGCTTTTGGCTACATGGCTTGTATTGTTCGTATGCAATTTACCTCAGCCTTGCCACAAAATATGGAGATTTTAGTTCCAACCTGATAAATAACTGTGTCAGCAGAATAATTGAATTTTGTATATTTCCTAACCAACATATTATTTATTTATTTCATAGCTCTCTGTGGTTTTTTAAATTATTTGAGCTTTGTGATTCAGGAAAGTACCTTTGAATTTATGAAGCCCTTAAGCATATGCTTAACTTAAGCCTCGTGCTTATAATCAAGTAAGTGTTGTTGAGGTGTTGTCCTGAATCTAGGACTTAATTTCTAGTAGACTTATTTATTTGAACGGAAAGGCATATTTTAAGAGGAGAAAGAAGTGATAAGTCATCAGCTAGTTCCAAAAACCCTGAGCTCATTTGCATGAGAAAGATGCAAGGCTCTCTGTATTGTTATATGAGAGACGGTAGAGACCTATACATTTATCTAGCGTAATGCTCCTTATCCTCAAAACTTGGTAAAGTTTTATTCTCTCATTGTTTGTCACAAAATCCCCTAAAGCTACAGATACGTCTTTCTTTGTCCCAGAAAATTCCTTTGAAGCTTGAATTGAGCTTAAGCATGTAAGAAGCGCAGTTTTCTCCTCACTTGAAAAAATGCCTATCCCGTGGGTTCATGGCACTGCAAAGAAAAAGCAACATGTATTTCTGCACAGGCGACACCAAAGGCTTGCTACACAGAAAACTAATCAGAGACATTCCCGCACTACATCTTTCCAAGCAGAGCACGTGGATTAAGTGATTCATTTTTACTCACCCAGGGGTTTGGAATACAGTCCTTTAGTTCCAGGAGGGAGCAGAACCAGACCACTTGAGCATCTCCCCTGATTTCTTTCTGCTCCCAAACCATCTGCTTCTCTGTTGTAATAGTCTTCTGCTGTTCGTTAACCTAGTTAATCCTCTGGCATAAGCTGTAGTAATTTATGCTGGATGTTTGGGTTTCACATGGTACTAATGGTATCTAATGAACTGTGGTTACAGAAACATCTGTTCTATACAATAGTTAATTTTTTTCTTTTTTTAATCCTGGTGATTAGATGTACAAAAATAGGAGCTCTTTAGGCTGCAGAGATTAGAACTCAAAACTTGAGTACTGAAATAGGCCAGATTTAATATTACCCATGCAACCTTCATTTAGCTCCCACTTGTTTATGCATTGTTGGATATTGATGCATGTTATTACTCGATGCTTTTTCACAGAATACTTGCCAAATGAAAAAGGGGCTGAAGGAAGGTTGAATGGGACACCTGTAAGACTGCGGTATCCTCATTTAAGCATACGACTAGAAGCTAGAGAACATCTCTTTATTTCATTTTGTATGTAATATTTATATGATACAATTGAGCAATATGGCAGAAGAATCTATGCAAGAATTCATTTACAAGTAAGAAAACTGCAAAAGTTTAAACTAAGCTATTAATATTAATGAAGACTATGCTCCAGAATAATGTGAGTGAGAAATGGGATATGCTAAAAACAAACAGTAATATACTGTTTGTACTTAACAAGGAAAGTAAGAAGAGAAAAGCGCTACTTAATTATAATGTTGCAGAGTTAATAATGCAGTAGAAATCTTAGCTCTTTCTAATTTGAGTGCTTAATTTCTCATTCTTAATGTTGCAGTAATGCAGTTTCCAGATTTAATTTCCTTATATTTATTTGTTTTTAGCAGCTCAGAAGGCAAATAAGAGAAACACATTGTGAAACTCCTGTAATGAGATCTTAGTGCTACTAACATGCCTTACATTTTCTGTAAAGTTGCTGATTGCATTTAGAGTCACCTCAGCAGCGCTAAATCATTTCAGCAGTTTACTCTTACCTCCAGCGTCATTAAAGTTCTCCAAGTTTAGGAAATGCATTTGAAAAAACAGAACAAAACCCCTCATGTTCCTGTATGAAACTGTCACCTTATAACATCCATAGCTTTAAAAATAAAAACCAGATTTTCTTCAGGCATGAACCCTTTATCCTTACCCTGTGGGACTCTAAAGGAGCTATTTAAACTCATGCGATCGTGCAGTTAAAGGCTGGGCTGACTCAGCAAAGTGTTTAACTATGTGTTTAAATTCTATTGCAATCAATAGAATTTGAGCATGTGCTTAAATATTACGTTGAAAAGGGATGGATTTACACACGTGTTTTAAAGCTAAGAATGTACCAAAGTAGGCCCATAATATGTCGAAGCAAGTCGGAAGAATTCAGGCTGTAAAAACCCTACCTTTGGGGTGGCTGACTTCATAAGTAAAATATTTTGATATAATTTTTATATCTGATCTAAAATATAAAGTACAATGCTGTAGTTATTATGGTTTGTGAATTAGCTAACATAAGATAGTTTATGTGTCTGTCAGTTTAAAATAGTACGCCAAAATTAAGAACACTTGCAGCTAAAAATCTGAATGTACATTTTCTGCTCTTGAAAATAGTTTGCTTTTATTTAGTTACTGAAGTATTTGAAGTCAGTTAGAGCTGTGAATGCTATCTGTAAAAATGCAGCTGCATATATACGAAGTTATAAACACGTATGGGTACCTAATACCAGGATCCCACCCTCCAGCATTTTCCATGTTCTGACCTGTTTTTAACTTATTCCTCCAGTGTTTCCCTGTAATACGAGACTTGATTATTTTGAGGCGCTGAATCACTAAACAGGGTCATGTTCTGGTTGGCTCAAGGGCATAAGCAATTCCGCTTTTTTATTTACTTCTGTCTAGAAAAAGCTTTTTCTGTGTTAGAGAAGATCTGTTTCTACTGGTGATCTCCCTTGCACTCGTGTTACACGTCTTCTGCCCTGCACCATCAAAGTGCCACGTATTTCCCACAAAACATTTGGGTATGTTTATTTTCAAGAGAAAAATGTTCACAATACCAAATTGTCAGCTGTCAACAGTACAATGGTATGCGTGATGTTCATCCCGTCTTGCACTGTAACACCCTACCTCTTGCTGTGCTGCCACTGCCCGTGTCCTTGTCCCTTTGCAGAGTTGGGTGTATGCTGTCTGCAGAGCTTCGCAGCTTCCCCAAGAGGAGTGCTCCCAGGGAAAATTGAGGGTAGGGAAGACAGAAGACAAGGAGAGGGGAGTGTTTAGCAGTGATAGGTGCTAACTTGAGGATCCTGTAGGAAAAACTCCGTTGTCAGCTGCTGCCGTCTCCGTCTGTCTGGGGGACAGATCCTAACTGTCAGCAGGACCAGGTCATTTGGCACATGGAGGAAGCAAAGGTTTTGGATGATGGAGGAGACTTGAGCCACAGGCCTCCCAGGTGCCATCGAGTATCCAAATGTCACAGGAGTGTCACAGTACGTTGTTATTGTGAATCTTTTCTTTGGTAACACAATTGTGAGAAGTTTTAAAAAAAAAAAAAATACTGCCTTTGGCTACGATCTATTGCGTTAGCTGAAGAGCACGCAGATGATCCTTCTCCAAAAGGCAGAACCAAGCCTCAAGTACTGGGCAGATTCTTGAGTCTTCACTAGCAAAAGGTGCTGGAGATAGTTGAGAATTTGGTGGATTTCTAGAAAGCTCCGAGACAAGCTCTGTATTGGCTTCTTGATTACAGTGAGGAATCACGTCCTTGTGGCCATTGTTGCTCCCCCAGAGCAGTGACATGGAAGGGGACTCGTAATTTTGGTAGGTGAGTGGTCAGGCTGCTGTATCATATATGTAGGTAGTGACAGGTTTTGGTCACCTGTGTAACAAGTGCTATAAGGCAGAGCAGGACGCAGAGAAGTGAAGTACCATCTGTAACAGTGAAATGAAACTTATCTACGTGTAGGTATATTAATCAGCAAACAAGATACGCAACTTTTGAAACATCATTATGAAAAATAAACTTCACGTAGCATGTGTGAAACCTGCCAAGACACAAAGGAGCATGGTGCTGTTGTCTGATACGCCGTCAAACGCTGCTCTTCTGAAAGCACAGTCTCTTGTAAAACTGAGAAAGACGCCGTGCAAATTGCCTAATGCTTCTAAAAATAAGTGTGCGCTCCTCAGCCCCTCTCCGAATTTTAGCAAGTCAACCAAAGAGTGCATAGTCGGTAACCGTGTCTAACACGCTGTGCCACAACTGGTGACTTACTACAAGAATTATATCAAGCGTGCTAAATACGGAAAGGCTGCTTATAACTGCACACACAAAACCCGGTCCCTCATTAACATCTGCCCCCACCTTCTGCTCCCCCCCAGCCCTGTTAGCTTCAGAAATTGCCTCTCCCGAGGTGGCTGCAGGTCCTGCAGGGAGCAGGCAGCAGCCCGGCTCCCCCGCCAAAGCCGACTGCGGCGTAGCCAGAGAAACGGGCAGCAAAAATAGAACAGCAGGATGACTGCGCGTGGGCGAGGCAGAAACCACATTGCCAGCAAAACCTCCCGGCGTTATTTTAGGACCGATACATCGGCCGTGGCGTTTTGCTCACTGTTCGCAAAATACTCCCCGGGGGAGGGCAAGGAGGGAGAGGGGTGCGAGTCCCGGGCGAGGAGCGTTTCTGTCCCACTCCCTGCTTGCCTTCCTCCCTCCCTGGCTTCTCCCCACTGAAACAGGCTGGGCAGGGGAAGGGGTTAATCGCGCTCGAGGCCGAGCGGCGGAGGGAGGACAGCCGGCAGTTTGAAAGACAGAGACTGGACAGCTGTGTTTGCTGTGGTATTTTTAAACGCATTAATGCAGGCTCCAATCACCCGGCCATGCTTGACCTATTTTTGGCTCAGGCCGGCCATTGTTCTATTTCTGCCACCGCTGGGCCACGCGGGTGTCGATTCAAATGCAAATGAGTTATCGCTGCTGCTCCCGCCAACTTTGCCCAGCCGCCCGGCCGGGGGAGAGCCAGGCAGGGAGAGGAGAGGGGCGCAGGGACAGCAACGCTGGTCCGGGCTGGGGTAATTCCGACTAAACCCTCAGGGGCTCCCGGTCCCTGGAAAGGTGGCTTATTCGGTTTGATGGTTTGTAAGAGGCTGTGTTTCCCCCCCGCCCTGACAGAAAGACAGCCTGAAGCGCAGAGATATTTCTTCATTTCTTCTTCCACCTGCCGTTGGCTGCCCGAACGCAACTGCTCAAACTCGGCGGCGCACAGCCCCCCGCGCGCTCACGGCTCCCCTCCAGCAGGCGGGGGCTGCCGAGAGTGGATTTGGGGTTTTCTCTCTCTCCCGATAGATACTTGTGCAAACGCTTAAACATTGCTAATTGCCGAAGCGTATTATCTTACAACCCTCGCTGGAGGAGGTAGGACCGCAGAGGGTCGTGCCCGACGCCCCTGTGCAAGTGCAGTGATGAATCTCTCGTGTAGCTGAAGTGCAGACTGGTTGGAATATGCTGCAGACAATTTACGAGAGTGAATCGTGTTTTTCCTCAGATGGGGTTTCTGGACGTGAACAGCTCTTGGCTCAGCAAAGAATGCACAGTATGATCAGCTCAGGTAAGAGACAACTCCGTACCTCGGACTTCAGTGGCTGACCGGGAAAATACAGCCTAGCACGACAAGAAAACACCCCTCCTTTAAAGAAGTGACTTTATTTTTGTGGGCTTTATGTAAGTTGTTGTTAAATAATTATCTCTACGATAGTATGTTAGATAGCAGCTGCTGCTTTTGTGGGGAGTTTGTCTCCTTCAGTCTGCTGCTTTCCAGATAGAGCAAAATGCTCACAGCCAAAATCTAGTTTGGGATTCCTTGTTTGGTTTGTTGCGTGGTTGCAAAATGGGGCTCGTGGTAGAGGCTTATTCACAGAGAGAGGCTTCCTCAGACAGCCCTTGTCAGGAGGCTGCAGTTACAGCCCCTCATAGGCAATTCCAGTCATATGTCTATTGTAAACAGGATTTGGTCTTTCTGCGAGTTTCCTTTTCTCCAGTTTGCGTACAAAGGGAGTTTAATACTAATCCCTTTCTCTTTTCATTACAGTGTTACTTTAAAATGTCTTCAATATGCATGGCTTATTTTCTTACTTTAAAAATATTTGGGAACCTGGCAATGGTAGTCATATGTAGTGACTCACTGAGATGTAAATCGGATGTGTTTTTTAATGAAGGTATTTCAAAGCTGCTCTGAAAGAACGCTGGACGTTTCCTCATGTATTTGAAGCTACCCTTATATTTTCTAGTTTCTTTGCTAGCTGTGTTTGAGACCTGCAAATGATGTACTGAGGATGAATTAAGTTGGAAGAATTGTTGCCATTCAGGTAACATGTCAATTTAGACAGGCTAAAAAAGTCAAAATTTCAGGTTACTCGTGCGCATTCTCTCCTAAACTCTGTGAATTCCAGTTATGTTTTTATTGGGCAGAAACTCTGTCTTTTGAGGCATGATGTTATCTGTTTTATATCTTTTTAATCCTAGGTTTCTGACTTTGTTTTTCATAAAGTTGGCTTTATAGAGGAGCTATATGTAGAATGCAGGGTGAATTGTTTACATGTACTTTGGTCTTAGTTTACCCTTTTTCTTTTTCTTTTTCTTTTTCTTTTTCTTTTTCTTTTTCTTTTTCTTTTTTTTCTCTTTCTCTTTTTCCTTTCCCTTTCCCTTTCCCTTTTCCCTTTTCCCTTTTCCTTTTCCTTTTCCTTTTCCTTTTCCTTTTCCTTTTCCTTTTCCTTTTCTTTCACAAAACTTGGCAGTGCTTCTCAGTTTTAAGATTAATTATGTGTGTAGACCACAGCTCTCTTCACGTATTTCCTGTTTTGGTACACCTGTTGAGCCCATGTTTGTTTGTTCATTGTTTGTTTGTTTTAAAAAACTGTTTCTTTTCCTGCTTTATAGAAAAAGAACTTAAAGTTTTACTTGAGTTTCTTTCTTACATACAATTTTAGAGCAGACTTCTAGTTTCAGGTATGAAAATAAATTGTGAGAGATTGTGTCAAATGGCAATATCTTTCCTGTTAGAAAAGACTTAGATGTCTTAACCTCTTGATTAGTGTTTTTTCAATATAGAAAGCCAAGACTACCTCATAATGATTATAGACTGAAGGAGGAAACGAGAGCCTGAAAAGCTGTTATGTGCAGGTTAAAATAATGAGAATACCTAAGGGGAGTGGAGACTTCCAACTGGTAATGTTTAAGATTGGCAATTTTTCTGTTCCTTTATCAAGCTGCTGGGTTCACTTGTTTCTTTTTGGATCTCTCAAAGAATTTACTATTTCTCTAACTTCTTAGAAGATATGTTGATCACCGATTACAGTTCCTTTGTCAAAGACAGAAATCAGGTGAAAGACTTGTTTACAAATATGAACAACCAAGCTGTAGCAAAGACAGTGGGTAAAAGCGGAAGTTTCTCTTAAAGTGTTACAGTTCTGCAAAGCCATCTACAGTGTCGACATCTTGTTCAAGAATTAATGCTTTTCTTTGGTTTTACTGAACAGCTCAGCAGGTGTCCAGTGCTTTTGTATTGGTCAAAGAGATAAGACTGACTGCTTCCCCTCCCTCCTGTTGTTTTTTTTAATACTGTATCAAGTTGAAGTTAGCTGTACACAAGTGAAAATCTGTTTTTTAGCTCACTATGTTACCTTGTAACTGCCAACTAATGTTGCTTGAGTAATAGCAATTTTCTCATTTGAAACACAAGAAAGGGAGGTAATTTTCTGTAAGTTTATAGCTCTGCTTTTCTTCACTGGAGACAAAAATATCATGTAACAGTTGATTTTTTATCTGATATTACATTAGTCCCATATAACATATACAATTTCTCCTGTAGTACCAAGTAGAATAGAGGGGGGGTTTAGACTTTAAAAAACTCAACAACTTATTCATGAACATTATCCAGGTAAAAGATGTTTAAATATATATTCTGTAGAACACAAAATATTCCTCAGTGTTTCTGTTGGCCTTTAAAATACACAACTAGACTGCAAGTAGTTGACATTGTACATAGTCTGCAGTTTAATTCATGTCACATGAAACCGCAAATCGGCAGTGCTGCTGTCGATTACCTTCAGTTCCCTCGAGTTCAGGGTCTTGCAGGATCAGGCCTGGTAACTTTTCAGGTATTGTCTCTCTTTATGCTGCATACAGGGGAGAAAGAAATAGCCAGGGTGTGACGATGTGCTCTAGTATTTGGAGTAGCTAGAATCAGTCATTTGAATTTTGCTTATCGCAGTGTCCTTACTTTAAAGTTATCTTCACTTACCTGTATGCGACTTTTGCTCAGGTTAAAAAGTTGCACATATTTAAGAAAAGAGCAGATCCCTGAACATTTACACTTTGCACCCTTGATATTCTTGAAGTCTTTGAAGCAAGCACAACTTAAACACTCAATGGATTTTTAGGTTTGCTAGTTTCCACATGCAACGGGCATGTATTATGCAACTCTGATTTTAAACTGGGCTGGAGCCATCCCCAAAGAGGACAGATTCAATGGCCCATGGATACGTATTTGCAAAGCAAACTGTCTAAGGAATTTCTGACAATAGCAGGCATAGGAAGTACTTCTGTCATGTGAAGCAGTTCTCCTGGTATTCCCTCAATTACTGCTTTGCCTGTCTGTATCCATCCCTGCTTGTAAATCATACTATGAATGAGATGATCTGGATAGGTACCAATCAAAAGTCTAATTATGAATGGAGCAATCTAGATCGGCACTGACTCAAGAAGCTGTGTAATTTGCAGACACCTACACCTTACTGCAGAGAGCAGTTTCAGCTGTCTTGAGAAGACTGAACTAGCTTCTCCCATATGGTACTGTTGCTCTAAAATGCAGCAGTAAGTGCTATGCATCTTTCTTTAAGAAAATGATGCTGATGTATTCTTATTTGATACCATAATTATTTTAGTTTCATGATTTAAAAAATAGATCTGGAGTCTAAAGCCTCTTATTTAGCTGGAATTACTATTTAACTATGCCATTGCTTTTATTTTACCAAAAAAGTCTCAATTTCCATGTGTGTGCAATGCCACAGTAGACCCTAGCATTCAGCTGGCCTCTTATCTTACCACAACACGAGTAATAAACTATAAGTCCTTGAAAAAAAAACATTTGGTCCAGCACAGTCCATGGCAAGAATGCTCATTAAAATGTAGTCCATAAATAACTAATGCAGGGCTACATTACTCAAATAGGTGTCGGTTGTGTGAAGGAGAAGAAAGAACCTACCCAGCCATGGCATCTGTAGATGTGGGACTTCAAGAAGTAATGCCGAGTTCATTAACTTCTGGTGATTTAACATACTGTGCTGTTTTTCCAAAGGGTAAGGTTGCTACGTTTGCTTCACTGGCCGTATTTTGACATACAGCCTTGCACTGGCCTGCCTAAATCCCACCTTGGCTTTTATTGGATAAGGCATCCTCTGCTTCCTGCCCAAAGCTGTTGTGTTGAAAAATCAAGAGTTCAAGGAGATCTTGAGCTTAAAGCCTTGGCTCGTCACCAAGTCAGGTGACCTGAGCAAGTTACGCAATCCTGCTTACATCAGCAAACCCTTCTGTGAAATAGAAGATGATACCTGTCAGGCTCAGGAATCTATACAGCAAAACTATTCTAAAGAGAAGATAATGATTCAGAATGATTAATTTGATTGACTTCATCTATCTACAGGCTTGCAAAACACCTGCAATTTCACAAATGTAGTAAGTGAATGTAGTCACAGTATTTTATTCTCTGCACCAGTCAGGGAATTCAAGCTGTGTCACTTCAATATAAATGACAGAATCAATGCTACAGGCATCATGTTGTACATGGGTTGACAGGTCCTCATGAGCTATCTTCCCCCAGTAAACCCCGATGTATAAAATTTATCTCATATGTTGTATCTATCGTGTGGCTGCATGACCATGTATACATGTTTGTACACATGCATTGATATTGCCTCCAGGGAAAATTCTTTGGTATTTGCTCTCCCCTTTTTTCTGGCCAAACAAAACCTTCACCTGCTCAACTGTTCCTGTGGAGAGATTGCAGAAAGCAAATTCAGTTAAAGGTTTGCTCTGATATTCATGAAAAACTTGACATATTTGCATATCTGAATCAGGTAACGTAAAGTTCTTACAGATTCAAAATGTTGCATATGTGGTATCTCAGGCAATAACTCTTCAGAGAGAGCGAGAATAGATATGCTGAGCTTTTACTTTGTGATTCTCTTCAGAGTAATGAAAAAAATTGAGTGTGAAAATTCAGTTCAGGGAAGTTCTGGGTAACAGCTGGAGAGGCTTTTTCAATGCCTGTCGTAAAGGCTAAGTAGAAAAAAATCTAGTGCTTCATAGTAGTAGCTGAAGTATTTGAATTAATTGTTACAAAAGAGTAAGGCCTTAGCCTTAACAATTAATACAATGAGAAGAGGCAAGCAACACAGACCTGCAAGTCTTATGTAGTTAAAATCTCACTGATTTTGAGTAGAGGCTCTGCCCAGTAATGTATGCTGGACAAGACACTGGTTATGAATTCAGTTGAACAAAAATGTGGTAAAATGAAACAAAGCTGCTTTTTCTATTTTATGTTATTGAGAAGACATTGACTACAGACCAATGTTGACAACTTCATGTGTCCTCTAATGCTGTAACGTTGCTTTTTCTTTCTTTTTTTTTAAGTCCCAGCTTCTGGAGCCATGTGATTACCTGACATTCTTACTTTGTATTAGGAGATATATCTATAGGTTGTGGGAAAAGCCTGGAATAAGAATTTCAAAGTACAAGATTGACAAGAATAGTGAGCTACAAAAGCTGGAAAGTAATAAAAAAAGAATGCAGAACATAATTTCAAAACCTCTTTGAGTGTCTTTCCTGATACCATTAAACACTGCATTTAATACAGAGGTTCACTAGTACTGGCACTAGGACACTATCTCACCTGTCTTTGGTGTGTTGAGCTAACTCACTTTATTGGAAAAGAGCTTTTTAGTTCAGCCGTTTATTATTTCAGCTGTTCAGCTTTGTAACACCTATTGGTTTGCACTGCACTCAAACGCACACAGTTTCAGCCAGAGTCTTCCCTCCTGTAAAACTATGTACAGAATGCATTAGTTCATTAAGGTTTGCATTGGATACGAGGAACACTTGTAATTCTTCCTGCTACCAGAGCTTTAATCAGACCTCTGTTTCTGTACCGGCTGCCCATCCCTTCTTCTGCACAGTCTTTACAGAGAAAGCAAAAGCTGTGGGAAAGCAGAATAGATAGGTAGCCTGCAAACGTATGTGTATATATACATAATTTCAGGTTTTGGTATAGGTGATAGGGAAGGTTTCAGGTGTCGTTGCATTTTAACCGTTCCCAGCTACTGTTGTGGGTGGGTTTTTTATATGGTGGGTACAATCCAAAATATTATAGAAAAACTAATTGGCAGATGTTATTGTTAAACACGTGAAAATCTGAAATGCCCTGTTCTGTGGATCTCTTTAACAGGCTGACTCCTCTGGGTCAGTTATTCTTAGGCTAGATATTTTCATCTTATGGCATTACAGGTCTAAGATTAGCCTGTTAGGCGTTATCATGCCATCTGAGTTACCTCCTAATATAACTGTACACCGGAATGATTATTTATAGACAGAGCATTCTGTCATTTTTGCTTTATTTCTGGTAGTTTAAATAAAGAAGAGCAACATTCAAGAAAAACCACAGATTCCTTCCTGCTGCCAAAACAACATGATAACTGCCTGCTGAGGGGCAGGGATATTGTTTAAAATGTGTGCTTGCAGCAGATGCAAACATCCTCTATATCTCTCCCACTTCTACTAAAACGAGGTACCTCAGGGTACCACTGCTCCTGTCTCTTCTGGAGGAGGGAGAGCGGTGCCAGATCGATGCACCGAACGACGGAGAAGATGGGGTTGTGGTTGCTGATGAGAACAAGGATATCCAGGTGCTATTTTTAGGGGCTGGCACCATCAAGCTCCATGTTCAGTGTGAACATGTCACATATGCACACAGTTCCTCCAAAATGGACCCCTCCAGTTTTGTTACATAAAAGTGATGTCTGCTGTTCAGTTAGCCTTCTAGGTGCTTTTCACAGACATAACAGGAAGCTTCAGCAAATGAACACATTTTTAGCAAACCATTCTTTATGGCTGCTTCACAAACATTTCTGCCCGCTAGAAAAACTTGAATCCTAAAGCAGAGTTGTCACTCAAAAACACAGTGAGGCACGTGCTCTCCTAAGGAGGTTCACTGGGATCTTTGTGCTTGCATGTGTTTAACTAGGAGCAAGCTTTCAGTGACAGTTTAGTAAAGTGGCAGATCTTCAGCTGGGTGTCGGTGCAGCCTCTGACCGTAGTTGTTGCTCAGGAAGCTGGCAGTTTACAAAATAGTGAAATATTAATGGATTATAATCATCTAATGAACTCCATCTTTCTTTTTTACCTTTCTCCTCTAAATAAATGGCATCTTTCTGTCTTTATGCACATTCTGGGTATAATCAGGGGGCACCTGATTTGTTCTACTTTAAAATGTTGCCGGTGTAAAAAGGCTTGCAAAATCAGTGGAAGCCTTTGCATGGTTGAATGATACGGTGCTGGTTTCACTCTGCCATTATATAATAAGCAGCTCGTTTCCTTTTGTCAGGCTGGCAGTTCTGTGCATGACTGTAAAGGTACTTTGGCATTTAGTATAATCTGAGCATAGCCAACACATCTGTTTTATTTGTTTTGTGTCTCCCGGTTGTAAACTCCTTCCGGCTTGTGGAGTATACAAACACAACAAGAGCTCCAAAAATTCAAGCCCTGTGTGGACGAACATGCTTGAAATGCAGGATACTTTATTCCAATGATAACACGTTCCTTCTGGTAATGACACTGAGTATCATCAAAGGGAGACAAGAGAAGGAACGGAATGAATTCTTTGAAAATGCCAAATACATAAATCATGTTTTTACAATCAAAGACTATTGTTCTCTTTCATGATCCCTGTGGTTGAAGGTATGCATGCCACAGGGAGGAACCGCAGCTATTCAATTTCAGTGCAGTCTGGAATGGAATAATGAGGAAGCTTAATGTTAATTTAATAATTTCCCCCAATTGTTCTGTTCTTAATCCAAGTTTCCTTTTTCTTTCTTGGTGCCCAAGGCCACCACCTTGTTGGTGTTGCACAGTAACGGTATGAGAGGGAGTAGGGAAAACAGACTGTTAGTGCCTAATCTTACATAGAGACTCTTTTTGGTGTTTGCTACTCCTGTTTAAGTTTAGCAAAATGTTAGTGATGGCCTTTTATTTACCTGTTCACAACTCCTTTTCTTGCAGAGACAGTAAGTTCTTAGTTCTCTTCATCCACTTGTTTGATCTCTAGATCAACACCCCTATTGAAAAACATTTATTTTTCCTAAGGCTTGTGAAGTCTTTTTCCTCTGGATACAAAAGAAGTAAAACTCCTGGACTGTTCAAGTTTTTGACACTCTAATTTGAGTCTGACCTTGAGGTTTTAAAATTAATGAAAGAATACACATATTACAATATCACCAAGAAACAAAATACCTAGATTTTTTGAGATTTCATGCTGGCATGAATAGTGATGGAATTAGTATGGGGCACAGAATGGTGTAAGAAATAGCAAAAGGAAAATCATCAGTGTGAGTCTTCATATTAACATATCTACTTTTACATGTAGATACATATTGTTAAAGGACTACATAGAAATTACTTAGATGCCTCAAAATGCTTATCATAAAAATCCTTGCACAGCAGCTGCTGGAATCTAGTGGGACCTAAATTCAGGAGAGCACTTTACCTCGGGAGTCCAGTAGATGCTCACCAGCCTGTGTCGTGCATATGCTCAAAACTGTTCCAGGCTCCAAAGACAGATCCAGTCATTCCCACGCACACGTCAGAAAGTTGGCATCCTTTTATTTGCTGTCACTGTTTTTCTTACAGATCTGTTTCAGAAGAAGAAGAAAGTTTTACTCTATTGTTTCTTTTAAGAATTGGCAATAGTTATCATACAAGGAATTCCATAGGAAATAATGTCTTACTTAGGTTTCTTCAAGCAGTATGAAGTAAGGACTGGCAGAAGGAAAAGAGGTTTGAAGAAAACATGCAAGAGTGTTATAAATGGAGTAGTAGTGCAGAGATGAGCTATACAAGCACTTCATATGTTAAAATGCTGTTGTGAGGGAGGGTGAGGAAGGCAATGAAGATGCAAGAGAACTATGTAGGAGGTGGAAACCAGGGGAGTTTGAAGTACACGTCTAACTGTCCATTAATAGAGGAAAAATATAGGTGAAAACAGTTATGAAAACAATCAACTTCAACTGAGATGAGAGAAGTTTCTGTCAAAAAACCCTCCAGAGCCATAGTGAAGAATACATGGGAAAGTGGGAATATTTTAGAATCAACAAAAGTTGTAAAAAACAACTCGGGACTGTATTACTTGCGTAGTCACACAGTAGGCTAGTATTCAGGGATTTCCCTTGCCATTGTACAGACTATTTTTCTATTTTTTTGCCTGAGAATGAGTAATTTGTTTGGCAGAGGGAGAGGTGTAGGACACTGAGTCTATTTATGGAGACGCTACAAATTCTGCTGCATTTCAACATCCCTAACTCCCCCCGCCATGTAGCTCAGCTTTCCTAGAGAAACTGCAGAGCAATCTCACCAAAGATTTGCAATAAATTCCCGTTGCTTTGCCACTTGCACCATCTCTATCTTGCCTTTTCTGCTTGGCCTAGTAGGCAGTTTTCTGAGCTCTGTGCTTATTTTCTGGGTTGGTTTTTTTTCCTCTCGTGCCAATGCATGCAGGGTGATAATGGGGCAGCTGGAGAACTTACAGGGAAAGAAGGGAAATTACAAATGACAACATCAAAGGGCTATAGGCAAAGGAATAAGAAGGAATGCTAATGCAGCTGAGTTAAGTAATGGTGATGCTATGGATGATTAAGGATGCTAATGCTGACATGGCTATTTTGTTCAGAAAATAAATGGTTAGAAATGGGAATATTTAGAAAAAATTGCCCTTGGGCTAAAATTCTCAACCTCGTCTAAGAGTGAATGCCTCTCTCTGGTCACTGGTCATGCATATATACTTGTCACTGGTATGCATATACAATTACAGAAGATGTATACACATAGACTTATCACCAACCTTACTCCGTCCTCCCTCACTGGGGACATTTTGGTATGGCTATATTAAAACTTGACAAAAATTTTAGGAACGCTGGGTTTCACAAGTTAGTTCAGGTGAGCTCGGATGAGTGCCTAAGGCAAAGTGATTTTCCTCCTCCTGCAGGCTTAGCAGCCCACAGGAGGTGGACGCGCATCCCGTAAACCTCCCTGTCTGTCTGCCATTCTTCATCTGCAGATGCCCAGAGGTCTGCAGCAGCACACGTTTATTCCTGAAGACCTCAGGAACTCATTCTTAAGGACCTGTTTTTGTTATTCCCTCTAGGGAATACTATTGCTAGGTCTATTCTGGTAGTGACTAGGAGCTCCAGGTGCAGGGCAGGTTATAAAGCATTTAGCAGCCAAATAGGCTTTAGTGTTCTCCTATAGATTCAGAAAGAAGGGAGTGAGTGCAGAAATCTGGACTATCACTTTCTTCATTTTCCTCTTTCTCCCTTTTCTTAATTTTTTGTTATCTGTGAATACTATGTATTTGGTTATATAGATGTAAGGTCTTAGTACACAGCTGTAGAGATGGCAGCTGGCGTTGCTGGGAAGGGAGAGCAGCGGTCCCATCCTCTCCCTGGTCCTGGGCTCTCATTCCTCCGCTGAACAGTCACATCCCTTGTATCGACACAGGTATTCATGTGTCCGCTGGGACTGATGGGGTGAACAACTGACCCCAGTTAAAATGTGCCCTCCAGCTCCCTGTGCTGCTGCAGGTGTGTGCTGCAGTGCGGGGCAGAAGGGAGTCGTCCTCGGAGTCGGAGGGGCCACGAGCGGGGAAGGGAGGCACAACAGTTTCTCTCTACTTAGCTACGGCATACAGTGGCCCCAAACACATGTCAAACTGCTGCTTGGGAAATCTTCCGTGTCCAGAGAATACAGCCCTCGCTCCTCTCAACATTTGAAGGGCAGAGCCTAAAATTTCACACCCAATTAGAACCTTGTTAAAATCCAGTTAACTACATAGCACTTTACCATTAAGTAAAATTTATGTTAATACTGTCCCTATGAAGCTGTCAATAATTACCTTTCATCATCCATAGGGCACATTTCACCTGTTAGTACGAAAGTAAAATGCCCTACCAATCTACTTTGTTTCGTATTAAGTAGAAAACGATATCTGTGTCAGCTTCAGCAACCTGCACCAAAATTGAACATACTGGAAGTAGTAGCCATCGGCACCCCCAAACTGTATCAGCTCTGGTGTGGTGCCACATGAAGAGTCTACTCCAGGAAAGCCTTTGTGGCTCTTGCATGCAATTTCTGCTTCTTTCTTTTTTTAATCCTCTCTTTGTGGAGAAAATATTTTGCCAGACATTCTCCCACTGTAATCCCTCCTATCCTCCTTTATTTATGTAACCTAAGAAGCTCCGGTACGCCCTTATCCTTTCTAGACAACCTGGGAATAAGTAGAATTCAAGTTATAGGAGGAAGATTTTCCTTTGTGTGATGCTGTTCCCTGGTTGCTACTTAGGGAAGCATTTGATACTAGTACCTATGTAAACCAGAACCCTAAAATAACTCTAACTGCTGCTGACATGCTAGCAAACGCAGGTCAAAAGGACCATATAGTTGTCGCAGTTCTTGCAGTTTATTTCTTACCGAGTACAGTTTCAAGTTGAAGGCACAGTTTGACTCTAATGGCTGGCACTGGACTGTGCTGAGCCTGGCGACACAAAGTGCAGACGTTTTTTGGATCAGAACCCTTCCAAATGACCATGCTCTCCACAGTAGCACCCCAAGTAGAAGATGCAAGATCTGAAAGAAAAGAAGTTTTCATTGCTGTTCCTTTGCTGTGAAAGTCTGTACGTCTGAACTGGGGACAGCCACAGACAGTGTCCCCAGTGGGACAGAATGGAAAACCAGAAGCATTAGTTAGTAACACTTATATAGGAAATAACGTGTTGTGTCCAGCTGTCAGGACTTGGTATTTAACTACTTGTCCAAAACCTCAGTTGAGAGAAGAAAACTCAGCTTTCTCCTTAGATAACATGTTCAGATGTTTGAACTTCATGATTATGAATGCAATTATAAAGTCTACCCGGAAGACAGTAGTTGCTTTCTGCAAAAGGGAAAGGCTGTGTAGATTAATCTTACACTTCAGCACTAAATCTACTTTGTTGTTATATAACCCTTGCTTGCACGCCCCAGAAGGCCTGTAGTTATGCAAATAATTCTCATTTATAATATGGTTTTCCTATTCCAATATAGATGGATGGATGCTTGGATGGATATAAACAGTATGTGTTCCATGCCAAAAAAGCATAGTAGTGCAAATGAAAATCAGACTCTTTCTACTTATGGAAGTCTTTCCAAGCTCTTAATCATCTTAAATCCAATTAGCCTTCTTCTGTTTCTGGCATGGCTCCCTTTGAGATAGGATAACCGAACTGGAATATTCCTGATGACAAAGCCTCGTTGATGAATATGAAAACTTACTTTTATCCTGCTTTCTGTACTTCCTGTTTTCATCTTTGAATCTTACTCTGCATTGACCACGTCTTGTCACTGAGCTGTCTGCAATGACAGCCATCTGTTTTTAAGGTTATATTAAGGTTAATGAAGCACAGTATGGTATATTCCACTCATTGCTCCCAATAGAAATTACCGTGCACGTACAAAGAATGAGTGAACTCTTCTATTTTGTTTCCCAATCACAAAGCTTTATGAGGACCTCTGGCATTCCTCAGAGCCTTCCATGAAGTATCCTGAAGAGATTTGTTTCATCTGTAGTTTTAACCCAATCAATCTTTTTTCCATTATTTTCCTTCCGGACCTCTATTAAAATAGCAATTACTGTTGTCACACTGCACTATCAACCTTTTCTTAAATTCAAAAAGAATATTTATTTCCCTTCTGCTTTTTATCTTTAAAACTGTTTCTGATCAGCAATAAAGTTCTTGTAACTTCACATAAAGGCCAGAACAGGACACAAACTCCTGTGAGACACCTTGTGAAGGACATTTGGCAAGTCTAGATAAGTCTTTGGACCAGATCCTTAACTGGTACCAAGTGTCACAGCCTCACTGAAACCCAGACCTTTTTTTAGTCACCATTTTGTTAACCCTTGGAAAGAATTTATTATGCCTTTGTGTCTCAAAATATGCATGCAATTATAATTCAAAGCTCATAACTGCATCTGACGAAGTCAGTTTACATCAAACTTGATTTGTTCCCTAAATGTCTGTGAGATTAAAACAGGTCAAATTTAAACAAAAATTGGCTCGGCTGTGGCTGTTAATGGAGGATATAGTTTCTGAGAGAACATACGGGGAAAGACTATCCCTTTCACTTTCTTCTTTTAAAATTACATACATGGCTCTCATTTGGCTAAAATAAATTTTGCTAAATCTTTCGTAAGATTAATCTGTAGCTCAGACAAAACATTAGAAATTTTAAATTCAAAACAACTTGTTTTAAAAATATCAGGAGATTAAAGCAATGACAGTAGTTTATGCAATTCAACCTTGACTAGTGTGTTCACAATTATAACGGTATAAGCAGATCATATTTAAAATTAACAAAGTATTTTTGCTTCACCACTCATTTGCAATACTGTCTGTAGTTGTGGTCCAAAGAGTTTAAAATGAAAAGAAAATATAAAGATAACAAATCTGATATAAATACTAGAGGATAAAACATATGAAGAGGGATTAAGGGAGCTATATTTATAGTCTATAACAGAGAGAGCTCAAGGGACATGGGCACAGGCTATAAATAACTTCAAGGTAACAATATAAATGAAGGAAGGGAATTATTTGTTCTCAAAAGATGGTGAAGCATGGAATAATAGCCTGAAGCAAAGAAAAGAAAAGTTTAGGTTAGATGTTAGAACTTTTTTCTAGCAATAAGAGCTGTGGAAAGCAGAGGCATAAATAACTAAGGCAGGAGGCTGAAGCAGTACCTAAAACACCAACTGCAGCTATTTGGCTACAGATTAAAATGACTTGTAGATGGAGTTGTGTTACAAAATTCACAGGGCTAGACTTAGTGACACAAACATTTTTTTAATTTTCTTACCTGTTATATTTTATAATGCCCACATTTTCATGGTATGCATTTCCCATGAAGACTACATAGATACAACATTCCTTCCAAGATTATTGTGCAGCTTTAACCAGATTAAGGGTAAAAAATAACATTATTAATCAATTATAGCCTCATTTAGTTGTGGGATTATAAGGTCGTATTATTTTAATCAAAGTAGTGGAGTCTCCTGCTATTTTATAGCAGGAGACTTTGTTCTGGTGAGAAGGAGGAAGTCGTCCATTCTCATCAGTTCCCAGATGAGATGCTGGCTTTTGAACACCATGACTTTAGGTTGCTGATAAGCAAAATAGCTTGTGCGAATCGTACGTGGTGATGTCAGAACACTGGCCCTTTGCTGCGTACTGCTGACTTCACTAGAATTACATGACTTATGTAGGTTTGTTGCTGGCCTGCTTCAAAGTGAACCCTGATACGGCCATGACAGAAGGAAAAGGGGGGAGAAAGGGCACAAACCCCAGAATGATTTGGAGTGTTGTAACCATCCCATTGCCCCCAGCTGTAGACGTCTCAAAACAATATGGTTCTAGTCTAGGTCATCACTTGTACATGTTTTGCTTTGTTCCTCCTTTAGTTCAGTGTGTCTGGGGGGCTTCCTAATGCTGGAAATTTTATTTTGCCATTAAAAGTTTTTAGACAGGATGCTTTTACTGTAACCCATCTAAGAAAGGTCATCTCACACCGTGCCATCGAGAACAACAGAGAAGGTTTGAAAGACCAGAGAAGTTTCAAAGTGGTGTCGAATATGTTTGAGTGTGTGTGTGAGAGAGGGAGAAAAGGTGAAAAACTGCACAGATGCATTTGGACCTTTACAAATGACATACCACTTGATCATTCAGCGGATGTATGACTGTTCCAGTACTCACGGGCTTTTTATATGTCATAAAAGCAATACAACAAAATATTGCAATATGACAGTACAGGTGTGGTGATATGAAATTAATATGACAACTGTTTTTGTCTTTTCTTGTCTAAAGTGTAATCCGTTAGGCAATAATAGTTTTGAGGGACTTACGACTTTAGTTGTTACATGTGATATCCATCGTAAATATTGAGTTAACATTGATCAAATCACGTAGTAGTGTTTGGCTTGCGTAGCTTCAAGAAGTATGTGTATTTGTACAAGAAGAAGAATATAATTTCTGCTCATTTCTGCCCCAGATTTCATGCTCAGTAGCCTTATATGCTTGAGCTGTTAGCGGCATCAGACATCTCCACTGCTGTTAAATCAGGCAGGGTCTGCTCTTGAATTAGAGGCTTTTGGGCACACCTGAACCTGAGATTTTACCCAGTAGTGGATTGGATCCACTGTATAATAGCTCAGAACACGGGCCTTTAATCTCTCAGCCATTTAGTTAGTACTTAGCTCTTTTCCCTGTCTTTCCTCTATATCTCTTAGCTGTTAATTTTCTCAGCTTTCAGAAATCTCTGTCTTAATAAGATAGTTGATAATATTATTTCATGTGGATAATAGAGAAAAAATGAAAATCCTGTAAGGTGGAGGGCAGCAGTGGTAGGAATTTGATTTTACACTCACCACCTCTTTTTGTCACCCTTTCTTGGCCGCACTGAAGACCATGTTTCCTCTTCGGCCAGGTGGCAACACTGGAAGAGTATCTTCTTCTCACTCAATGACAACCCTTTGAAATATGGAGTGCTCCACATGCCAGGTGGCTCTGGTGGTACGGTGCTGTTAGGTAGGATTTGAACGGTGCTGGTCCTTCTGGATTTGAAACAAGTTTTTAAGAGAGTTCTGGTCGTAGCCTTGGAAATCAGCAGTAACTGCCTGTTGTCTCTCTCTGCGGAGCAGGCACCGGCTACCTCCTGGAGTAATTTGCCTCGTTTCACTCCACGGTCTTCAGATCTTACTTGTTGGTCTCCAAATACTGACAATTTTCTGGGTACTGATAATTTCACTCACATGAAACAAATGCGCTTTGGGAAAGCTCCAGCCTTTAAGAGTTTAGACTGCTAGGAAATGAGAGATCTGGTTTAATTTATGAAAACTCTAGTATAGAGCTGTATGTTTGCAGCCTGTGTAGAGTGTAGTATTTCTTAATTTTTCTTTCTTCACAGGGCTTGCCATGATCTTTTCCTCTGTCACCTGTGCATCTGTTTTGCTCTAAGCTGGGAAGGTTGTATCTCATGTGCCATAAAAGGTGTTTCTCATGGGTTTCTTTTTGGGATGACACATACAGTATACAGCAGAGCTTGCTCATGCCTCTTCTTGGACTTCCCTGAATTGTGCTGCTTTACACTGGCAGAAAAACTCAAGGGTGTTGGGACATCATAGTAGCTACACAGTGGTCCTTGTACACACAAATGTACTGTTCCTATCACGGAGGAAATAAGGTGAAAGTGTTTATAATCTGTCTGGCTTGGGATTCTTCGGCCTGAAGGAGGTCTTACATGTGTATGAATTGTTTGTGTTAGTTATAAGGCCCCTATGCATTAGGGCATGCTGAAAATCAGAATTGACTAAATTTAATTAAGAAAAAACACCTGTTAATTTCCCAAGATGATTAAGATGGCACTTGCATGTTTACTATGACTTTTTAGATCAAAGAATAAAAAAAACAATCTGCAGCCCATCAGGTTTCCAATGAGTGAAAATAGCACTAAGGTGAAAAGTCTAGTTATTTGGCATGCATCGTGGCACATTTCAGTATTTAATGTTTGTTATATTTTGAATGATCTGTCCATAAATATTTTAATATATTTTTCTGCCAAGAGGCATCTGTCTTATACTGTAAAAGTCCTTATCACTTTATTTATTTCACCTTCTTGACTGACAGTATCCTTGTTTCATATTGACCTTTTCTAAAGTTAAAGAAGAGCGAGTCAACTTTTTTCTTATTTTTTATTTCTATTGGCATTTTCCCTTTGTTCTTTCTCAATTCATACAAAGCTATGGATTTAATTATAACACCTTTAGAATGCTTGGACTCTCCCTTGGTGTGGTGAAACCTGTCCTTGTGAGGGGAGAAATCACTAAATAAGAAAATCCAAAGACTTTAGAAAATAATTTATAGTTTGAAAAAAAAAAAATTGCATTTTGTCTATGCAGATTTTAGAATTCATTCAAATTACTTGGATAATTTGTTATCATGAAATAGGAACAGCTCTCAGTTACATTCTTGCAGTGTTTCTTAGGGCATGTTTGCTTACTTGATAAAATGTATGGAAAAAAACTGTCCAGTAGGTGGGTGCCAGTTCCTGTCACTTCATGTTGTGACTTTGTCTCCTAAATAATGCAAAATGTTGATCAGTTATTCACAGTGATATGAATAGATATCCAACTTGTCCAAAATCTAAAAATGTATTGCTGTTCCAAAATCAATGATCTGAAGTTATGTCTGATGCCAGCTAGTAAAGTTTGGGATTAAATTGCCATTTTCTTTCAATCACTTGTCTTTGTGTATGGAAAAATATTCGGAAGAAGTTACCCTCTGATTTGAAATTTCATTTGCTTGTACTTAAGCCAAAAGCAAATGTTGTGCAGGTGTGAAGGCTTACATACTTTTACGAACTTGAAAAGGAAAATATGAAATTAAGTATTATTCTTACTTATTGTTGAAAGAACAAAATCACGCGCTGATGCTTTTCAGTCTTTCAGGAAATATTTTATCTTTAGAATGGAGGCCCCAGGGCCTCTGCTGTGCACAGTTGAGCCTGAAGCCTCTGCAAAACTATATATTCTTATGCATATCTTCTGGCACCTGTGCCTACACTGCTGTTGTTGTTGCTTGAGAAGTGAGAAAATTATATCGGCGGTTAGGCTATGCTGAGCTCCCTGCTGCTGAAGCTACTTTGCTGTAAGAAAGCAGAGAAGTAAATGAAAGCTATTGTCCCTGTTTTATTACTGCACTGTGATCACGCCATTGGTAAAAGCCCCAGCACATGTACAGAGGTCATTGTGGGGAAAGGGCCATAGTTTATTCAGTTTTCTAAGTCTGGAATTAAATTATCAATAAATAAAGTTGCAAATAAAATAATGTGTTGCGCCTATTTAGCACTGTACGGACTTTATCCTGCAAGCTGTTGAATATTCTGGTTCTGATCCAAGAAAGGAAGAGCCCTATGTTTAAAGTTCTGTTGTTTAGAGACCTGTAAATTCTTCATCAATCTGAAATGGTGTGTATTATACCTGGACCTCACTCCATAAATCTATTACACAGAAAACCTTTTGTTGACAGATTCTGAGAACGTCAGGTCAAGAAAAAGTTCCTTATGTTTAAAGAGTTAGGTGACATTAAAAGACGGTATAATCATGTTTTAATGATAACTTTCTAAGAATGATTACAATTGCTATGGTAAAATGATGAAGTCCTACACTTTGTGCTGTCATAATAAATGTCACCAGATCTTTGACTCAGCAGATTGAGAAGTTTTATGTGGTCATAAGTATTCAAGACTTCAAATTAATAAGGACTTTTTCCAGTGGCATTGCTAACTTGGTTGGATGTTTGTCGTCATCTTAAACTTGATTGCAGCCTTTGAAAGTGCTTTTTAAAAATGATGGTCCTTAAAGCAGAGGCAAATGTTTTGAGGAAGTACATTTGGTAGGAAGGGAAATGAATTTTTGGTTTCATGCCTACAAAGAACTTTGTGAAATTATTTGAGTGTTTAGGAAACAACAGGATTCACAAGTTTATATGAGGCCTTACCTTGGATAGACTAATTGTCAGTTACCTGGAATTGTATTACCCGAGCTCTTCAACGGGCAAGGGAAAATGCATTTTAGGATAGCAAGGTGGAATGATTCTCAAGTCCCATAGGTTATATGTTAACTTTTATTTTTAGCCATCTGTTAACAGGAAAGAACTGGTAAGTCTTTTCTGTCATTGCCAGTAACTGTTTCATTCTTACCGTTCAACTTATCCATGTATTGGTTTTTCTTGTCTTTTAAAGCCATATTTTTGTACCAGATTAGAACAGAATTGTCAGTGTAGCAGTGGTCAAAAATGATGAGGCTTACTTGTAAACAAGTTTATCTTTGAGATTTTCAGACTAATGTGATGTGCTACTAACATTTACGGTTTAGAAGGAAGTGACACTAAATATTTGTGAGGCTTGTGAAGGTGCCTTTCAGCTGTCTGCTAAAATGCGGCTGCTTTTTTTTCCCCCCATTATTTTTGGCCAAAACATTTCAACCGTTTTTGAGAAAGGAGCTAGACAAAAATTAACTATTCTGTCCGTGAAAAATTCCATCAGTCTGCCTTATTCTAGAGCCAGAAACTCTGGTGCTTTCTGTGCTTTAGATCAGGAACCTTGCATGTGATATTTGTGGCTGAAAGGCGACTTTTCACTTTCTCTGTGCAAATCTATTTTTGTTGGCTGAATTTAAATTGCAAATCAAGTTTTACTATTGTGCTGCTGATAAAATGTCAAGGTATTATGTCTTCAATTAGCATGTTGCAGTCTTCTCCTTTTTAGCAGTTTTGTTATTCAAGGCAGGGCAGCTGAAAGCAGCCCTGGCCTAATTACAGGTGCCTGAATTGAAGGCGGGAGCCTGTTGTATCCTCAACTGTCTTGCAGACCCCTCCACTTCCATCACCAAGCACGGTAGGGAGTAGACTTCGATGAAAGGCCAGTTGGAAACTGGACGCATAAGGGAGAGAAGGGGAAAAAAGAAAACTGCATGGGGAGGGAACCAACTGGTTTGCCAAGGAGACGGGGTCTGGTTGAGGACTACTGAGAAGCTGGGGCATGGTGGGAAGGATGGGACTGGGTGAACGATAGGAGCCAGGAGTAGCTGGGATGGAAGCGACAAAGAATGAATGGAGAACCTGAGAAGGGACGAAAGTGCAAGAAGCCAGTAGGAATAGGAACTGTGTAATCACATGTTCTTCCTATAGGACTTCTGCCTTCTCTATGTCTAGAGTGGATGAAAGATGAAAATGGTTCTATAACTTAATTGTTCCATTCCTGGCTGCAGGCATTATTAACTTCACCTCGTTTGTACCCTACTCAGTATGCAAAATTTATTAATTTCTTCATGAGCTTACCTTTTGCAACTTTCCTAAATATTAATATATTCACAGAACACCTTTCGTGAAATGTGGGAGGTTGTTGTTGCTGTGTTATGGATGGGAACTAAAGCACAAAGCACTTAAAATACCAACATACCAAATATCTATGAATTCATGGTGCCCTTATTAAACAGATAAGGGCTTGAGGTTTCAGCATGCTTACTTTATATAGTACTGTTATTTAAAGGCAGAGTTTGGGGGCTTAATATTACAGTCTGAATAGAGTTCTATTGACATAGTCAGTTAATATAAAAAATGCTTAATTCATCTTATTCATCTTTAAAAAGCCAAACATTTTTGTGAGGCAAAAGATGATTTATCTTTATCCAGGGTGAAGTGAGCTTCACTACAGGCAAGGATTAATTAACTGAGACTTCTGCCCTGCTTCGTGAAAATGTTATATATGACTTCTCAGAGTCATAACATTTTCTTCCAACATATCATTGGTTTGAATTTTGCTAAAGCCTGTTTAGGTAAGAATTGCTGAGAGTGACTGACTGATACAAAATAAGTGCATAATATAATATTTCTAAGGAATGCTGTTGGTTCTTGTGAACTATCTTTAGTGGTTCTTCTTTGTTTCCAGTGGCTTTTCTACAACACGCAAGCCGTTTTTTTGCTGACTTACTGTTATGTTTTCAGAAAAGTCCTGGAAAAAAATAGTATCCCTCTTCATTCATTAGCATGTTTTCCATTGTTTTAGATTAATTTGGGGTATATTATCAAAATTTCTATGGATATTTTACCTTTGAATCCATAATTAGCTGGCAATAGCAATAAAAACACCTAAGAAGTGTTCTTCAAGCTTATGAAGATCGCAAAATTGGGAACTCAGGGTATGTCAGAATTAAGCTACTTGTGCAGGTGATTATAAATCATACACGTGTTCTAGGGAACACCTAGAGATGCAGTTTGGGGAACCCTTTGCACTTTGATTACAATGACTTTGAAAATACATAATGATCAGAGGCTTATTCCAAACCTGCTACCTCAGGATAACAAAAGCTGTCCTTTCCGGTGTTTTTGGGGTGACCACTGCATCTCTGAGGTTTTCTACAAGAACCCTGGAATTACATAATTCCAGTCTCTCAGTGGCACTTCTTGGTGGCTTCTTAAGTTAGGACAAGAAGGAAAAGCAGCAACTTAAGTATATATCTTGCCAGCTGACTCCAATAACCGCCTGGACAGAGCTGTAATGAACAGGGTAATGCTGAGGTGGGATGGATGAGGAAGGGAGGAAAGGAGGGGGGAGGAAGCTGTAATGTTTCTCCTGGGAGTCTTTGGCGAAAACTTCCAAACAGTCATGAGGAGATGATTTACTGTCAGCCTCTCTCCAATTAATCAGCTTGGTTTTCAATGTAAGCCTGATTGTGTTCGTAACTGTACGCGGTTCATGTTGCTCATAGTCAGGAAAACTGAGAAACAGTCGTTCACTGTATGTGCAGTTCTGACAGGTAGGAGAATTTTTTTCTTCTTTAGTAAATTAATTGGCAGTTGTCTGCATTATAAAGATGTAGATACGGTTTGTACTTCTTAGTTAGAATCCCTAATTAATGGAAGTTGGACCCTCTTGAGATCTTGCTCTGATGCTCTGCAGTCACTTTTACAGCGAGGCAGAGTGGAGGAACTCGGAGTGCTTCAGTGCTCCTCCTGAACACGCCAAGCTGACACCTCACCGTGCATCTCTCCCTGAGCACTGTGGCAAGATGAGGCTTTCTCGCAGCCAAAACACTGGGTACATTCAGTCTTGCACCTATAAATGTTAATGTGTTAAGGAGGGGTAAGGATAAAGAGAGGTGCATCCTGATTTTGCTTAGCTGTTTCTTTTTAAATACTTGTGCTCTGTCTCCTTAGTTTCTGTCTAGGAAGCAGAACTGACCAATTTCTCACTGCCTTCAGCAATTATCTTCTCATGCAGAACATCGAAGCATTGGGCTTACACATGACTTACCTAGAGCCAGGAATATACCCGTTTGAATGGGCTTGAGTGAGTGGAAACTCAGGGAAGAGTTTCTTATTGGCAATGCTCGGGTCAGGGATGACAAACCCATTTGCTTTACAGCCACAGTTTCTCTGTTGTGGTCACTGTTCAGAGCTGCTTTGCTTTCTAAATTAAAATGAACCATGCAGTGAAGTTACCAGATTAAATTCACCTCTCTAAATTCTCTGCTCACCTACTAAAAGCATTAACCAAATGTAGTGAAAATAAGGCCTCTGATTAACCAAGTATATAGTTTGCTGATATGTGAAAGAGCCTCGGCTCGCTCTTTGCGCTTGCTCGTCCTTAAAATGTTTGCATTGACACAGGGATTCCTGTAACGGGAGTGACATAAGAATGGCTATTCCAGATAACAAGCCTGGAGTCAATATAATATGTAAGTCTACATCTACCTTAAGCGCACAAATAAGCAATTCTGCAGTCCGTATACTAAAGTATCTTCCTGACACTTGGACTGTCTTTTGCAGGATATCTCGTAGCCTTACATAAGTCAGCTTCATTTATGGAGCATGCTACTCTTTTAAAGTAAAGCTATCATACTGATACAGACCCTTTTCGTAAGCTAGAGTTGAAATCATTCATGACTTGGGGAATACATTCATACCTTTATACCCCATCTCATTAGATTTAATACTTTCAGTTTTGTAAGTCCCTGATTTTTGTAGTTTTAAAGGAAGTATTTCAAATGTCAGCACCAATTTGAATTCGTGACGTGAACTACAGTCACAATTCCTTATGATACCTACAGCTTCTGAGCTGCAAAGGAAGGGCAAGTGATATGGGGAGAAGGAAGCTCTGTTTTGTTCTTTCCCTCCCTTTCACATTCAGGTAACTCCCACTAGGGACATAATCTAGTTATGAGTTTATAAAGCTTTAGGAATATGCAACTACTTATTAATAGTAATAATAACAACAATATTAATAACCACAATAGTAATAGTGATAAAAATAATAATAAATTTGGACTATGTTGCTTCTCCCAGTGGTAATAAGCCACAGGTATGAAAGCTAGGTAGAAACACAGGAGAAAAGCATGGGTGGATTCTCACTGCGAAGAGCAGTATTTTATTCCCAGAGCAGCAAGCAGGTTTTTTGTTAGCATCAGCTCCTTTTTGTGTACTTCTTGGTACACAGTGCAGAATGGAAGGGGAGCATGAAAGACATTAAAGGAAAATAGATAAGACAAGAGTTAGGAGATAGGTTTCATTAGTGGGGAAAAATAAGAAAGGGGGATTGGAGAGAAAGGAACAGTGCAGAAAGTAACGTGGTGTCGGTGGAGGTAACTGGTTAATACTGTGAGCAACCTCAAGCTCTTTTGAGGAGGATGAGAAGACATTAAAGAAAAACAGGAATGATATTCTATTGAGTTACAAACAGCAAACTGGCAAAAAAGAGTTAATTAAGTTATATCCTGGCAACAGAAAGTCAAATGTGAGATGACATTTTAGCTGTGAGGCCCACTTTAGGCTGTTGAAAAGTAGTGGAGTACTAACCATGTTCTATTTTTTCCACAGCCTCAAGAAAACCTCATGGCTGCAGTGTCGCTGCTAATTTGCTTTAACATTTCATCACACATTAGTTTTCTAAAGTTCATTGTATGTCTTCTCAAAGCTTTAGTTAGATGTTTTTTACATTTTAAAGGTAGATGGTTGTGAAGGATGATTGCACCTTCTTTATACTATTATTATAACAGCTTACATCATGATTAAGTGTCTTAGCAGAATTAGGAGTAAATAGTCTGCCTCCGTAGAATTAATTCCATAATTTACTGGAATTTTACTGAAACAAATGCCACTAACAAAGCTGAAGAGCTAAATGGAAACACATGCTCTGAGCTTGCTGTTAGGTAGTTTGAGGGCCTAGCTCTGCTGTTACGTTAGCTCTTCTCTTTCATTTGGGTACAGGATTGTTTTCCTTATTCATTTAAAAATGAATGAGAGAGAGAAGGAAGTGGCCATACTGAGCCTATATGTTTCTACAAGGGTAGCTTATAAACAGATTATCAAAACAAACATTTGTTGTTTGTTTTGATACAGCTCTTCATTCCATGAATATAGAGCTATCTGATAGTAGTCAGCATGATACATCTCGTAGAGAACTTGAATTTAATACCGGTGTTAGGCTTTATGTAAGAAGATAGCCTATAAAACTGCAGCCCTCCTTTGCTGTGTCAACATGTCTGGAGCTCAGAATAAAATTGAGTTTCCTGCTTTAGCTGTAGCTTGGTCTTAAAATAACCTGAAGAAATTATAGTTCTGATTACAGAGAAAGTGAAGGACTTAGAACATTCTCCTAATAAAGCCATGGGATGACACAAGGCTTAGTCATCTGTAGTCTGTCTGCAACGGGCATTTTAGAGAGGGAAACAAGCCTTTGAAATTGGATAATTTGATTTGCAATCAGGCCTAATTATTTTAAGAACACAGAAAACCTTTGTTTTTGGCAAAAATAATCGTCTGGAATCCAATTAGAGGAGAACAAGCCATTTTAAATATAATGGATGCCACAGAATCCATAGGAAAACTGATGTCTTGGGGGAGAGAGCTATGTTTGAAATGGACTCCACCTCTCATTTTTCTTATTGCCATTTCTGAAATAAACAATTGTGCTCAAAGGACACATCACCCTAAAGGATAAATAAAATGCTTGTGACTGAAAGTACATTCAAAACCAATCCATGATAGACAGTAATTTAAAAGTCCTAGGGAAGTCTTGCTATCATCTTCTGAGTATTATGTAACTTTACAGTGGCAGAAAACACTTCAGGAAAGTAAATAACACTAGAAGAAAACATAGCCATCCTCATAAAAAATGCAGATTTGAGAGCACCACTAGTGAACTGAAAAACAATGTATAATTTGGAATTAAGCCAGTTTAGGGTAGTTATTAAAGGTCCTGCAGCTCTTCTCTGGGGTTTCTTTTTGCATGCCATTATTTTGGCAAATCTTTATAAATTACTACTGATATTTAAAGGCTTTGTTGTTTAGCATATTGAGCTTATAGATAAGTGTATGTAATATGGAGAAGCAAGCCAATGAACTGGTCAATTGATACTATTCTTATAGATTCACCATGGGAGAAAGGCAGTGCTACTTTGTGCCTATATAAGAATCAGAGAGTATCCAGTGCGAGCCTAAAGGTTTGTTGCCTATGTAGTTTTGCTGGAGGGGGGCCAAAGGCATACTGTATTATTTACACAGTGAATAAGCGTTCCTCATTTGCTCCACTAAATGTGGATAATTATCCCTCATTTTAGGTTTTTCTGTATAAATGACACAGATGTCCAGACAACATATTTATAATTTCACCCCATCTGTGCTAATTTTTCTGTAAATGTCCTTTTAGTGCAGTAATCATCCTGTTTTATCAACATTATCCACAGTGTTGAACAACATGCAAAGATGTGACTGATATTCAGCCCTCATTAAAACAAAACAAACCCACCCCCACCCCACCCTGGTGTCATGGCACAGTTGGAAATTTTCTGGAGTGTCTTGGTTGGCTTTGCTTTGGTGGGTTTCTGGGGCCAAATTCCCTCAGCCCAAGACATTCAAGGCTGATACTGTGGTGCCAGAGGGCAACAGTCAACAAATACCCCCAGCTTGCGTTCAAGGCGTTATGCAGCTATGTGTATCTGGTTATCCGGAAAGAAAGAACTCACTGAAATGTATATGTATTTCTTCTGAAATTAAGGGCTTTGCTTTAGAGCCCTTAATTAGAGCCCCCTCCTCTGCACATTGCTGGGTAGAGTGAGAGCTGACTAGAGACTTATTTTTCTTAAGTCCTTAAACTGGGACCCAACT
>NW_008824988.1:1116262-1127831 GCF_000699105.1 Pygoscelis adeliae | reverse complement strand
GCTTGCAATGTGCTGTAGGTGGTTGGTTTTCCCCTCTTCTCTCAAAAATTCCCACCACTCGCCACTGCAGAGGCAAGCTTGCATTGGAAAAGACCCAGCAGTGTTTAGGATAAAACCTTTTTGAGGTCTGTTTCAATAAATGAGCTCAAATTCATCAACCTTGCTCAGACTCCCCCATACAGATGTTGTATATATATATAGTTCTTAGGAAATTTCTGTGGGAAGTAATTAATGGTCATTCAGACAAAGTATATTTCTAAATGAAACAACTTGGTCATTTATAATTTGTCCCATAGTATCCCCCAATTACTGAAAGCCACCACTGCACTTTACAGTTTAATGACCTGGAAAAAAAATATTTCCAGAAACACGGCCATATTAAACGATAGGAGCAAAAGAAAATAATCCAGAATCATAAAACAACTAGGTATTTCCAGTCCCAACCTCAAAACCTTTTCTGTTAAATTAGCAAAAGCAGTTGAGAAAATGAGGTCAAGACCTCCAAACTCAGTCTTATTTAAGAGCAAAACGTTACAGCAATGGAAATTCTAAATAGGGTAGAGTTTAAAATGGAAACAGTGTTATCAAAATCACAGGCTTCTGAATGCCCTCCTACTTAAAGACGTATTGAAGTACTTGAAAGTAGTATTAAAGTACACTTTTCAAGAAAAGTAGTATCAAGCTTCATAAGGTAAATTTCTTCTGCTTCTGCAGCTTTCTAAGTTATTTGATCAATTGTGTATACTAGCAGGTTCACTAGCACTAACTCCTGTTTCCTCAAGAAAGAATAAACCGTATCCGATAGTGTAGTTCAATCTGATAAATAATGACTACACATAAATGAACCAGTAGCAAAGAAACCGCTGACATTTTTCCATTTTCAGAACTAGGGTTGTGCTTGCGTGTTTCCACTGTAATCTGAGCACCCACAGAAGATGGGTATGTATGTATGTATATAAATGTATATAAATGTACCTATACCACATTTTAACAGTCCCTATGGAAATGGAAGGTTATAGGAACTCCTCCTGTAGATGTATGGACAAGTAGACAGCTGATCATACTGAGGTAAAATAGCACTTCAACTCTGCAGTTTCTCCATTACTTAAGATCCACATCTCAAAATTGTTTAGGCGTGAAGGAACTTGTGCCAGAAGGAACTTAGGATTCTCAAAAGCACCTGGATGGTCAATAGCTGCTGACACCTGACACTGGGCATCTAAGGTCTTTCTTAAGTGATTAAATGTTTTTAAAACCTTCCCCAAGTTCTACCATATTTTTCCTGTGTTGCTGTGAGTGAGTTAAAAGTCTCACTTTGGAGAATTAAACTTTTCCTACTAGTTTTTTGTATCCTGACAGGATTCTGTATGCTGGTGTTTGTATACCAGTAGGGTATGCAGCTTCTGCTTGATGTGAGTGTAGAAGCATGTTGCTGGAAGGGTAAAACTACTTCTTCCTATTGTATCAAAAAAATCCTTTCTATCAAAAAGTTTTGGTCTGTAACGGGGTCAGAGGAAATTAAAGTAGCCTTTCATTCTGTGTTATAGGAACTTCCTCTGAAGTTTCAGACTACCAGACTAGCAGGCTAAATTCAGCAGCAGGGATGCCTTCAATTAACTGTATCTGTTCTATTTGTAGTACAAAGGATATGAACGGCCTACATAGCTTAAAAGAAAGGAGGCTAAATAGAACTTAAAGAGGTACCCTGCATATAGCATTCTCAAAGGAAAGCAGTGGGATGCCCGCCAGTCAGCAGTTTAAGATCATAGCTAATGCAAGGACTTGGACTGAATTTATACAGGTGTGCTGTCTAGTCAATAAGACAACCAGGAAGAATTTCTGTAGAAGAGGTTGCTTACAACGTAAAGCATTCTGCTGAAAACAGTGGAGAAGTGAGAAATGCAAGTGAGTTTTAGGCAGAATTAGCAAATTCATTTTAGAGGAATGCATGGTTAGCTCAGGGGATTGGTAATAATCGTGAGATCTTCATCTCTAGAGCACCAGTTTGAATTTAACCTGGTTGTTGATGCCAATCAAAATACGTTGTCCTTGTTATTGATCTCTGTGAAATGACTTTCCAATATCCTTGGAAGAAAATCCAGAACCTGCAGTTGGCACATAAAAATTTTAGATAAAAGCATTTGACATAAAAATAATTTACATAAAAGAATTGAATGAGCATGGTGATTAACTTACTATTTACCTTCTGCAGACTGACTCAAGCTGGACTTCTTTACAGGGAGGCTGGCAGAGAGCATGGGGAGTATCGTGTTCCTTGCCTCCCTCAACTAGCGTAGGTCTTCAAGCTGTAATGTGACAGTGGAGTGAAGTAACTATTGAGCTCTCAATAAAAGAAAAAGGAAAATGAATGAAAGGAGTAGCTGGCATACTTTGTCATTGTTAGAATATCTAGAATCATCAAGAAGTGTGAAACTTCATTACGTTTCTCTATATGCTGGATTTGAACACCTCAGGGTGCGCTATCTTACAAGGCCAAATTCCTGAAGAATGAAATAGTCGGGGTATGCCTCCGTAAGACTGAAAGGATGGAATCCTCATCCCAGCTGCATTATTTACACAATCTCCGTTTTAGCAGTCAGTCTGCCTATCCCGTCTACATGCACAGTTATTTACTCCCCATAGGCAGTAGATGTGAGGAGACTTAATGAAGTATCCTACTCAGAAAGCATAGAAGATATGCGCAGAGAACCAGTGGAACCACCTTTCCCACTGTGGCTGGATTTGACTTTCAGTGACTGTTCAATATCCCCTTGAAAGCATCTCCAAATTTGAGACTCTGGGGGACTCTGTCCCTTTTCATATCGAGTGATATTAGAACAAGGTCCCTTGGCTTCGAGTGGCATTAATACTTAGCGTACTAAGTATATTGGTGTTGGACTGTCACCTAGCTTTCTTAAGAATGTGGCAGAAGTAATTTTTCATGATTTAATGGCATTTGCTGGTGGTAAATGTAGATATGGAAGACAAGGGAAGAGGTTTATTTTCCTTGGTCACTATACCCCAGAAGGTCCAAAGAACAAGGAGAACTCTTGATTCAGAAAGCAGAGGAAAGGCTGGCATATAATCAAAATGAAAAAGAGGACTGTAGCACTCAAGCTTTGAATTTGTTTCATATTGTTAGGAAATCACGCACCACCACCATTGGTTTCACAGTCCATTTAATAGTGTCAGAAAGTGGAGGGATTGTGGATTCCAGTTTGTTTTGCTTTATCTAGCAAAACGTTAAAGGTGGCACAGATTGGCAAAGTTTCCATTTCAGTCAGCCTGTCACCTGGCTCAAGGCAACTAGATATTCACTGATGTCATTAGTTCAGACACATGATAAATATGCAGTAAATTTTCTGTGTATTCAGTAACCAAATAAGGTAGGGTTTCACTCCAGGGAAGAATGAGCCAAGATCAGATAAACTCTCTATCAGGAAAGGTAAAACACTTAGAATTTCTATTAAAATTGCTTAATAGGACTACATTTAAAATAATTTTGCTTAGGACAAATTTTGGGAGTGTATTCCAAGCACAATATCACAAAGGGAAACTAACATTTTGTGTCTCCTCGGTGGGGAAACTCCTCCACATAAATTTTGTCCATAGACGATGCGTACTCATTCCAACTAAAACAATAATCTTCAGTGGATTTTATTGGATTGAAGAGTAAAGGACTTCTCCCAAATTCTGGTTTTCACTAGATCTCTGTTTTTGAAAAGTACAGGACTTTCTCTTTCGATAGGAGGAGGAAGGGTTTACCCATATCTGCTGAAAGTGCAACCTCTTACTGTCAACATCTTGCCATGAAAAACACTGATGCTGCAAACTTTCAAGTTTCATCTGATAGAGGCTAATTCCAAAGATATATGCCAGCTAAATTCTCACTAGAAAAAACGAGAACTTTGGCATCATACATTGCCAAACATTTCATTCTTAGAAACAAGATTGCGTGTGAGAAGATTTCATAACTTAATGCCATGTATCAACTGTTACAGCCACAGAGATCCTATAAACGTTTCTTAAGAGCAGCATTCCTTCAATTGTGTTACCGATAGAATCCATCTCCTCCATATTTTTTTTAGTGTTAATGTTTGCTTTAGGGAAAAAAAAACTTAGTTTTTCAGCTTAGAATCTGTGAAGGATTTAATTACCTTCTAAATTAGTTCCAAAATAAATAATAATATTAAGGGAGAATATACACTGAGATTTTAAACATACTGGATTGTGTTTCTCTGTTTCACACAGCAATATATTTTTCTTCAACCAATGTCAAAGATTTGCCCAAAGGAATAAATTGATGTATATTTCAAGACACTTTCAGGAATCATGCAAATCAGATTTTCATCTAGATTAAGCAGATCCACCTCCATATAAAAATTACCAAATTCTGAAAAAAAACTCAAATATACTTCTTGGGTGTTCTCATCTCACCCTACTACACAATTCATTTCCCCCAGTGAAGGGATTTCACTGAATTCGATGAAGTGTGAGATTTTTAAACTGCATCCTTGCCAAACTGAAATCTCTGTGACATCTGAATTATATTCTCCACTCAGTTATTCTGAGCCTTCCAAGTTCTTGTACTCTATTCCTTGATTTCAGATCATCTGCTTAGTCAGACTCGTACAGTAGCTCACTCCCACTGTTCAGGAATAGTAGAAACCAAAGATGAGCATGGAGCTAAATAAATTATGATAAGCAGCTACTGGAGGCTGGTGATATTACACTGGCAGGGGAAGAATAAACAAACCTATAAAGGTTTTCCAGGGCTTAACATTTTACCTTTTCCTTTTAGTTCAGGAAAATAAAAAAAAATTAAAAATTAAAAAATCTCCTGTCTTATTTTAAAAAGGAGAAGAGAAAAAAAGGTAGAGTCTTATTTGCATTCTGTTTCAGTACATGTAGGTGCACTGGAAATTTTAAGACTTGTGATTGTATGAAGCAATTACTCATAGCTCACAGAGCTCTGTCTCAGTAGCAAATCACCTTCCATCCTGAATTTCGAAATTATTCCTCCATTTGACTGTTAAAGTAAAAGTTAAGGAAAGTTTTGTAGTTGACTTCAATCAGAAGAAGAGGGGGCCATGGATAACGAGATAAATCTGAAAAATCAGAGTTCTTAAAAGTGTGTGTAAAATTCATCCTTGCTGAAGTACATGTGAGATTTTATATTCACTTCAGTGTAGCCAGAATTTCCCCTCAAATTTCTAAATTCAGTGTTCATGGATGTGTGACCTGTGCTGCTTTGCCTATAGTACACAAGACTGGTAGTGGTAGATCTTACCAGTTTTTTCCTTTCCAGATGAAGTTTTTGAGGGTGAGTAGCTTTTCAAAGATGATGAGTTTTGTTTGGGTTTCTGATAAATTTCAGACATATGTAACAAAATCAAAAAAAAGCAACACAGAAAGTCTAATGTCAGGCCTACTTGGTCATTGACACTCAGTGGGGTTTTGTGTGTAGTCTCATGGGTGTTGGGTTCCTGAGGTTGAATGACTGTTTTGCAGCTACTCAACTACAGGTATGTTGAGCTTGCAGCAAGGCATGCCCAGCAAGTCTTGTGCCTGTCACAAGTCACCTTACCTGCTTTGCTTCTGTGGCTCATACACAGTGCTCACATTAAAATTTCTGCTGATCTTTAAGAGCATGTGGTGTGTACATACTCAGGAGCAAAAGTTTTGGAATTTGTCATGGCAGGGAAAAGTACTGTCATACTAGAAAAATGCATTTTATTTACTTATTTTTGTAAACACTTGGCCAGTATAAAGCCTTTGGTAAAACCACAGTTTCTATTTGATAAAAGTTGTAGAACTGTGTAGATAACCTGAAGATTTCATCTGCAGTGAATGTGCTCCATTTCAGAGCTCAGCTGCTTTAGTTCTTGGCTGCTGTAGGCTGAATCTGAATCTGGATCCAAGTACCAAAGGGACATCTGTCATTCCTGTGCTCAGTTACTCTTCCTGCTTTCCCTGGGTAGGAAAGAGGAAAACCTGACAGGATAAACTGGAACGCTGAGCTTGTGTTGGCACCTAGGAACTGAGAATTAGCAGCTGGGTGCAGGGAATGTGGCGGGGAGCTGGAGAATGGATGAGAGGAAAAAGCCCTTTGGAAAAAACAAGCATTTGTGATTCAGTGTTTGATGTAGACTAACAGCCATAAAACTATTTTTTCCTATTCTTGAGTGTCTACTTGAAGTTAGTACCAATTTAAAATCTAATTTAATAACCGTATTCTATTTAAATACACATCTATGCAGTTGATTAACATTTTCTCTTAAATTGTGTAGACCAATTCACTTCTTACGAAATAAAACGTTAAGACGATTAGCAGAGTTGAGGGCTTAGTAGCACTAGCCAAAAAAGCCAATATATTGCATTAAATGGAATTATTACAAATGTCTAAGAATTCTGTTGAGGAAGAGGGTTTTAAAGCACATCAGTTGGATTCTGTATGAATGAACAATCTATTATTTTTGAAGGAGTAGATTGTCTCTGCAACGGTTTTCAACTGGCAAATGATTTCTGATAATATTTATGGCTTCTGCATTTTCTGCATTCCCGTGCGTGGTTTCCTGCTTAAGAACGTGGCTGTGGCATCCTGGCCAGTGACTGAAAACCACGTGGAGAATCTTTTTACTCCTTTAAGAGGTGTGTTTAGTGGGGACCTTTCTGTGAATGTGTATGAATCTTTAGGTATAGCAATCAATCTTGAACGGATTTCAACTGTTCGTTAACAATATGGGTTGTAAATTAGAAGTCTGTGTGAGATTTAGTTTTCCACAAAACACTAATTTCTTGATGTTCTGCATATTCTTTCTGTATTTTCTTCCTGACAAAAAACAGAGGGGAATTAAGTTATGTTATACTTTGAGTCCTGATTTGAGCTTCAGTTTCTCCTCTGTAAATCTGTCTATGGATGCTCACACTGGACATATTACAATGGTGGCAAGTGCTATTTGGACAGTTTTTCCACTCTTCTCCCTTTCTTTCTGCCTTATGGGCAGGACAGAAAGCAAAAGCAGAAGGAATCAGGAATAAGTTGCCAGCTGCAAAGGAAAAGCTGCTATTTTGAAACTATATGACTGAGAGAAGCAAGGGTTTGATAGAAGTCATATTTTCCGTGGTAATAAATATATTGAACTTTGTAAGATGGTAAGATATTGTTAAAGTATTAAATAAAGTGTCACCTGTAAGAAGTGTGGCAAGTATGTGACTGCTGTCTTGTTGTTGATTTGGGGCCATGCTCTCCTTTCTTATGTTTCTTTTAAAGAGAACTGGCAAGACAAGGACAGAAGAACAATGTGTCCAAAAGTTGCATCTCAGGAGGAGGCAGACAGCCAGGATGATTCTTATTTTGTGCCTTTTAGGAAAGCAGTTAGGATTCTTTGGTGGATATTGGGGTGGCCATAAGCTATCTGGTGCCCATCCCACTCCAGATAGATGAGGAAAAGCTGTGCAGCTAGGGTTCTCAAGAGCAACCAACCATACTGTGCTCCTTGCCATTCATAAACAAGGTTTCCCTGGGGAAGTTAGCCTTAGAGGCATTGTTATACCTGAATTGTCCTAGCTGTGACTGTGTTTTCTAGGGATGGCAAATCTCTCTTTTCTGTATAATTCTCTGTAGTCTCTCACCCAGTACCAGCAACGATCAGGAATATGCAATCTTATTTTATTATAGGCACACATCACAGGACTATTCACACAACCCACATTAAAAATGTTTCTGTTTTCTGACTTTTTACTCCTTGAGATATAGAAGTATCTTACAGAAGGCAGTAGAGCTGTGTCAAAGATTCATGCTGTGCTCTGCAATGACATGAGTTCATTCAGCACTGGTGGCAGCCGATTTGTACTGATGGAGACTTCCCACACATTGAACACAGACATAATCTGTACTTGTGCCAGAAATCATTGTTTCCCACCTGTACAGTATAATCTGCTCCTAATGCCTGTGACCTATTTTTAAATCTTTGTCTTTATAGCTGCTTATGTGCAATATTTATAGAAACACCACCGAAATGGTCAGTAACAGAAGTGCAGATAACAAACGTGTAGCTCTCCCCATTTTGTGGTATATTCTTAAAATAAACAGTGGTACAGCTATTTGTTGTGCGTAGTTACTACTCAGTGGAAGAAATCGTATCTTTTATTATTTATCCACAAAGAGCTGTTGTGCTCCGAATTGTACATAGCTTCCACTGTCTTCTGCATACCTGTCTGAGCAAATGATATCTGTTCTTTATCTTTACTTTCACAGTAGAGCTGACTGCTCTGTTATCTGTAGTTTGCCATCAAAACCACAAACAAAAATGTGGTGGGAAAATACTGTCTACAGATGAAAGTGCTTATAAATTAAACATGCCATGCAACAGGACGTTCAGATTACAGACCATTTTTTAAGCTTTAAAAAGGTTTCGTAATGGAGTTGATATTAAGTTGCACACAAACTACACTGAAGTTAGTAAGACCCAGCTGTATGTTAACAGCATAACAAGTAACAAACCATAGCAGTTTAATCCAATGAGGGATTAATTAATATGATCTGAAAAGCAAATCATATGGTGGTTTTCAGAACGGAAACTGGCATGAGAGAAGACTTGCATTTGTGTAACACTGTATTGTGGCATTTCTGACTAAAGAATTATGCAATAGTTACAACAACTGCTGAGGTATCACATTAATGGATGAAACTGGTAATTGAAAGGTGCAGTTTAAAACCCAGATAGCCATTTCATAAGATTGTTTCCAGAGACTGCAAATTCTTATCAATCCAAATATTAAGATGTAGTAGCAGGGAAATTTCCAGTGTTTTCAATCAGTTTTTAGTTTGTATATGCACAAATATATACGCCCATATAAGACAGAGGTTGCAAAATGTCCATGTGAGGGAAATTGCACTTTCAGTGTGAATAAATATGGCATCTGCCAGTAGATTTGTCACTGCCATTGCTCTGTCCTTGCAGAGTGAGGGAGAGCAGAAAAGAGGCTCCAGCTCGGCCATGTGGTATACGCCAGTCTCCCTTTTCTGAAAGTGCAGAGTTGAGTTACTTTCAGGGGACTGCCATAGCCTGGCAAGTATTGGCAAACTGACTCTAAGCAGGACTTTTAGCTGAGAGCGTGGGTCAAAGGGGGCAGGAGAAAGGTTAGGAATTAACATAAAAGGCACAGATTTTCTTTCAAATGTCTTTTATCTCTGCAAATACTATAAAAAATTTCAGATCTTTGTACATCTGTTTGACTGAAGCCCAGCCCCATTTTCACAGGAGGTGGGGTTAAACGCATGACTTCCCTCAATGCCTTTTCATCCATTTAAGCTTTTCTCTCCAAAGAAATGATCTGCCTTATGAAAATATGTGTCTCACAGTAGAATCATAGATGAGCAAAATAGTGTGAAATGGCTACTGGACTAAGAGAAGTGTTGTACTGGTGAGTACTCTGGTTAACAGCCAGCTGAAGTTGGCCAAAAGATGTGAGCAAAATCTGTAGGAATTACAAATGAAAGCAATAGGTATTTACTTGTGATCCTTATTTACATCTTTAGGCTGGAAGAGAGACTTAAAACTCATTGTCCTTTAAGATGTGTAACTATCACATCAGAAGGATACTGGCAACTGGCACATCAGTATAGATAAACAGTTGGCAGACATGCGATTGTTTCAGTCCGGTTCATCCAAACTTCAAAGTCTACCATAGCGCAGTGGTTCATTAGAGCTATCAGCCTTACACCAGCAGTGTGTAGTCCTTTTCCAGTACCCTGTCTTAATAAATTCTGGGAAGTTCTCATGCTCTGTTCCTTCTTTTCCAGCTCACTTATTGGAACCACTTCTACTATGTGCCTCTTACGGATCATGAAGGAAGAAATTTTTTCAGTTATTCCCTTGTCTTACCATGTGTGCTGGTGTCATGAAGCCAGCTGTAAGCAGGAAAGTACTGGGAGAGGACCCTAACCAGAGTTTTAGGAAGACCAAGGGCATGACTGCCACTGCTCTGTCTTTACCTGACTTTTCCTGCTCTGTACTGTGCCAACTCATCCAGCAGTGAATGGCAGAAAAGGGAATGCAAGAGGGAAATTGGTGTTTTCAGTGAGGGAGCAGAGGTTTGTCTAGCAGTGAGGCAAAAACATCTGTGCAGGCCCCCTCCTCAACCCATTGCCCCTAGTACGCAACCCCAGTGGCAGCCAGCCTCAGCAAAGCAGTTTAACAGCCCTGTGACTAACTGGCTGAGATTTCTTGCCAGATGGTTTTCTTTACTTAGATTGAAACTAGCCTAAAGACTGTTAGCTTCATATTGGTGGCTCTGTCTTTCACAGGCTGCGAGAGCGGTCACTGAAATGGCTGGGAGGTCGCTACTGGGAGTTGTCAACATCAGTTATCATGGGCTATTTTTTGATCTCAAGTGGTGCTCCTGTGCTGTAAGAGTTCTGCCTAATGTAAGAGTGGGTTTATCATTGCTGAATGAAGGCTGTTCCCAAGGCACGAGGCTACCCAACTCGGCAAGTTTTAAAATAGCGTTCATATGGTGTTAATTGGCTTAATTGTATTAAATACAGGATTATGTTTTACTAGCGAAGTATTCATAGGTTTCATATTCATCTCTCAAGAAATAATTCCTTGCGCTCACTGCTTACACAACTCCTGCTTGTTTGACAGCACTCACACTCGCTTCTTACGGGCTCTGATAATACGTATTGGTTTATTAAGGCAATCGGGGCTATCGCTGGGCATATCTCATGTGACTGTCGTTAAGACTCACGCCACACATACTCAGAGTGACTTCAGCCAGTGTCTCACCTCCCTTCATAAAACAGGAGCAGGGAGCTCCTCCTCTTCTCCGGGGAGAGGATTGTGACAGCTGATCTGTTATGGTCTGCACCCTGCTTGGGAGGGCTGGCAAGAACTGCTGGGAGAGGAGATGTGCAGCTTACACACAGCATGAAGCAGCTTAGCTCCCTGAGGTGTAATTTTAAGCTCTTCTCAGATTTCGGAATAATGATTATACTTGAACCATTCTTCTTTAGCTTTCTATACTAGCCATTAACTGGAACATTATATAAGAGATACTCTATTCCAGTGTGATCAAATGGTTCTTTGTTTTGCAGCTCTTGGCATGGCCTTATAGTGTCTGTTTCTTAATCCAGCTCTCTTTATATAGAGAATCATAGAATCACAGAATCATAGAATAGTTTGGGTTGGAAGGGACCTCTAAAGGTCATCTAGTCCAACCCCCCTGCCATGGGCAGGGACATCCTCAACTAAATCAGGTTGCTCAGAGCCCCGTCCAACCTGACCTTGAACACTTCCAGGGATGGGGCATCCACCACCTCTCTGGGCAACCTGTGCCAGTGTTTCACCACCCTCAGCATAAAAAATTTCTTCCTTAGATCTAGTCTAAATCTACCCCCCTTTAGTTTAAAGCCATTCCCCCTTGTCCTGTCACAACAGGCCCTGCTAAAAAGTTTGCCACCATCTTTTTTATAAGCCCCCTTTAAGTACTGATAGGCTGCAATAAGGTCTCCCCACAGCATTCTCTTCTCTGGGTTGAACAACCCCAACTCTCTCAGCCTTTC
>NW_008824988.1:1100534-1114583 GCF_000699105.1 Pygoscelis adeliae | reverse complement strand
CGGACAATTTCTCTGTATTCCTCCCAGGCTACCTGTCCTTGCTTCCACCCTCTGTAGGCTTCCTTTTTGTGTTTGAGCTTGTCCAGGAGCTCCTTGTTCATCCATGCAGGCCTCCCGGTGTTTTTGCCTGACTTCCTCTTTGTTGGGATGCATCGCTGCTGAGCTTGGAGGAGGTGATCCTTGAATATTACCCAGCTTTCTTGGGCCCCTCTTCCCTCCAGGGCTTTGTCCCATGGCACTCTACCAAGCAGATCCCTGAAGAGGCCAAAGTCTGCTCTCCTGAAGTCCAGGGTAGTGAGCTTGCTGTGCACCCTCCTTGGTGCCCTGAGGATCTTGAACTCCACCATTTCATGGTCACTGCTCCCAAGGCTGCTCTTGAGCTTCACATTCCCCACCAGCCCCTCCCTGTTGGTGAGAACAGGGTCCAGCATAGCACCTCTCCTCGTTGGCTCCTCTACCACTTGGAGAAGTAAGTTATCATTGACGCATTCCAGGAACCTCCTGGATTGCTTATGCCCTGCCGTGCTGTCCCTCCAACAGATGTTGGGGTGGTTGAAGTCCCCCATGAGGACTTCATATATTTATATTAAGTTCAAATGTAAACATCAAATAAAGTTGATGTTACCTTTTTCTTCAGTTGCTCTTCCTTTTTAGCTTGATTGTTTTACAACAGCACTGACCCCAATGCTTCTGCAGCTTTTGACTGAATTGTGTGTGTTTGTGACATGTTTTAATAGTTAAAAAAATAAAATATTAAAATTAACACAAATATAAAATTATATGCATATTTATAAAACAAAAATATAACAAGATTTCAAGAATTTCACTATTAAGGATACTTTTCAAATAATATTACTTTCAAGTACATTACTTGTTCTAATGGCATACAGAGATGCGGTGGAGTTTATGTTATTGCAAAAAAAAGTATTTTGAGAAGAAACCTTTATGGGTTTGTGTTTTTATTTTATTCTTTTATGGTGGTGCAAACTAGAGATTCCAAAAAGCCTAAGAAAACGATTAAGTACATATTGTGCTAGCAAATACAGGTATTTTGATGCATTAATCATTTTACTCAGTAACGCTAGTAGCATGTTCATACTTCTGTACTCAGGAGACTGTGGTCAGTCCCTGGTGCCCAAGGTCGGGCTGAGGAACCACAGTCATTTAGCAGGAAGTTTATACTGGTTCAGACTGTGACTTGGAATATTGGCTAGCCTACTGTGGAAAAGGAAACTGCAGGGAAGGGGTGAAAACAGGTCTGTGTGCCCATGCCAACATAGACCACTGGTTCAATGACCCTACCAGTAAAGTTTCACAGTGGGAGGAGGTACCAGCAAATGTTACTTCGTCAAGAATAGTACCCGGAAGTGATGGTGAAGAGCTTATAAAGAGCATGGGAAGGGAGCAAAATACACAGTATCTGTTCAAAACACACAAAAAAATCTGAATTTCACTACATAATCTCCTTAAACGTGGTTGTGTTTGGTTTGGGTTTTTTTGCCGCAGTTCCTTTGCTCTTTTTGCTGTCTGTGCTGTGGTCCTCTGTATTCTTTCAGAAGGTTTATATGTATTTGAACTTTTTTTTTGCTGAAAGTATTGCAGTATGAAATAGGACATAGGTGGTTTAGTTTGAGCAGAAAAATAATGAGAGTAACAACTATGCATGGAGTGAATTTGTGGGAAGTGGATTCCCTTCACTCTGCCAGTTTTTTGGAAAGTACAATATTTCATCTTGAAATTAGTTTAACAGAGAGTCCACTGTACTACAGGAAGGAGGAAGTGTTTGTAATCCAATGTGACAATAATAGGTGAACGGACAATCATTTCTCATGAAATAGTTGCAGATCTGTTTCTTGGAAGAAGGTCAGTTTTGACATTTATTTATGAATGGAAAATTGGAAACTGTTTATAGTACAGTACAATTATCTCCAATTATTCATTTTATCTTAAACACCTTTTTACTTTCTTCTCTCCTTTTTGGCAAGTTCATCGTAGGATCAGTAGGTCTTGAAAGGCTAACTGCGTTGATGCCCGTCTTTGAAGGTTTGGGTTTTTTTTTTCCCCTCTGGAAACAACACTGTACATACATTATAGAAATCAGTCTTGCTTTCTTGAGACATGTTTGTGTCTTTCTACCCTTTGTTAATATGATTGTCATTTAGAAACAGGAACTGTGAAATGTGCTGAGGAATAAATAGATCTCTTCTAAATAGACATTGTCAAGGAAGAGCAAAGGAAGTGAATTGTGCGAATTCTTAGAACCGAGTAACGTTTATTTCAGAAAAATACATACTTCTCAGGTTGGAATGGCTTTTGCTTTGTAATTAAGTTACTTTTTCTCTCTCTTTGTAATAATGGTAATGGGGAAATTTGTGGTGGCAGTTTCTGCAGATGGGAGGTTGCAGAAGGTAGCTATTTGAGTGTATCCACCAGCTTGATATCAAAATTGAAAAGCCAGCAGAGTTTTAAGCCTGGGTGGGCACTGCACTGAAGCTTGTGTCCTGTGAGCCTGCCTGGCATTATCAGGATAATCTCATTGCTGTAGCAGTGTTTTGAACTCAGAAACACACGGAACTGAACACGCACGTGGGGAAAACGTGCCCTGTAAGGTCTCAGCAGAGGGCTTTATTTAAAGGGCTGGAAGGTTTAGTGGGTAATTTTCCATCTAGTCTCCCTCTTTCATTTGAGGGAAAGATGATCAGCAGGTCCGTACTGGAAAGGCAGAAGATAGATCAGAAGAGGGTTAATATCACTCTGAGATCTCAGAAATAATTGAAATGAGGACTAGTTTCTCTACTTGCTGTGCTCTGGAGTAGTTCCATACGGGCAACCATTTTTCAGAAACTGACCGAATCCTGAAGATCTTTTGTGTAGTTTGCACACAGGTGCTTTCTTAGGACATTTGGACTGTAGCAGATAACTCTGTATTGAGCCACAGGATTTTCACTCAGTTCTGGAAATTTGGGGCCTTTAGCTAGACTTCTGAGTGATTGGCAAGATTTTGTGTGTGTCTTCAGATGGTTGTGAAACGCCATCATTGGATGAAAGTCGTAAGGTGCTGTTTCAATGGGTTTTATTGAGGGTTTGAATGGCAGAAGGGACAAAGTTTATTGATTTTTTTTGTATTTCATTTATTGTGGTATTAAACTGTGTGTCTGGATATATATGCTGTGTCCTTTGGCTGGCATACAGGAATCAAAAACTGAATACCGTGTTGTCGGACATAATTTCCATTCAAAAATTACACTTTCAATAAGCTAAATTTCAAGTGGGTGGCAGCAAAAATGATGTCAGATGATTCCAAAAAAAGGATTTCAAATGATCCATAGTGATTTTCTTGTTAACTGTTTGCTGTAATAGTTTGCCCCTGTCAACAGAAAGGGTGATCCCACCCTGTAGCGTTGGTGAGATCTTCACCTGATGCCACAATAACATGCTGTCAGTATAAATGTATTTGCATAAAATTGTATCATATATGGCATACGGCCATATATATATGTCATTATTGACTAACAAAGAATCCTTGGTTTTCTTGTTCCAAGGAGTGCAGGATCTACAGTTGTTCAGCCTTGTGACCCCGAGTCATGCAGCTTTATAGCATTTGATTTCCATACCTTTTTAGAGGTGGGTGATATATATAGCATGGCACTGTCTGAAGTCAGCCTCCTTGTAATTTGTTGTGGTTTAACCCGGCAGGCAGCTAAACACCACACAGCCATTCACTCACTCCCCCCCACTCCCCAGTGGGATGGGGGAGAGAATCGGAAAAAAACAAAAGTAAAATTCGTGGGTTGAGATAAAGACAGTTTAATAGGACAGAAAAGGAAAGGAAAATAACAACAACAACAACAACAATAATAATAATAATGATAATATACAAATAAGTGATGCACAATGAAATTGCTCACCACCCGCCGACCGATGCCCAGCCAGTTCCTGAGCAGCGGTCACTGCTCCCCAGCCAACTCCCCCCAGTTTATGACACCACATGGTATGGAATATCCCTTTGGCCCGTTTGGGTCAGCTGTCCTGGCTGTGCCCCCTCCCGGCTTCTCACTGGCAGGCCATGAGAAGCTGAAAAGTCCTGACTAGTGTAAGCACTACTTAGCAACTAAAACATCGGTGTGTTATCAACATTATTCTTATACCAAATTGAAAACACAGCACTATACCAGCTACTAGGAAGAAAATTAACTCTCTCCCAGCCAAAACCAGGACATAATTAGTGGTGAGATCTCAGCAACTTTATCTCAGTCTACAACTAGTCTCCTCTTTATCAAAATGTCCTCTAAGATGAAGTGAAGCAAGATCTATAAAAGATGGTGCAAGTTCTGGAAATGGATGAATTAAGAGGATAGTGGAGAGTGACATTTGGTCATTTCCCATTTTTTAAGAAAGATCATAGGTTTTTTTCATCTCTGGCATGGAATTTTTTATTCATTTTACCTGTATTCAAAAGGCATTTAAGGTGAGTCCTTGAGAAGCCCTTTTGCGTATGTGTTGACTATCAATTTCATTTTTCTTTTTTCCTCTGGCAGATGTAGGTGTGATTGGAAATGAAATGGAATTTTATGGGTGCATAAGCGAGCTCTTTCTGAACCAAGAACTAGTCAGTTTGTCACTTTGGGACTCTGAGTTGTGGAGAAAGTGAAAGGTAATAGTATTGAGTATCAGCTTTGCTTTGTGGTGTTTCATCAGGTGCGTAGCTCTCAATTGACAGAGTAGTACTCACATACTTGGAATGAGTGGAATCAATGACATCTCCATTGTCTGTATTTCCAGACCTCCTTTCCTTCAGGTGGACTGACTCTTGGTCATTCTCTCCATATTTATGCTATGTCCAGACCTTATTATTCCTGTACTTTCTGCAGAGTGCTTCTGTCCACAATGATGAGTAGCTAGTGGGTGTGTAGATTTTGTGGTAGTTCTAGGAAACAGTGTTTTATGTTGGTGAGTAGGGGGAAGTCAGCTTCATGTGGTATATTCATCACCTTCAGTTCCTAAAACATTGCATGAAACGTGCTTTATGGATATATTACCATGGTCTCAGTGCTCATTTAATTAATTAAACTTTACAGTCAGCAGAGAGAGTGCTGGGCCAAGGTTGGCTACAGGGAAATCCATAACAGTGTAGAAATTTCAGTTCAGGTATTCACTATCAGATCCTAATATCTAAGCATATCTAAAAACTAGTGTAAATAACCTCGTTAGCCAAACTAAATTTCTGTTTCTTAGCAGCATAACTCTAAGGAATATAAATGTGCATGGCATAAATATAAAAAGCCGTAGAAAGTGAAGCTGTACTTTCTGGACACATCAGAAATTATTTGCATTTTGTTCTTAATTCTTTTAATATGCTTCATTATAATATTTTCAATAAACTAAAACCATTGAAAATCACTTCCTGGTAGCTTTTGAAATACTTTGAGAAAGAGGAAAACTCAAAATTAGGCAGATTACTGCAGTCAGGAAGAATTTTTAAATTTCTGAGAAAGAAAACAAATTATACTGAACAGAAGAACCTAGTAAGGGATGCTGCTGCTGCAGCTAAGATGCTCTGTTGAAAATCTCGGGATCCAGCCTTCTGCAGTGCATTGATGAGGAGGTTTCAGGCTAGATTCCAGCTTGTCTCTTGTTAAAGTGAACATGTTAATGACTTCTGTATGGTACCAAGCTCTCTCAGTGCTTTGCCTTAAAATCAGTATTACAGCCTTTCTATGGCAAACCTTAAATTAGTTGTGCTGCCTTCTTCTCCCAGTCCTTAATATGCAATGCCTGATGCAATAATTCCATAACATGTTGTTAATGCTATCTCATTGATCACAAAAAGTTCTGCTTAAAGTGCAGAAACCAAGCACTTACTTTCATGCTGCCTCTTGTATTGCAGAATTTTAGTTTGTAATGACATTTCCAGCCCGGTTCAAAAGCTCAGTCAACAAGGACTAAATGTGCTTCTTACTGCAATGTGCTAAGATTTGTTCATCTTAGGTCTGATGAGGGGAACTTCTACTCTGAATGGTTAATGTGTTAAGTGGGGGGTGGGGGTTTCAATATGACTAGGGTTTATTTAAATGACTAGGCTGAGATTCTCAAAGGACCCAGAGAGTTTCTTGAAGAGTAATTTTGAGTGCTTGACTCCATTCAAGCAGTCAGTCGAATGTGCCTGTTCCAGGACTGATCTGCAGATTTCTAAAACTTGAGTTTGAAGTTTGTGAACAGTTCCCACTGATTTTTGTAGACTTCTTAATAGGAAACTTAACTTCTGGAAAAACTTGCTTGAGAAAGAATCTCTCATTTGAGACTGAAGAAATGCCCGCTGGCTTGACTGGCTTTCTGCATGTCAGATGAGATGAAGAGAGAAACAACCAACCCACTAGTAAGAAATGGACCTACTGAAATGCGGAAAAACAAAAATGGTAATAACTTTTGGATTTCCAGTTTTCTGAACTGCACTTGCTAAGTGGCATCAGAATTGTGTAGAATTTTTCTATGGCTGTTGTTTCTTTCGACATAACAGATGAATTTCTTAGAAGTGTTTCATTGCATTAGTTTCTGGAATATTACAGAATGCAGAACCATTTTTCAGTGTTTATGTAGACTAATAATCATGGAAAATATCTCCAGCTAAGGTGCTGAGAAAGTTGCCATCATCTTAATAATTCCTACAGTTTGCTTTTACAATGCTCAAAAATTATGAAGACAAATGTTTGGCAGAGTGAGTAGAAATGTCAGTTTTTTTATTTTACTCACCATCATAAGTCCATAACTCTGCTTGCTGATTAAGGTGACTAAATCATAAGTAAACTGAAGAAAACCTGCTGTATTTACAGTTTTGGGTTGAGCCAGCATATGTCTGAAACAGACTTATGAGTATGGTAGTGACTTGAACTCAAATAAAGAAAGAGTAGTAAGTTGGCTAGAAATATGAATATTGTTGTGATTATGTCAGTTATTAGGTTTTGAGTCCTTAAAATTTTATTAATCTGAAATCATACAGGAAAAGTATACTAACAAGAATTTTGTTAATGAACACTTAAAGCAAAAAAGGTAATTTTCTTATCCCAATGAACAGAATCCCAATTAAGCTTTGTTTTCATTATGTTTGGTATCCACATATATCTGGATATAAACTACAGTATTTGTGAGCAATTTCTTCTCTTCTCAGTGCTTTTTTGGTTCATTCTAATTTTTCAGTTGACCTGAAAAACCAGATTGACTCCCTCTGGTGGTTGAAATCCTGCATTCCGGAGGGAGCCTTTCAGAGATCTCTTTAGTCTGGAGAGCACAAATCATGAATAATATTTTTTAAGTTTAGTGTTACATCATTATAAAAAAATAGCAATAACTTTTCTTTCTGTCATACAGAGTGCAATGTTAGTGGTATGTTGCTTTTGCTATCTGCAATCTTTTGAATTTAGGGCAGATACTTAGAGCACGTGTTTGCAAGGAATCAAAGTAGATAGTCAAAATAAAGTCAACAAAGATATGGACACACAGTAGAGTTGAAACCATTTACTGTAGTGAAAAGAGGAAACATAGGAAAGGAAGAATTTAGATAAGTAGTGTAATAGCGATGATGTTAAGTGTGTCACAGAATTACATGAATGAGATGTTATATACCATTTGGGATTTTTTTCAGCTCAAGAACATTATTTGATTTTAGAAGTAAATATCTAAAGGTTTGTCTTTGCCAGGACACCCTTTTGTTGTAAAATGGAAGAGTTCTGCATTATTTAGATTACAGCTGTGAACCTGAGATGTCTGTCTCCTTTTTTCAAGTAATTACCCCAAATCCCTAATGGCAGAATATGGGAGAGAGACTGCAAATTATTATGGTTTGGATCTGTATGCTATAAAACCACAACTGTCTTCACATTAATGAGACAAAAATATAAGTAAGCATCCTGGAAGATTGGCATTTCCTTGCTTATGAGTTCATAATGCTTTTTGTATATTTTATGTAATCTATTTTACTGGAGTGCCTGCCTTATGTAATGCCTTAGTAATGGAAATGAGGCCATCTGCATGGTAGTCAAGGTTGTTCCCTGAAAGACATACTCTGTCTGCAGCAGAAAATAGATTAAACCGAGACCTTTAAAACCTTCACAACCCTTTCATGATGCTGAGAGGGATCTTCCTCAGAAACTCCCCCTTACTTTCTTTAGAGCAGCCCAACTTCTCTGCCTATTGACGTCGTTATCCATCCAGCTTTGGGGCTTGACTGCTGCATAATATTCCCATCAGCTGTATTGCCGTTGTTTGTCCCTTTTCATCTTCTGCCACTCCTAATTCAATTCTGCAGTCTATTAAACTCTACCTTCTTTCCTTTGCTTTGCATCATCATTGGGACCATACCTTTCCCTTTCATTTTCCCTGCCTTACCCATAGTTTTTTCTGTATGCATGCTGTAATCTCTTCTGCTGCAGGTATCAGTAATCCAACAGGTGGACTTCTGAAAAATGGCAAGCCAGTGATCTAGTATTATTTATTCATTTTATTCCAGTCACTGTGCAAATATACTAGGTGTGTTATGTGAGCAGAGGAAGACAGACTCCCCTGACTATGCTGCAGTCCAAGGCAGTGTGGTACAAATGGGAGCAGAATAGGAAAAAATATATAATACAAACAAATACATCTTTGCTAATAAACATCTGCAATTGTTAATTTTGCATAGGATACCTAAGAGTTTTATTTCTGAGCTAGCATAGTAAGTAGTACTGCGTTGCCAGTCTCTGACTGGCATCTCATTTAATCTCCCGTTAGAAAGATTCTTTAAAAGGTATTATTATCCTTCTGTTGGATTTTTTCCCCTCCTCTGTGGGAGATTTCAGTTTGGTCCTCCCTTTTTCTGTGCTTGGGATCAAAACCATTTTCAGCCCCATGCTTGTCAAAGATCAGCACGTTCCATAAATATTAAAAACATTGGAATAATAGAAGGTCTTTCTTGATTTCCTGGGTATAATAGAGAAGTTGTGAGCTTAGTAAGTTACACGTACATGATAGTTTTTGTTATGCAGTAAAAAAGAAGAAAAAAGAAAACCCTAAATAGTGTAGCATCTTGGGGAGCACATGCAGCTACAAAAAAAAAAAAAAAACAAACCAGGAACGGGAAAATACCCTTTCCAATGCATTTTTGGGGTCATTCATCTTTTTCCCTAAAATACAAAGTTGCCAACAGTTCCTTGAAAGATTTGCACTGTAGCTTGCCTTCCAAGGGTTTCATTTGGAGCACTGTTGTCACACCCCTGAAATAGCAAAGCTATTTGGGGATATTTGTTCAGCAAACTTCCACCCACTGTCTGATTTGCCTGGAGCACACTGTCTGATGATACTTCAGGACATACCTGCTGGCATGCCCAAAAGGTAGCTGTTTACCTTTGATATCCTTACTTCAAGGAAGACCTTTTTCCCCTCTCCTCTTTCTCGATGTCATCCACTTGGGATTAGAATAGTGGTATCCCCACTGTTGGGAATTATTCAGCAGGTGTGAACTCGACATTGCCACCAACGTGCCTGCAGTGTTCACAGGTGGAGAAGAGATGAAAGAAAAGTAAGTGAAAAACATATGTTCTGGATGTATTTGGTACCACTTGCAGCAGCCTCATATTGTCTCCATATGAGGGATGAGGCAAAGGCTGTAGCAGGTCTCTAGAACCCCTCATGGTGCCCTTTCAGTCATCCTTAGCAATCTGGGGGACTTTGTACGCCGTCTTTTAATGTGCAATAATACTGATATAATTAAAAGCGTATTGCCTTTCTCATGTGTATGTAGCATCTGGCATTATACCTGTTTTAAAAAGGGAGGTGAGAGGAATCTGTTTTATCATGTCTGTTCTTTGCTTTTTCTGAGCATTTCAGGATATGATGCAAGAATTATATATGTATGTATGCAAGTGCGCACCCACATGCTTTCATTTTAATTAATTCTTTTTAAGGCTTTAATGAAGTGAACAGCAGATAGTGGTAAGCTGGCACCTACTGATTTGGAGATACTGTACCTACTTCTGCAACCGCCAAGTGGTGCTGCCACCAAATCAAACCTTCTTTGGCATCTTCAATATGATATGGCTGACAATGGTACTGATCCATGCACAGAAGATACACAGCCAAAAGAATGTTATTTTACATTCTTCCCTGTCATTTTTTCTGCACGCATGCCATGCGGGGTGGGCACATTATGGTCAAATAGGCTAACCCGATACCATGTATGAACAGCATAATTAACACTGATATATTATCATTATTTAATAGTATCACCAGTATGTCAAAGGCTTTGGAACTGAGAAGAAAGTTACATAGAAATTCTACATTTTTAACTATATGTACATTTATCTTTGTCCTGTTTTTATCTTGCCTGAAGCAGCAGTATCTAGAATTTTGGATATTCGGTTCCTTACATCAAAAGGGCATTTTCTAGAAAGTGAAAATGTGCCTATGTGCTGATGGGTGTAGAGAATGCAGACTTCTCGTAGCTGAAATATAAATAAAGTAACTCAGAAACCCAAATACAGCTCAGCTTGGCTTTCTTGATAACAAATCATCCCAGGTTTGAGTTTAAAAGTGTTTCACATTCTGATGTGATTTACTGGGTGCCTATGCCTTTATTCCTCCGACAGAAGTGGTTGGCCTGATATTTGCATGAACTCTGGCAGGCTCATAAGTGGAACTTTTGCTCGTGTATTCAGTAGAGAAGAAACAGCAAAGACTATAACATTTAAAAACTTTTTGGCTATAACAAATTAGATGGCATTTATGTTTGTATTCATTACGACTGTTTGAGTCAAAAGCCTATTTGCAGAGAAGGAATCTGATTTTAGTAAATCAATATAATAAAGCCTTTGATTTTTTACAAAAGCCAGCTAGCTGTAACTTCAGTGTTGGTATTTCAAGGCCTCTCACTGATATTGTAGAAGTTTGTGGTTGTTTCAGCTTCCTTTCCAGGCCCTGGGGAAATAAGAGAATGGTAAATCAAAGCCCAGATCGCTGTTTGCATTTATTTTACTTCTCATTATGACATGTATGCAAACACTTAAAAGAAATAGGGAAAAGGTATAATCATGATAAGATCCCTTTTATAGAACAAAGGGGAATACATTTCTAGCCTAATTTATTACACTTCTCCTTAATACCATAAACTCAATTGAGTGCCTCATCAGGTTTGACAGTTCATTTATACTTCTAATTCGGTGATAGTACTGTTTAAAATAATTACTGACTCTTGAAGGATAATCCAATAAAATAACTGGAAAGTATTTTTTCTGATCTGAAATGTGTCTTAATTTCTTGTGCTTTTCCTTTCCAAGTGAGGAAGTTTTAAAAGTACAAATTGCAGTCGAGTACTTAACTGCCATGAAAAGTCATTGTGTTGCTTTTGAAAAAAATCTTCCATTTGCATTTTCTGTCTTCTTTCTGCTTCCCTTGCCTGTGACAACCAAAATCCAGACTATGATTGAGGAAATATAATTAATCAAAAATATTTAATAACATTCAGTGAAATCTAAGTGACGCTTTTTTCAGCTTGGAGGCATCCTTTAGCGTAACTGTGAGAGTGGAGAAAATTTTCTTTTTATTTTAAATATTGGAAAAAAGTTTTGTGTCATCCTAAATGTGGAAGCTTTTCTCCCCATATTAAAATGAGATGCTCTCAAGGCCATCTTATTTCGCCCCTATACTCGTGAGGGAGATTCTGCATCAAGCTTCTCAGGTGGCATAAAGAAGCTTTGCCTATATTGAAGTTAACAGAGGAATGACAGATGATACCAGATGAGAATTGAGGTGCAAGATTTTAGCCACCAGAGCTGGGATGATTAAAGCATCCCATGGGAGGTAACCTAACCTTTCACAGTTTATTGATCATCTGACCTGTACTTCTGATGTCACTAGTTATTCTTAAAATTTCATCTCCTAGCTCCTGCAGTCTGCTGTGCAGGACTTGCTGTGGCACAGCTTCCCCCAGAAAGCCGCGAGCCGCCTCACCTCTGGGGAACAGCCTCCAGATTAGGACATTTTTCTGCAAGTTTGAACATTGAACAATTGCTGTAGTAGTTTTCATGCCAGACTCCGTCCTCTTTAGTTATGGCTATTCAAAACCACGTTGCTTGCTTAATTTCCCAGCATCCTCACAACGGACACATTGCTTCTCTATTAGCTCTTTATTTACCCTGGCAGTGAGGACAAGCGCTGCCGCCTTATCAGTGTGCCAGGGCTGCTCTTGGATTACAGAGTGAGCAATGCTCCTGTAATGCTGCTTCTCAGCGCAGAAAGCTCAGAAATTTTAACTCCTTTCCCTGTGCTCCACCTCTGGTCGGCTGCTCGTGTCCTATTGCCTGGCCAGTCTTTTCCTGCCCCATCTCCTGCCAGTTACTTCATCTCTCACCTGCCTGCCAAAGTTTCCCTCCTACCCTCTGTTCCTTATTCCTGCAACTTTCAGCCTCCTATGGTATTTCATTTTTTCAATCTTTTCGTCTTCGGTATGTTCAAAGACACCGTTACGGCTTTTCAGGTATCAGTGCTTTTCAAATCCTGAATGAGGTGGCACATAAATCTGGAGAATTCTAGGTTTAAACTGGAGAGTAAAGTATTAGCTTTATTGGGGGTTTTTTTTTCCACCGTTTAGAGCTCTCTTCTGTAAATTCGTTAGTGCTCTGATTATGTCAAGATTGACTGATGGCTAATCCTGTAAAAGGAAGGTTTTTCACTTTCTTTGAATGAAGAGGCCCAATGGAGGCAGTTTCTTTTACACTAAAATGTGCAAAACTGTTCTGGTTTGTTTTCATTTTATGAAAAGCTTATGAAAAGTACTGTACAAGTTAATAATAACTTAAGGTGGGCTCTGTTTTGTAGAGCACAGTTCCAAAGAGTACCACTGGTATAAACGGCTCTCCCATTCTCTCTTTTCTTTGTAATACTTCACCGAGTTGATGTCTGGGGTAAGGTGTGGCCATTTCTTGGCAGAATGATTCTTCTAGATTTTATTTGTTTTGGTGTGTTTTCAGGAATATGCTTTTATTGCCTAATACTGAAATTGCTAGTTGGAGGACCTTGTCATCTGTCTCGTCACATGTAATTTTAATTTAGCATTCCAACTTTTGTAGTCCTTCTTGCTCACTTCATAAACCTTAACTGCTTCTCCAGTAAAAGGCTGCCTTGGATGACCAAGGCAGGAGAAAGAGCCTCACCGGCTTCATGCCCTGTTTGTCTCTCCAGCCTTCCTTGCTGTCCCAGCCCAACAGCGTAACCGAGAAATTCCTTTGGGAAAGGGTTAGCCTGAATCCCTGCAGTCCCAGCAAATTCACACGGTTCCTCTAATGTACAAATTGTAAATGTACTAGGTGAGATGTTCTGGTAAGCAAGTCTAGTAGAATTCTTCGTTTCATCTCAAATAAAGAATGGTGACTGTTCAGTTGATGGCAGCATACCTTCTTTAAGTTCCTGTTTTTAAAGATGGCATAAATGTCTGCCAAGAAAGGTTACTGCCAACAAAAAAAGAAGATTGCCCCTCTTGGGAGATAATGGTAAGAAAGTGGGTTGTTTTATTTTCTGATATTTTCCTTTAGCACTTGTGATTTGGAAGATTTGTGTATTCTAATACAACAGAAACTGAAACTAGTCCCGAGAAACAAAGCTTGAAATGCCATCTCTCAGTGAAAGACTTACCGTTTTTCAGTGATTCCCATTTTAAGGAATGGTTTCAAAAAGCAAAGCCTCAGGGTTAAAACAAGCTCTTTTACCTCTTTTTACATATGCTCCAAACATCTAAATCTGCTCAACAAGCATGTCGTTTCTCAAGTATCTTATTTTCTCTTCACAGCCCGAGAAACAAAGCTTGAAATGCCATCTCTCAGTGAAAGACTTACCGTTTTTCAGTGATTCCCATTTTAAGGAATGGTTTCAAAAAGCAAAGCCTCAGGGTTAAAACAAGCTCTTTTACCTCTTTTTACATATGCTCCAAACATCTAAATCTGCTCAACAAGCATGTCGTTTCTCAAGTATCTTATTTTCTCTTCACAGCATGTCAAAAGCACTGCGGGAAGTGCCATCTATGGAATA
>NW_008824988.1:1053627-1100521 GCF_000699105.1 Pygoscelis adeliae | reverse complement strand
GATATTGATGCTCTTCTGATACTATTTTTGTTGTTATGTTTCAAGATAAAGGCAATCGAGTATTTATAGGAAAAATAAATACGTATGCCTTTTGCAGTGTGTTGTAGCTGAAAATTAAATATTTTTCTACTCAAATTTTGGCACATTTCCTGGAATCATCGAGCTTTCAGTAACGTTTTTAGTTAATATTCTGCAGCCTACTGTTGTATTCACTGCAGCTGACATGAGCTCAGAGAGTTTGTCTTTATTTAACCTTAGAGAGGAATCCCAGGCTTGCTGTGTAGTGGGCAGAGCTGCTGGGAAGGATCTGCTCCAGATTGCAATGGAGAGAGTGCGGGCAGGGTCCCGCTCGGAATTGTGCCTGCTACAACCTCGCTCCATTGGTGGTACTGGAGATCCTGCAAACCAAGGCTCCTTAAAGTGAAGTTAGCCTTTATCAAACTCTGATTAATATTTTCTTTCATTATCCATCCTTTTCCTTCTTTGGCTGATCTCTTGATGAATCCTGTTGTTGAAGTCCTGCATCCCCACTACTTCTCGTGATGTTTGGAAGTTGAGGGCACTGATTAGGACATTCCTTTACTACCTGAAAAATACATATATCCTTGTGTAGAGGGGGTGAAAAAACATAAAAAGCCCTGATGAGGATAAAGGTCCTGCATCACCTTTGCTCTTTTGAGACTTAAAATTGCATTGAGGTGGTGGGGGGAAGATGCTTCAGCTAAACGTCAAAGCTTTTAAAGACACTGATTCTGATTCTCTGCTCCATGACACGTTTTTCACACTGGTGTAGCTCCACGGGGCTGCTTTGTCTCCTTTTTGTCAGCTGGTAAGAAGTAAGGAGAATGTAAATGGCCTGTGGCATTAAGACCGCCTAAGAGACAGTAGCAAACCATTCAGTTTGGTGATTTTATAGTTACTTGTTTAAAATAATTTCGTTAATGAAGTTGACTATTATCCAGCTAACTATTAGCTATTACCGTTTTAAGAAAGTAATTACCCCCAAAAGTTAGTGTTCACTATGACAGCAGTTATTAGTAGTATTGGCAGTAACCTTACTGTTAGCAATATTTATGCCAGGAAATAAATGCTTGTCTTTATTTGTCAGTAAACACTGGCATTTAAATGACATGAAAGTTTATATATTGATTTCTATGGATTCAAGTCTCTAGAACTACCTTAGTATTTATTTTCCCCCACATTAAGGAATGAGGTAAAGTTGAACTTGATGAAGTAGATACTCTAGCGCTAGATTTATTATTTGAATGTGTGAAAATTCTTGAAAATGTGTATCTTATCAAACTGAGCCTGATTTCAGTTGTACGTTTTACTAATAGTGGAAGGAAATTTCCATTGTTAGAAAAGTCTGGAGGCCTCCCCTCACGAGAAGTGCTCTGAAAATGAAGAATTGGGATGCTCATCAGAGATAGGAAGTCTCATCAGCCTGAATCGCCATGCAGACCTGTAGGGGTTGATTTGTAGCCAGTATCTGCAAAATAAACTGCAGGGTTCAGTTTGCAAACACAGTTGTGAACCAAACCCTGCAGGGTTCAGTTTGCAAACGCTATTGCAAACCAGACCCTGCAGGGTTTGCTGAGCTCCGGTTACTATTATTGCTCCTAGTAAGGCTTATTATCCTGTCACAGAAGATGTAAGAAAATCCATCTCTCCACTTTAAACATGATAAGCCTTTGTCACCTACAATACAATTAATGTTAAAAATAGAAGAGCAGTGATGATAAGACTGTGACTTGCAGGCAATGAGCCATTGTCCAAGTACCGGAGATTTATCTGGAGGGCCAGTCAGCCTACACGGTTTGCTGTCAGTTTGCTGATTGCCATTTCTCTCCAAGTTTGATGAAATATTCATGTCTTTGCTCTGCTCTCTGCAAGCACTATTGATTTCTTGTATAAACATGGCTATATTTAGTCTAGACAAATGGAATGTGGATTGCTGCTGAATAAATGGGATGAAAGGCAAGGGGTTTGCCTGTCCGTTTCTCTTGGTCTGTGGCAATTATTTATAATCAAGAGTAGTTTTTGTAAGTTAAAGGTGATTTTTTACAATTTAGTAATTAGTCTCAGAACAAAAGTAAGCACTTAGATGCAATCATTCTTTTGGGTTAGTGGGATAAGAAGGCAAATTATGCTCTGAGGTTTACAATCACAGTTACCAGGATTTAAGAAAAAAAAAAAGGCCCAGAAAATTGTATGTTTCCAGAATTTTGAGAAGAAAAGAATATGATCAGTAGAAGAGATTTGGTGCCTTGTCTCTTATTTTTATAAAACTTCTTACTAATAGATTGGATCGTACAGTTAGAATTCAGTTCTCTCCATTTGCTGCAGTTTCAACTTTTGCTGCTTCAATTTTACTGCTCCTTCTTGCTAGAATATTTGTTTCATTTTGATTTTCTCCTTGAAAACAAATACAGCTGTAGCAGAGCAAAAGGAGAAAATATGCTTAAAATCTTATTCCCTAGTAATTTCCGACAACATGTTTGTTTTCAGTTAATAATCTTATTTTCCTATGAAGATAGTGGAGCAGTAGGAACAGGAGTGAATGTGTTTGTGTTCCACTGTCCTCTCGTGGATGGAATCAGAACTGCTGAGCTTTAGCAGAGACCCTCAGCTGCTATTTATTTTCCTCTTGTAGAAATGTTACTTGCTAGTTTTTTGTTCTTTTGAAACAAATAAAGTTACACTCTGGCTCTGCACTTAATGTGGAAACCTGAGCTTTACAAGTATTGTAGTGAAAATCATCAAATCTCTCTCTTCTGCTGCTTTTTAGTCCCTTTGATTTAAATAAGGAGATAGAAAAACACAGGATTCTTCATTAAGTACTTTAATGCTGGATTAACAGTATATACCATTGCTGCAACAAATTGGAATAATTCAAGATGTTTTCATTTTCTTACAAGCCATATATAGTGTATTATGTCTAATCCACTCCAAGCATGGTTGTCACTTTTCAAAAAGCTGTATTAAAACTTCTCGGTTTGTGTGTCAAATTGTTTTCCTACAATTTTATATGTGTTACTCCTATGTGTTTGCCAGGTATATTTACATGCAGTAGCTATGTAGTGTCAGGTAGCTGTTCATGTGTAACACCATCCTCAGAAAATCTACACGCTGGCTTTGGAAAATCTCTTGCAATGCAGAGAGAACTGGAAGGACTTCATCTTACACTGAAGAAGTGCCCTGAGTGTTTATTGTGTAGCATTAATAGTGCCTAGGAGATTCTCAGTAAATACTGCTCCATTAGGCTGTGACATGGTTTTAGAACTGGGTTGCTTGTTAGTCTATTTAGCAGAATATTAATCTGGGAGTATTTTTGCAGAGAATCGAAAGAAAGTGATAAAATAATTTGTAAAATCTCCAGCTGCTAGAAGGAATGTCTGAAGTTTGCATACATCGTAGATTGCATTAGTGTTTTGTTAGGTCTGTACATTGAAGCAGTCTTTGAGTGAAATTGGTTTTTTCCCCAGTAGGAACGATCTCTATTCTCCTTCTCCAGTTATATTTAGTATATACACGTTTTGTTGTTTTCTTCCCACAGTGGATGTAAAGTCGGAGGTTCCCGTGGGATTAGAGCCTATCTCACCATTAGACTTGCGAACTGATCTCAGGATGATGGTTCCCATGGTGGACCCAATTATGCGTGAAAAGCAGCTACAGCAGGAACTACTTCTGATCCAGCAGCAGCAGCAAATTCAGAAACAACTGCTGATTGCAGAGTTTCAGAAGCAGCATGAAAACCTGACCCGCCAGCATCAGGCCCAGCTCCAGGAGCACATAAAGGTAGCAACATTTTTCATTTATCCCTCACCTTATCTGCAAACGGAATATGCTTAGGCAGACATGAAAAGGGAACATGCCTGAAAGGTTCGCTGTGACTGAGAGATGGTGTTTGAGTACTTATTTTTCTGTAGTTGGGTGATAAAAGCCTTCTCAAGCAAAACTGCTAGCACCTACCAGCGAGTTCCTCACAGCAGACCAAGGCAGTACTATGAGAATCATCAAGCTCATGAAGCCACTACATCCACAGAAAATCCAACTACCTATTTTCAAAGCTGGATTTTCAGCCAGACTTCAATATGGCTGTCTTTTCTATATGTGCAGTTTTGAGTATATTTAAAGACTGCTTTTTTGGGCTACTGTTTGAGTTTGTGCCCACAAATCAAATTGATAGGCAAGTGCATAATATTTGCATTTGTAAAACGGAGGCACACCCTGAAAGTGTGTTTTCACTCTTCTCTGAGCTGCCTCATGTAATGTAAAAAGAAAATTATTTCTGGGATTACATGCACTATGCTAGGATTGCTATAATGGATTTTGACCGGGAATTTATGATCTTGCCTTTCTTTTCATGTTTTTCCTTCTGATTTACTTGCCATTATGCTACTGTGCTACGCTTCTGCTCGATGGAGCTGACAAATGCAGCAGAGCACAGCAGCCAGAGTTGGGTGATGCGCTGGCAAAGAACCCTGTGCGGTTTCCAGGCATTTTTGCCAAAAGAGAAAGAAGTGAAACCAGAGCAGCAGGCTGCTACCTGACATTAGAGTTCGTTTTAGTGACAGCCAGTAATGCACTATCCCACTTAAAAGACTGGGGAAAGTTGGTTAAGAGATGAAAAGGATTGTAAGCACAAAAGCAAGCACTGATACTCAGTTATTCAAGGGGGTTGTTTTAGCCAGGACTGACCTAGAAAACAGTGCAAACTGCACTTTCTCATGTCTTTTTGTTCTGTGCAAGTTACAACAGGAACTCCTAGCCATTAAACAACAGCAAGAACTCCTTGAAAAAGAGCAGAAACTGGAGCAGCAGAGACAAGAGCAGGAACTGGAGAGGCATCGCAGGGAACAACAGCTTCCTCCCCTCCGAGGCAAAGAAAGAAGCCGAGAAAGTAAGAGCCAATGTACCATGAATTCTAATACGAAATTAATCTATTCCCCTTTGCCTTCTCCCAGCCGAAATGGACGATGAACAGGAACCTGAAGCAAGCCTATTACTTTGTGAAATACGCAACTAGAGAAGTGGAGGCTGTGCTTGCAGAAAGGCAGGGCCACCTGTTGTACTTGCAGAAACACATTGCTGGTTTGTGTGCAGACTTGGAGGACTGTAGGAAAGCACGTTTTGACAGACCTGTGTATATGCCTCTCAAGAATCTAGCTCGTTTTATAAATAAGGAGGGAATTTGAAAGCCTAAAGCTTCACTTGAGAACTCCTTTCTGAAGAGCTTTTGTCCCAATACAGAAAGCACTACAAAACAGCAAAAAATCCAATTACTTGCTGATTAACCAGTTTGAGCATTGTTTCAAGATTGAAAATATAACAAAATATTTAAGAATATATTTGGTTGAGACTTCTGAATACTTTCGCTAGGACTTTTTCAAACTGCCTTGTATTTGTTCTTGATGCCATGTCATGAGGCTCAACCAAGAGTTATTTCTAGCTCATATATAGCTGTAAGGCAAATGACAGATATAAAGGATACTGTTGGAATTTGGTGATCACTAGAGGGAGACAGATACAAATAATTCTCCTTAGTGAGGTCAGTTTAAAAATCAGGTTGAAGTACATTGTGAAGGTATTCAAAATGAAGCTGCCAGATACTGTTACTTGCCCTGCTAAATGACCACAAGAATTAACTGCCAAAGACCGAAGCAGAAGAGCTGTCCATTATGCTCCTCCCTTTTTTTCTTGGGTGGAAAAATGTATCAGTTCAACAGTTGTAGATGTACCATATTGTAGGCTTTAGAAATTAAGGTGTCCATGGTGCTTCCAGTACCTTGGTGAACGATGAATCCATGAAAGCATCATCAGCCTATTGACCCAGCAGTGGAAGGGTGGCAGAAACCGCAGGAACAAAAGGTTCCTCTAAGTGGTATGAAAACTCAGCCTCCATATAAACAGTTGAGCTTTATTAGTGCTCCCACCAAAGGAAGAGCAGTGATGTGAACTCAATGGTTGCCTTCTCAGTTTGGCTTGCTGGGTGGCAGCTCAGTATGTAGCAGTCAGCCAAGCAGCACTTGTGACCACCTGGGCCTAGCCCCTACGTTTGCTGCTGCAGATGATCTACTTAATGAGTAGAGGAGGGAAGGAAGGTGCAGGGCAGGGAGTTAGGGTCTGAAGCTGAGGGGTAGTAGAGGTATTTTATGGGAACTGGGTCACAGGGGACATGATCACCAGCTAGCTGTGCTGTGTCAGGGTTGGGTAACCAAATACTTAGAGTATCAGTATGCCTTAGTGCTGCCACTTTCAAAGAAATGTTTTTTTCTTCCCTTTTTTGTCACTGTTTATGGAAAACTAAAAGAAGATTTGTCTTTTTCATTTTTTTTTTTATGAAGAGTATTATGGCTGTGAGTAAAGAAGCATGTCCCATGCTGCAAGTAGGAATTGGCAGTTTAACCTGACATTGACATACCCTACTTCTTGTACTGTACTGAGCTAGCCACCAAGAGAGGTCAAAATGCACTGTGTCTTCCCGGCATTTTGGTCTTTCTGTTGGTTTTGTGTCGTAAGAGTAGAGTTATCAACTAATACTTATGTTTCAGACTGTGGTCTGTCTTCCAGACATCACACGTATAGGCTCTTAAGTGTCTTGAATAAAAAGGCTCACTGCTGACTCTTTCTGCGGCGTTCTGCTCATAACCAAGACAGTGTTCAGAGGGCAGTTTTGCTGTGCTATTACTATTACTTTACTAAAAGAAAAAACATTCTTTACCGCAAATTCAAAGTGACCTTTTGTCACTATCTTTTTAGTTCTATCCTTGGTTTTGTATTTGGGAATTATTAGGAAATAATTTAAATTCTTTAGATAGATACATCTGGCCCTGGATAAATGGCCTCATCTACTGTTGAAATATTCCTTATGACTTCACTGGATTTCTGGGTTATGGCCAACTTCAGTCTTCTACAGAGAAACATTTAATCTGAATGTTACCTCATTTTGACTGATTTCCACCAATATTTTTTATAGTTTACAACACTTCCAGCAGCAAGACATGGGCTCTTTTTTGTGTTTTGGGTTTTGTTTTCTTTAAAAATGTAATCTTTTTAAGTAAAGATATGTTTAATCCTGTGTGTCTTAGGGGCAGTGGCCAGTACAGAAGTGAAGCAGAAACTTCAAGAGTTCCTGTTGAGTAAATCAGCAACAAAAGACTCTCCAGCAAACGGGAAGAATCATTCCATGAGCCGCCACCCCAAGCTCTGGTACACGTATGTTCAGTATTAGGCTGTTACCTTGCCTCGTTGAGGTATCTGTTAAAACTTGCCAGAATGCTTCTCCAGCAGGGGTATTAAGAGTCTGCCTCCAGAACAAGACAGAAGTTCAACCAAGAAGTTAGCAAAAAGCCAGAAGTGTAATATTTCTGGTTGAACTGAAGAGTACTCGGTGTTCAGTGGTGAGATGAGAGCTATACAGAACAAGATGCTGTCAGAAATTTGTAAAAACTTCTTATTTCAACTGCTTCATCTCTTGATGCTATCACAAATTTTACAACTATACTTGTCATTTTTTCAAGTCTCTTCAATTTTTGCAGTTAGAACAACTTTGTGTTTGATTTACTTGGACTTTGAATCAGTCACAAAACTTGTTTCTTCTTGAAGAGATGCTGCTTTCCAGTGAAGTCATTTGGATGATGTAACTCACAAGGATTTTGAGAAGGATAGTGGTCACTTAACTTTTCTTACCCTGATGGATTTTAGTATCCAAAACTGCATATTCTTATGATGCCTTGGCCTTCATAAGAATCTGCTTAGACCATTGAAACAAGTGACTTTGTTGAGTCCCGTAATAGGCCTATTAACATTTTAAGAGTTTACAGTTTTTACCCTTTTTTTTTTTTTTGTACTAATTAATTCCTTTTTAACTTCCTTATTACAACAAACACATAAGTCAAGCCAACAAAATGAACTCTGGCTGCATTTCTGAAAGACTTCAATCTTACGTCCGAATTACCCTTCAGTAGGACAAACAGAAATGCATATGGTACACTGGATTTCCGTCTTGTACTTGTTCTTTTTGAAAAGAATTACTGAAGGCCTGCCCTTGGAGTTTCCATTCTGAGCTAATCAGAGCATTTGGTAACATGATTTAATATATAGTTACATTGTTTCTGGTGGAGATGCAGTACTTAATTTTTATTTTTTTTTCCAAATAATGTGTAAAATTCTCTTGAGTATGTAAGGTTTCTGGACTAATAATCTGAGCTTAGTTCTGAGTCTTCAGAAAGTAGTACTTCCTCTCACGGTAGTGCCCCTTTTGACAGATGTATTATCGATTAACCACACGACATTGGAAAGATAGGGAGAGACTCTGTAAAAGGCCAAGTAAAATTATGTTTAGATAAACACAAAGTTTGAAAGTTTCCCTCCTTTCCCTCTCTCCCCCTCTAAATAGAAAAATCAACCAACCAAAAAAAGAAACCCTTGTCCCTGGGCCAAATGATGCAATTTCTTTGCAATTTGCAGTTTCCATGTTCAGAAAGATCTGCCCGCACTATTTCTTTCATCCAGCAGTTGTCAGAAAGCACTCTTCAGCTTGGAGCTTCTCTGCTGACGTGAGTGCTACGTGCTGCAGAGTGGTGTGCTCACAAAACTTACAAACTGAACTTAAATACAAGGGTTTATCTACCTTGTCCGCTAAATTGTTTGCTTTTTTTTTCCCAACGGATAATAATAACTCCATATTTCTGGTTAGTTTTATACAAGCCCCCCTGCCCTGAAAATCCCCCACATTTTGATAGAAGACGCTGGATCAGTGTACATCTATCTGTACGTGATAAACAAGACTTAAATAGCTTTTGCTGTGCCTCAGCTGGTTCATATTAAAATGGAACAATCTAAAATGGTCAATTCCCCAAACTGGTGACAGATCCTGTCTGTAGGTCAACATGACTCTTATCCTATGTGACTTTTATAATGAGTGCAAAAAGCACGTTCTTGGGAATCCCAAGGAGTTCCGTAACTTACTGTAAAAGTGAAATTGGTTACATGAGCCTGTGGTTTGTGCACACTTAGACGAACAAGAACATAAACACAGCTGAGACATGTGTACAACATGTGTAGATAGTTACTGCTGGTCACCTCAGTGACTGCTAATTTGTGACCTCTCTGTGTCTGCTGCAGGGCTGCCCACCATACCTCACTGGATCAAAGCTCTCCACCCCTGAGTGGGGCCTCGCCACCGTACAAATACACTTTACCAGGAGCGCAGGATGCCAAGGATGATTTTCCACTTCGTAAAACGGGTGAGTTAGCGTAGTTTATTCGAGCGCCTTGCCCAGCAATTCTCCCACCCTTTATTTTAACCAGGCTGTCCATCAGCAAGGCATATATCATAATCCACAAAGCCTGTTCAGGATGATACTATGGGTAAGTTCAAAGATCCTGACTGCATCTTTACGAGGTCGGACTGAGCACATGGTATCAAGGGTCCATGTTTTCCAATGCTAACAGCTAGTGCAAGCTTCAGTCCTGATAAACTTAGTTTCTAAACAGATCATCATTTCACAGATCTTTTATGGCATTATTTCTTTTGTCTCAATATTTCTTCTGGGTTTAATAGCTCTCTCTCTTTTGCATGGTAGATACAGTATCTGTCTTCAGATGGTATGCTGCCTTTAGACAGTTTTTCAGGACATTTTGAGGGGAATTCATGGAAAGAGGAGGAATTGGATTAATATCATATTTTGTGTCATTGGTTGTCAAAGTTCGCATGCATATGTGCATACACACGCACACATCTGTGTGTGCTTTTTACACATAGAACATGTAATACTGTACAAGAAAATACTCATTTGAACGTTTCAGAATGTTGCTGAGGATTTAGCAACTGAACCTTTTGTCTTGACAGCAGGTGAACTGTGGACTTGACTTTTTCTGCACCATAAAGAAAGCTAGAGGGATGGTGGTGGAGTCCATGTGGCTGTTGCCTCAGGTCCTTGGTGCAGTGACCGGTATCCAGGAATGCAGGGAGACACTAAGAGGAGGGGGGAAAGAAAGAAAAGAAAACATTAGATCGCTTATTGCATGAGTCTGCTGTTGAGTGATATAGTTACATTCAGAGAGAAAGTCTGACCCCCTACTGTGCTAGCAGCCTTTGAATGTGATTTAGCCACTGGGAAATTGAAAACTAACTGCAAAACTGGTACTGACTTGAAAAGAAGTGGCATTTGGAACCAGCATAGGTTCAGAAAGAAAATCCAGTCTGTATCTAATACTTAGGGGCAGACTCTCTAAGCTCATATTATATCCCCAAATATTTTCAAAGGAATGAAAGCATGAAAAGCAAAATGCTAATTTATTCTAGCTGAATTACTCTTTGTACAATATGGTGGTAATATAACAAGATTCTATAAAATCTTGTTCAGGCTATTCAGTCACAATAAGCCCTTATGTGGTTCTCTGCTTAATACCACTGTACAACATATATTTTCTGTGCCAATAGAATATACATTTTCATTTTTTAAGGATACACTCTACATCTTGTAATGCTGTGAATTCATCTACATGTTTTTGAAATGCAAATTTTAATTTTTCTTCCATGTTTATATATCTTAAATGTTATGATTTATATTTATGATGTGTCAGACTGTTGATCTGTAGAACAAAACATTTTCAAACATTGTAACAGTAAAGTTCTCGTGCAGCTGCTAATACTTTTATATCTCTGTGGGGGTTTCAAAATATTCCTTAATTCAATTCCCATTGTCTGCATAAGAGGACTATAATATAATTAAATCCAGATGTTTTCTATATGTTATTCCAAATATTTGGGCATGCAATGCATCAGTTCCAAAATTGAACAAAGGACATGATGACTCTCTGAAAAGATATCTACAGAATAAATAGACAAATACTAATATAATCATTAGCATAACCGTTTCTATGACATTTACATAGTGATTCTGATAAGCAAATATAAATGAAGTGTACAGCATGTTGTATGTTAGCAAGGGAGTATATTTGATGGCTCTCCACATCCGTGAAAATGGCAACTGTTAAATATCCTGTTTACACATCCATTCTCTCTGTATACTAGAGTTGTTTAATTCCAGCCTTCAGCAGCATCCCCACAAAGGTTGCAATGATTGTTCATCAGGTTGAGAGTAAAAGCAACAGGAACCAGATCGACACAAGTCAAATGACCCTAAACTGATCTGGGTGGTTATAGGGCCATCCTCCAGGCAGAGGGGACATTGTGGAGCCTGTGTCATCCTCATGGGACCTTACTAGACAAAGATGTCCCATGAACACTCATGGATATGGACAGGCTATAAGCCTGCAGAAATCTGACCTTTGCCATGAGGGGTGAACCTCTTTTCCTTTCCTTTAGGCTATGAATGCTTATTGCCACTGGCTCCTAGTAAACCCTCTGTGGTGCTGAACCTGCATGAAGTCAGCAATTCATATGAAAGCGGACCTCACATTCCTTTCAGCCTTAAGAAAGGAATACCTGTTGTGGGTTTTCATCGCAGCTTTGTTTTGCTTCTCAATTTTATTTTCCATATTCATAATATAAAATACAGAGGTATCTTTCTCTTCTCCAACTTTAATACAATGCTCTTGGAAGATAATTCTGATTGAATCAGTTGCTCTAAGATCAGATTTAATGGACAGCAAAGCTGAATGATTCTCTCCTGACATCCTAATGTGTTTTTCAGTGCTAAGGGAACACCGAGTATCACACAGGCATTGTAAATCATGAGTCGTGTTTGCTCACTTTCTTGTTCAGTAATCTATTTAACCTTTGCTTAATTAGTCCTGAAGTGGCATCTCCTTATTAATCTTTTAAAAATGAATTCAGAGAGACTATGGTAAAGAGGAAAATACTCTGTGCAACTTTTACTCTTCTAGCGTCTAGAATGATGGGATGTAGATATCTATTTTTTCTTGCTCTTTCTATGTTTACAGTAAGGTACCAGAGTTAACATCCTAGTGCAGTGACTATGGTTGCTCAATAACTCTCTCAGCCGTGTGGATTATTCCTTTCTGTACAAGATGCAGCAGAACTTGTCAGCAGTAGGCTTCACACAGCGTAGCTGGATGGAGGATTGGGACTGTCCTAGGGGCTAGAGGCCAGGATATGCAGCTCTTTGCGCAGCTGCATTCATATGCTCTGTGTTGACAGACTTTCAAAAGAACAGAGCAAGGGGAGCTATTGCTTCATTGGGCAGATAAATATACCATAAGGAGAAGCTACACATCTGTAGCTAAGAGCAGAATTTAGCCTAAACACCATAAAATCAAATTTTAAAAATGCCCACAACTTTCACCATGGATACCAGTCGTAACGTGTGTTTTCTGCAAAGCACCCAAAAGCCTGAGCAGCACATGGCTCATTAACTTTCAATGAGACTAATGGCGTCTAAATTACCCAGAGAGGTTTGAAAATTCCTCCCTATTACTGAACACTTTTGAAATTCATACTGACTGTTGTAAGAGCTCTGATGGGAGCTGTGCACTTTTGAAGACCTGATCATTTAATATGGGGAACTTTTGATTGTTGATCTCAATAATTCTATGTCTATCTATCCGGGAAAATATTATCTGCTTGAAGAGGTTATTGTAAAACTAACAAAAATGTAGGAAACACCATGGGTTTGATAGGGTAGAAGTTCTTTTCAAAGAAAGTTTTTTGCATTTTTTTTACCTTGTCGAAATAAATGCAGAAATTCTGGCAAATGGTCATAACATTTGCATTTTCTTCAATCTGTAACTTTTCATTTTCTGTGTGCAAGTGTTGATGCAAACCAGCAAAAGCCAATAAATTCCAATAAAGGTTAGCTCTCTAACCAAGGCTGCATGCTTTTCTAAAATGTTGGTATAGATGCAATATCTGCATTTTGCCTCATGTTTTGGCTTTTGTTGGAAGAAATTCATGGGGACATCATCATATCAAGCATAAACTGTTTTTTCTTTCCTGAGTTTAGCATAATCATGGCAGAATGGGAATGTCAATCAGTATTTCTATTTATTTTGGTTTTATGCCAGCTGAATCTTTCCTTGCTGATGGAGTTGTAAGCTTACAACTTGCATTTTGCTTGGGGATCTAAAGATCACTCACAATAGTACTATTTGAAAAGATGCTTGTAGCTCGCTTTCCAAAAATTGGAAGCATGCTCAATGGAAATACAGCATGGCTTTTTTTAAATAGCAAATAGTACAAGGTTCTTGCTTGGAGGGGGGAAATTATGTAATTTCAAACAGGAAAAAAGAGGAGATGAAGGATTGTTTAATATTGTGATGAAAGAGGGGAAGAAGGCTGGGCTGCACAGTCATGAAGATCACTTTGTAAAAACCATATTAAGTTAACCTGATTAGGCAGTAGAATAACATCATAGCTCTTGTGTAATGAGAGTGAAAGATTCCCAAATGAGAACTCAGCAGATGTAATTTTTTTTAAAAAGAAATTAATTAGAATATTTCCTTACCATTATTCTTTCTGCACTTAGTGACTCAGTACTTTACTGCAGCAGTTGAAACTGAGAAGAAGAACATTTTGCGTGTGAAAGTTTTTCTCCCTTTCCCTTTTGTGCTACCGAATTCTGTTTCTCTCTGCATTTTCTAGGAAAATACTCTCCTGTGAAGTAACAGTATATGAAAAAGCTGGACTTCTTTTGGTCTTCAGTAAAAAAAAAAAGGCTTAGAGGATCCCAAACCCTCAATTACCATGTCTGCCAAAATGAAGAAGTCAAGCTCAGTAGAGAGAAGCGTTATTTTTCTCCGAGTTTATGAGTGAGCACAAGAAATGGGAGAGGCACTTTGTTTATTGAAGCAGGGAAACAAGGCAAACATGATATGATTCTCCTCATTTTATCCCATTTTTCAGGGATACTAAGCATCCCTGCCTCTCAGAGTCTTTGTTTTCCTGGGTTAATGAACAGTCTTGACAAATATGGACTAGGTGATGTGCCCAAAGGAAATCACCAGTGCTTATCACAGAGTGAGTGGGGGTGGGAGGCATCCTGATTCCCAGCCCTTCTTTTTCTTGACTTCTCTTCCCATTAATCACCAGACTTTTTAGCCTTCCTAAATTCACTATCACTGACTTCAATAACTTGAGAGGGTGTAATTAGTAGTAAGAGGTTTTAGAAAGAGAAGAAACTTTCACTTGCAATTGAAGAGTGAATCTGAAGCAAACTGTTGTTAACGGCTTCTTCCGGATTTATGTAATGAACAGGCCAAAACAGAGTTCAGCCCTCAGGAGCCAGGAGCTCTAAGGAAATGTAATACCATTGTAGCTACTGTGCTGGGCTGCAGTCATCTTGGGTCCATCAGGGTTCTGCAGCCTCCTAAGCTGGGGGTGAGGAGGGATGCCCCGTCACTCTGATTTAGCTCGAGTTAGAGGGGAAAACTTTTGAGATAGCTTAAAACTAAATAAAAATGAATGCTAGGGTAGTCTTAACGACACTGTCAGAGAGAAAAGAACTTGTGTAGGTATACTTTGGTATCATGAAAGTTGCCAGGGCCTGCACCAGGATTCAACAGGAGTCATCACCAGGATGAGTCCCATAAAGACCATCATAGTCTTCCCATCAGTGGAAGATTGTTCCTCTAATATATTCTGTTTAACACTTACTTCTAAGTGCAGGAAGCAAAGGTGTTACGCGTGGGTGATTCTTAGTTTCAAGATGACCTGGATAAAGGTTTTTCACTGTATTTCTGTTTTAGCAAAAATCCTACTACTTGTATATACATCACTTTCTGTCTTGCCAGTAATTACTCTGTTGTGCTAGATACTGAACCTTCTTGATGGCTAGACTAATTATACAATCTTGGTCTAAATATTATGTTAGTTCTCCTTTTACTGCCCAATGTATCGCCAAAATTGAATTACAAAGTTCTGCTTCATGTGGTTACATAAAGGTTTTCTTACACAAACTGTGTATGTTTTCAGAAACGTTTTATAAATTAGCATTAACAAGTAGCTTGCGTAACTTTTTGATAAGCAAGTAATCAGATACTAGACACCTTTTTGACTTTTGAACCTAAAGGAAACAGCTTAAATAAGAAGCAGGGAGCAGTCCTAAAATGTAAAGCATTTTAAGAGCATAATGTCCATTGAAAATGAAGTGGAATGATTTTAATGGGCATTTCAAAGTCTATTCCCTCTGGATAATTAAGTTACAAAATATTGCATATAAAATCTGAGACTCTTTGAAGTCAGTAGAAACTATCCTGTTTGATTTCAGTGGGACTAGAATTTTTCTTCTGCTGTATCTAGGGCAGGGTCAGTTGAAAACTTTTAGAAAAGTAAACAAGAACATCTAAAAGATGGCAAAAAGAGAGAAACAGACAGAGAAGTGAAAAGTGGAAATCACATGGTATCAGATCATCCAAAATAGAAGACGTTGGTTAGTAAAGATTGCACTTCTCCAAACTTCTGCAAAACATAGTTTCACTAAAAAATCTGTTGAAACCCACAACTCTAATTAAGGGTTTTAGCTGCCAAATAACATGTTCTGGCTAAAGCCAAGTAAGTACTACAGAGCCATTCATGAACAACGGCATAAGCTTTGTACTTTGCTTTTGATTTTCTCATGGGAAAGTAATATAAATGAGAGTGATACCTCCCTGTTGGCTTTAACTGTTAGAAATGCAAAGCATGCTGAAATTGTACATAATTCTCTTCCAAAGGAAAGGAAATAGCATTTCAATGGTTTTCCTCAGTGTCTTGTTGAGTTATGGTGGTGCACAATTATTCCTGTTAAATTACTCTACCAGATGGAAGGTTACATTGAATATTTAGCTAATTAAGTTATAGGGGACTGGAATTATGTCCCAGAGCATAAAGAACCTATCTAAAAGTAAACTTGTTTTAATTCAGTTTCATTGTGAAGGTGCAGTGTCAACATCTAATTAATACTTTAAACAGGTGGGTTTTTTCTCACTTCGCTTAACATGGAGACATCCTTTCACAAAGTCAACCTTGCCTACAGAAGTTAGGCAAACATGTTTTGAAAGTTCAAACAACTTTGGGGCAAATTTTATCTTCATTTGTCTTCAGTGGAGCTGAAGTGCCTTCCTACTCTTGAGCTGAATTTGGCCCATAGTTCTCATCTGCTAGGAAAGCAAGATATACTGTGTTTTGGTTGCTTTTGTTTTCTTGGCATCCTGTACTCTGTGTTGCCTTTGGACAACTCTAAAGAGTATGCTTCAGCAATCTAGACCTGCCCAGCTCTCACCTACTGATGACATTGATGCCCCGTTAAACTGGGGGAGAAAGTGATGGTGTTCCATCATGAATTTCTGAAGGTTGATGAAATATTAGATTATACTTTTTGCCTGCCATCAATGAGTTATCAGTGCTGGATATTTCCCTAGATTAAAATCTGTGGGATTTAATCACCCTATTAACTGATTTCTTCTTGTATGGGGCTTGGGGAACAACATAATCACGAACATGATTATTCTATAAAAAATAAATCATGTATCTAGGGCTTAAATTGTGACCCCGCAAAAGCCTTGACTTTTGGGGCTAGGGGATTATCTCTGGCACTTCTTCACTGAAGAAAGTATTTTTTCTTGTGCAGAATTAATGATTCAGTGGATGTTGTAGAAGGATTTAGGCTGAAGAGTGGGATTTGCTATATTTGCAGAAACTATGGTATTATAGTCCCATTACTTCTTCCCAGCTAGAACCGACCGGTGTACATGGTCAGAAGTGGGGGCGAGCATAACCAGTGGAGACCTAACCAGAAGGACTGCCAGTCATGCGTATCTAAATTTGGTTATTACCATTCAAATGAGGGACGCCCTCTATTACATGGCCCGTTTCACCTTCTTCTTTCTCCTCTACACCTCCTGAGAACTCAGATGCAATTTGGCTCCCATAAGTGCTATAAAAGTGCAAAAAAATTACAGAATTTAAAGATGTGCAGGGAAGATGAGAATTAATTTTAAAATATCCTTGTTCTTTTATTCTATGTTTCAAGACAGTATAGTATTATTTGCTTTTTAATCCCCTATTTATTATTGGAAAAGAATATTAGTTTACATGGAAGAAGATTAAGATGGACCTGACATAGCAATAATATGCCATGGTTTCAGCAGACTTGACATGTAATGAGGACTCAAAAGGCCCAGTGAAACCATGGCCTCACTGAAACCGCTATATAGCCCAGTGGTACAAATGCAAGGAGATGCTGTTTCTGTGCTAAGGAATAGAAATTATTAAGAATTCTATCAAGAGACCTGTTCTTTTGCCTCACAGGTTACATGCAGAACAAATATCAACAGGAGATATATCGCACTGATCAGCTTTTCATGATAAATATAAAGATCTCTAATTCTGGCTAAATGCAAGCAGTACACTAAGTAATTCCTACATCTAACTCAATAAATCATTCCTAGAAAGATAACGCTTGTTTGCATGGATAATAAAACAGAGATTTTATGTTTCATACAGACTGCAATGAATAACAAGCAGAAGTTAGATATTTAAAACAGCTTCAGGGAATATTTCATATTTGAACCTTCGTTAGGAAATCAATGAAAATTTGCTAATCTTGTTAAATTGGCTTCCTTAGCCTGAAGAGAGCTGAAGGGCTGCGAGATCCCCTCTAATCTAATTAGCTCTGTTACCATGTGTTTCACTAAACCTGTTTTTTTATTTAGGGAATGGATATTTACCTTAGTCTGAATAAATAAAGCATTCTACCTTTTACAAAAGTAAAATAAAGCAAAGGACTAAAGGGTTTCACATATGACCAGCACTCCCCTTAAAGCGAATGGTTGTACAGGAAACAGTTTCGGTGTATGCTGAAAACACATTAGGTGATGGAAGCCAGAAAAACAAAGTGTCTCCATCCTGTACTGCTGTATCTGGTGCTCCCGCCTCGTTAGGACCACCCAGTGGTCAGGTCCATGTAGTTCTTGGAAGAGCTTTAGAGGGCATGTGTCAAGGAAAGCTTTAGAGAGCTTTCAGTCCCATGAATCTAATTTAAAACTCTTTCAGAAATGGCATTTTAAATTACCAGAATTTAGAAGTCATTGAACATACCGAATTGTACTACACGCCAGTATCTCCCAGTCTGCCAGCCAGCGGGGAGGCTGTCCCACATGTTCGTTGTCTAGTATTGTCTTGTATCAGGACGTGGCCTTTTACAGCAAATGTCAGTCAGTCATGTATGAAAACAAAAAGTCACTGCTCATCTTGCCGATGCCTAATATATTCAGCTATGTGGAGGTGGCTGAAACAGTCTGTGGCTGCCTACAGGAAGCCAGAGCAGAAGTCAGAAACTCCATGCAGAACAGAGACTATTTATACGTCTGCAAGAACCACGTGCAGCAGAGGAAAGGCTGTGAGACCATCGGGTCTCTCAGAAGGACAAACTCATTAGCAGCTCTCCACAAAGCAGCTGAGGAAGCTGGAAACAGTTTTGGTACCTGACCTGTGTTCTCTGCCTTTCTGCCTGGCTTTGGTTGCATTCATAGTTCTGGTGAGGAAGCCCAGGCTATCTCCTCATTTGTCCTTTCTGATGGTGCATAGCAGTATCTTGTGCCTTTCATTCTACCTACATCCCTGAGGGGTAAACTGGGAAGTTTCTCCCTAGCCCACTACCCTCAGACTAGCTTCTCAGGAACCTCAGATATGCCTCTTTTGGCTATTTTCATTGGTGCAGTAATGAGGTGGGATTTGACTTTTTCCTTGATCTCCAGGTCCTGGCATGGCATAGACAGGCAGGCTGCTTTGTTACTTATGTGTATTACCACGGTGACTGGGAGCCCACAGCATGGACCAGGAACCTGTTGTGCTATGCAGTGGACTCAACGAAATGAGGATCTCTTCACAGTGTGTTTTCTCCCATTCTGCTCCTCCTGCTTCAAGTGAAATCATGACAGGGATCGCAAAGTTATCGCATTATCCACATTCAGTATCTTCTTGAAAATTCTCAGTTGCCACAGTGCTAGAAAGAAACTTGACAAAGGATAAGCCACTGGTATGCTGGCAATACCACCATCGTGATAATCAGTAGTACCATCTCATTATTTTCTCTTGTACCTCTGTTGGTCTATACCCATACATCATCCTTTTGTCCTATAGCTTAGACTTCAAGCTATCTCAGGCATGGCCTGTCATGGTTGTGTGTTGTAAAGCACATAATGCTTATCTGTGCATGAGTCTCTAGTGCAATAGTATAAAAAATAACAACCTATGTGGTGTGAAAAAAGAAAGATTCCTTGACTACGTATTCCTTTATTAATACTTGTTAGATATAAGGCAGGCATAAACAATAACTCCTGCATGGAGTACAGCATAGAATATACTCAAATCAGTATAATATATGACCCTTCACAGCTTAAAAAAATGACAGCTAAAGAAGCAGAGAATACCAGTGAAGATTTACTTCAGGATCATGAAGTCTTTGTTTCTTAATTGTTTCTGTTGACTTAAAAACATTAGAGAAGTCCAAGTTATTGTTTCAAAACAATCTTAGTGATAACAGCTGGTGCCTGGGCAATAGGGAGCAATTTATCATTCTCAAGTAAGATGTGAATTTTGCTGCTTTTGCTCGTGCTGTTGTTGGAATCTTTGTAGCCAAATTTAGCATCATTTACCTCGACTGCCCCACAGCTTTTCTAAGCCAGGCTGCCAGCGAGGAAAAGGAAATGCTTTCACTTTAGAGCCTTTCGAAGTCTGGACAAAAGCTCACTTTCTGTTCTTCAGGTTTCCTATATATGGCTTTAGCCTCGAGATGAGGACCTGCTCGCTATGCACCCTCTCCCATCCCCCATTTCCTGCCTGGGTTCATTAAATGCTGATTTGAAGTTGGCACACGCTCTTCTGATACAAAAGTACTACTGTGTTCCAGGAACCATCAGAAAGTAGTGCATTATTATCTTTTACATTCCCTTCATATATATGTCCTCTCTCCATGCGTAGAAAGGATTTTTATCCCTTCTTTTTAAATATCTCTGTGTGTTTAATAAAAAGAAACAGTGAAGCAAAGCCCTGTCAAAAAAACCTCAGCTCATTTGGGAGCAATCTGTCCCCAGGCTATATTCTTTAACGCTAGTATCTGCAAATTGCTAATATTAAGCAAAGTGGAGTATAGGACATAATGACTTCACCAAATCATTTTCCTATCTCTCATGATTGTGCTTCAGTATCATGTTCCTCAGGAGAGAATAGTTTTCTTTCACCTGAGCAATGATGGTTGTTGTGATGAAATTAATGTGTACCTATATTGAAGCCTGTATATTTTCCATTTTTAACAGTACAGTTACTTACTTCTTTCCTGTTGTATGAAGCTGCCATAAAAGATGAGAAAAATCATTGAGACGCTGTCTTTCTTCTTCACCTAGAACCAAAGTTCTCAGTTCTGTAGAGTTATTTACAAGTCATGCCAAGGAGTTAGGTAACCAATCCTTGGGTCGCCTGTGATATCTTCTGTTGTTGTTTAAACTAATACTTTCTGTATCTTTCATACGTTTCCCACTTACAGTCATTTAAAGAGTAATACCAGTTCATTATTACTAGCACTAAAAAGAGAATAAGCCAGGTAATAGTGATGAGACTGAACAAGCCATGTTAGTGCAACGTCTCATTATTCGAAATTATGCTTCAGAGTTACATAAACTGTCATTTTCAGGCTAGTCTTTCCTGAAGTCCACTTGAGTGAATCGCTCAAATGGGTATCAACTGATTCCCATCGAGATCAATGACACGGGCTTTGGTGGCCTTCAGAGAAAATAGCTGTGTCTTTTTGTTTTCTTTGCAACAAAACACTCTCAGGTAATATATTTTCCGTTTCTCCAAGTAACTGATTATTACTTGTTCCAAAGTGCTAAGTGTAGTAGAAGTGCAAAGATTTGTGGAGCAAGGAGGCTAGGCTAATAGTGACCAATTAGACCAATATCAGATGTATACTGATATATATAAGATGGTTTTTAGCAGGTTTTTAGTTGAATAGCCCCAACCTACCAGCCTGCTGCCACGAAAATGTGCAGTCCTGTTTTCCTCATCTGCCACACTCCCAGCCACATGCTTGTTTTTCTCGTCTCTGGCTTTCTGGCTCCTTGGTCAGATGATTCAGCCCACTATAGTTGCAGGCATCTAACCCAGCAAACCCCACCTCATTCAGCACCTCCAGCGCTGCAGAGAGGCCCTATTTCCTCAGGAAGGTGAGATATAGGACATATCCTGTATGGGGTAGAATTAATCTAGTTTTGAGTCCTGGACCCCAGCAGGATGCTTGGTGTACAGAAAGTTAGCCATGTGCATTAATTATCTTGGTGGGTCAGTGTCTTGGTTTATGGTTGGATCACCACATAAAGTAATAGACTGCATGAAGGTCTTTTCAATGATTTTGTGGTATTAATGGAGGAAAAAAAGGTTAATTCTTAGGGGTTTGTATCTGCATGAGGAAGCTACTCTGCAGCAAGCTGGTGAGTAAAGCTTTAGCCTCAGAAGTTATTTGGCACTGGCTCCCCATGTGACACTTCTTTTCCACATGGAGAATGCTTTGGATGATGAACATAGTCAGCCTTGGCAGTGGATTAATTAAGCTGAGCAAATAATGTGCAGCAGAAATACTTACAGGGGTGGCTAATGCAAAACAGTTATTTTGAGCATTATCCCTCTATATCTACCCCACTTCTAAGAACAACTAGTTAAAGTATTGAACCTAATGCTCATTTGAAACATAAGGCAGATTAATTACAATAATTCTTCACCATTTGCCATGAAGGCTTTCCAAGTGCCTTGCAAATACTAGGGGAACAATTTAATTTAAAAAAAAGTTTGAAAAATTTATTTTCACTTTTTGCTCACTTGTTTGCATTTCAGAGTTTAAAGGATTAACATAATTTCTAAATAGTCTCATGTATGTGCTTGGGCCAGTCTGTGTGTATATATATGTATATACATTTATAATTTTAATCCACAGCTCTATCCTTGAAGCTTAAAATACTTAATTGTGCCTTTTTAACTATCAGAAGAGAGTTGACAATTATAGATGTGTTATTACTGCCTTCATGTAGGAGTGCACTGAAGCACATAGAATTGCTGTTGTGATCCATACCTGTTGCAGTCAACAATAATTCTTCTTCAGCTTCGGTGGGGCAGGATGGTACAGTGACCTACAGTCACACAGCAAGTCAATGCCTTATCCACAGACGAGTAACAAGAAACCACTTCCCAGTGCTGCATTTTGTCCATTGGAGTAGACATCCTCAAACCAGTTAAATTTATACATTTAGTGCACTGAAACCTGAATTCTTATTGCCAGCCATCAAGTCCTAGCTGGTACCATGTTAGGAGCTGGCAGTGTCTCATGGGAGACGTTCAAGAAAGCCGGTATTGGAAGCGAACACTCTTCAAACCTTGGCTTTGTTTTTTATTGGGAGGTTTATTTTACAATTTAAAAACCACTCTTCTTCATGCCTTTTCATTTTAAAATTGATTATTTCCATTTAAAAATGATCTTAATCTTTCACGCAAGGGCTGTCTTCTCAGATGGCTCATAAATTCAGACATTGACATCAAAGTCTGCTTTCTCTGCTTATATGATTGATTCAGATGTAGAATATGATGGGAATGTGGTAAAAATAGAAAGGCAATCACTGTGACTAAGCATGAAACATTCATATAGAAGTGGAGCATTTCTCCAGTGAGTGTTACAGAGGATTTGTATTACATTAGTCTGTCACAGGTATGGAAATATTCTCCTAAATTTTAAGAGTATGGAATAGTATAAATCGAAATAACCATAAGTGCAAAAGGAGTGAGCACCTTTTCTTCCAAATGTCATCGTACCTGGGTGAGATCTGTGGTGAAAGCATGTAGTGTAATCTTAGCCCATTGTTCTATTTTCAGTTTCATAGCAAATGGTATCTTAGACAGCAACCAAGTCATCTGTACTCCATTACTAGAACCATTGGTCTTAATAATGGTAGTAACTGATAAAAATGAAATTTCTTGTTAATATTGTTATTATTAAAGATTTCCAGTGTTTTGCTAGCCTGTGTATCTTGGTCTGAAATGCACTCAAGGCACAGGCCACTTAGAAGGGAGTGCTTGCCAAGAGTGATGTAGTACATGACAAAGGCCAGCGCGCGACTGCAGGCCCTGCAGGTTACAGCAGCGCTCCGGCAGAGGTGCAGCCCCTTTGCTCTCGTGTGAGCATTTCTAACGTCCCCATCCCTGAGGGAACAAGCGGGACAGTAGGAAACAGATGTGCAATATTACATGCTGGGCAGGGACTGGAATTAGAAGTGTAGGATTGAGTTCCTGCTCCGAAGTGACAAATGGTATAATGCTGAATTGAATGAAGATTTCATTTATTTTGTTTTTCTGCTATCTCTTGCTCCTTCTTTGGGGCTGGGCTTAGGTCTGTGCATAGGAGAGAGAATGATCCCAGTTTCCAGCTCGCTCTATTTTGAGATATTGCTTAGCCAAGCCTCAGTTCCAGAAAGGGAAATATAAACAAATTCTATTCCACAATTATCTTTCACTAGCTCTTAGCAGTCTGTTTGATAGAGGGTTTACTTAGAAGAACGGATAAATGAGTACACGAAACATTTTATCATGCTAAAAATATCACAAAGTAAAAAGCACAGCAGAGCTTCATCTCTGGCCTTCATATGAAAAGACCATGTCCATTTAGGAAACAAAGGTGGAACTTGCCCAAGGTGCATTAAGTATAATCCTAGGTTTTCTGGGAATCAATCCTACTTCTTCGTTTTCAGAGCATATATTTTTCTGTGTAAATGTTCTTAGGACACTGTTATAAATCTAGTTGTTTGGTGTGTTACTCAGAAAACATTGAAGTTCTGGGCCTAAAATTGCTGACCAAGAAATGTTCTGCCAGCAAGGCTTGTTGTAATTTATATTTCTAAGAGAAATCAAAAGGCACCAGTGGAGGCTTCTCTCTATTTCTGTCATCAGACCATAATCCAATTATAAGGTTCCAAGTTCCAAGCTGTATTTCCGTGCAAGTTTTCACCTACAAGAGAGAGAAAAATTATGTAGAATATAAGCTACATTCATCTCTAATTAATACTTATGATATTAACAATAATTAATGGGTAACTTCAGAGTTGAAATGGGATGAGAAAAATAATGGGATGCAAAGATTTTCAGCTCTCTTTCTCTCTTTCCTAGCCTCCAATCTAAAACGGAGTTGTATGAGGAGCAGCAGGATGGCTGGGGGGGATGGGCAGTAAAATCTCTGCCTCCAAGCTCTCCTTGGATCAGATGAGGTCCTACAGGGAATGTCAATGGTGTCTGACACAAAGCAGTAATTTGATTTGTAATTATTTATTTTCTTCTCTTCATTTCCAGCTTCAGAGCCCAATTTGAAGGTACGTTCACGGTTAAAACAAAAGGTGACAGAAAGGAGAAGCAGTCCTTTACTCAGGAGGAAGGATGGGCATGTTGTCTGTTCATTCAAGAAGCGACTCTTCGAGGTGACAGGTAATTAAGAATGGAGAAATTCTGTATCAGCTGCGACTGCTCGCAGAATAGTGGTGGTATTTTGGAATTGAAACTGTTTGCTAAACAAAAGGTTGTATCTTGTTTTTTCTGCTGCTGAAAAGAAAACCATATTAAATAAATGGTTGTGTATAAATAGCTTGTAATCTACAGCTTTCTCCCACTTACTGAAAAGTCGTTGCCAATTTGAAAGTCATACTTTCAATCCAGCTTGGAAACCAGTACTTTACAACAGCCTGTACAAGAACAAAGAAATGGTAGACTGTTGGTGGCCAGGGGCGTCAAAGAAGAAAACAAGAATAGTCTCTTCCCTTTTTTTGTGTCTTCTGTACATGGACAACATTTTGGGTCTTGCATCTCCCACTTCCCATCTCCCGTGGAAAATGCAGATGCTAATACAAAGCGCAAACACACCTATCTGATATTACTTGGGTTAATCAAGGACATTTTGGAATCTTGTGTTTGGTCCTATCCCTCTGGTTTCTCTTGTTTGAAAATGTCAAGACTAGTTCGTGGATGAACCACAGATGCTAAGGCTTTCTTTCACATGTTTGGTGTTGCAGAGTGGTAAATTTTGTCACGTATATTATTTTGTGGAATTGCACCCAAGTTATTGTGATTTAAACAGCCTAAAGTCCTCTCGTTTTTAGTCCTTAGGATGAGTATGCTGCCAAGGCCTTATCTGTTGATTTGAAAGAAAAGAGCATTTACAGTATTTGGCCTCATTCTGATGTTTCTTGCTTTGACTTTGCATCGATATTTGGTAGCTTCATGGCTTGTTCAAGTGATGTTACAATCAGGCCATATGTTTATGCAATGAACTGTTACTATGTCAGACGTGTCTGAATTCACTTGGTGTATCAGAATTATGTCACACCAAGATGGAAATATAATACAACATGAACAAATTCATTTCAGTGTCCTCATACATGCAATTCTCGTGACAACTTCTCACAGTATGTCATGTGCAAAACTGGGACATGGATACGAACGTAAGTATGAAAGTAACTAAGTAAGGTAATTTCCCTGTAAGTTATTTCCAGATTAGAATTTTTTACAGCTAATTTATTATTTCCATTTGCTGAAGCTCTTAGGAGATTCTTGATCTCCGCTTCGTAGTTTTAGCTGATTTTCTTTATATTTTGTATGCTTACAAGTAAGGTATAAAGTGAAACACCCAGGGATTTTTTTCTGCAGCCATTGGAAGAGCAGAAGCCTGAAAGCAAATGTGTTCTCTTCCTAACTCTGACAATAATTCAGAGCCTTACAGATTGCCATTATCATTATTAATATCGGCTATATGACATTTTGCACCTTTCATAATCAAAACTTCCCTGATCAAACATTTCTGGCAGAAGCCTTTTGCTCCTTTTTTTTTTATCCTTTTAACTGAAAATAGCCCTTTATTTAAATGCCTATTTATACTTCAAGTGCCATTGTACTTTTTAAAAAAATGAGAAAAAAGAATAAGTTTGTGTTTCTTCTCTTCTATGAAAACTAGTGAGAATATGATGCAAGAACTTTACCTGACCAGTTAGCATAGCTGGGTACGGATTCACTTCAGTAAATCAAAGTCAGCTCTAGTAGGAAAGAGCAACAGGTCCAAGAAACTGGAGAAGCCTTTTGCTCCTCGCTTCGTAGTTTTAGCTGATTTTCTTTATATTTTGTATGCTTACAAGTAAGGTATAAAGTGAAACACCCAGGAATTTTTTTCTGCAGCCATTGGAAGAGCAGAAGCCTGAAAGCAAATGTGTTCTCTTCCTAACTCTGACAATAATTCAGAGCCTTACAGATTGCCATTATCATTATTAATATCGGCTATATGACATTTTGCACCTTTCATAATCAAAACTTCCCTGATCAAACATTTCTGGCAGAAGCCTTTTGCTCCTTTTTTTTTTATCCTTTTAACTGAAAATAGCCCTTTATTTAAATGCCTATTTATACTTCAAGTGCCATTGTACTTTTTAAAAAAATGAGAAAAAAGAATAAGTTTGTGTTTCTTCTCTTCTATGAAAACTAGTGAGAATATGATGCAAGAACTTTACCTGACCAGTTAGCATAGCTGGGTACGGATTCACTTCAGTAAATCAAAGTCAGCTCTAGTAGGAAAGAGCAACAGGTCCAAGAAACAGCTAGGAAATCTCCCAGTAATTTCAGTCAACGTAAGGATATAGTTTTGCATGTGAACTGAGACAGAAAGAGTGAAGAAGCAAAGAAGTGGCTATAGAATACTTATTGCCACATTTAGATATTAATTATTTTAACTTCTTGAGTACTTTAATTTGAAAGCTATTGCATGAAACAGGCTTACCTCTACTAATGCTGCGCTCTTCCATCTTTAACCTTGTTAATTGTTTCCATTACATAAATTTAATTTATATCAGTGTAGGATTAGAATAACTCAACACAACAACACACAATGACATCATCCTCTTCCCCTTTATCTTAGAACTTGGGAAATTTTAAATCACAATAACATACAGCCTTTCAAATGCTACTTTAAGATTTTTGTATGCTGTAAATATTCCTTCATATTTGTGCCGAAGCTGTAGTGAAAGTGGTGTATACTTTGCCATTATTACTTGCATATGTAATGATTAGTCCGCAATGGGCTCATCCCCTTTCTAAACAGAAGAGAGATGGCAGTAGGCCTCATGAATTGACGACATGTTATCATGACCTTTGCAAGCCTGCTATCTCTGTCATTTTGATCTCTTACAGAGGCAGGACTCTGCAATTAAAAAGAAAAGACTTTCTTTTCTTTTTACTCATTACAAGTTCTATGTCTGTATCTCTGCCTGATACTGAGTATCATACCATCTTTGTGGGAAAAATAAATAGTAAATTCTTCCTTTGTGAAGCAGCCAGATCAGAAGGGGAAAGACCAGGAGTATCTTTCCTTGTTAGCACTGTAAAAGGAAAACCAAAAGAAATGGAGGATGAATTAAAAATCTTTAACGTAAGTAAATAGCATAACCAATAGATACCTTTCAACAACAAAAAAACCCTGTGCCATAAAGAGTATACAATTAATCAAGATCATGTGATCCTTTCCAGCGTGAAATGCATGTATGTTTAATCTGTTTTTCAGAATCCTCAGTCAGTAGCAGCTCCCCTGGATCAGGTCCCAGTTCCCCAAGCAATGGTCCGACCAGCAGTATAACAGAAAATGAAACCTCAGTTTTGCCATCTAACGTTCAAGCTGAGGTAAGATTTTTTCTTTATTGAGTAGACAATTGCTCAAATATCTAGACTGGAGAGATTTGAAACTTCAATTTGATCATACTCACAAGCAGAGTAATTGCAGAAGATATAATTACCAGGGATACCAGGACACTGCAGGCTGACATTGGAGTATGTTATATATGAGATACAACTTCATATATGAGATGCATGTTCAGGAGGCCAGCATATATGACATCCATGTTCAGGAGACTCTTTGTTAACAGAAGTCCAAACAAAAGCAGCAGTAATGCTACTGGAAGAGTGGAAGGGAGTTATGGAAGGAACTCGGAAGCATCTGTGTTGCAGAACGTTACCTTCTGGGATAACCTGAAAAGGTGCACAGTGCTGAACGCTGATGAAGAACTTTTCACGTGCAAAAGAGTGATTTAGGCATTGGTGACCCTAGCGCATGTGAGTTAAGGTAGTCCCAGGTTCCAGGGACCACATGGCTGCTGAAAGAGATTTGTTTAATTACAGTATCGGAGTTAGGTGACTAAATCCTTTTTCACATCTGCCTTTTATTTTACTGTACCTCAGTTTCCGTATCAGGGCAGTACTTACCAACATAACTGACATGCCAGGAGTCTTGGATACTTGTTTTGTAAAGCGAGATTGTACACGGAAGGAATCTTAACTACTTCTTATTCTGTTTCATACATACGTGCCTATAACAACAGAAATGCAGGTGGTAAATCAGTTGTGATAAACCTCATTTAGCATAGACGACATGCCTAAGTCATGCTTTCCGTGGCAATATTGTAAAGGGACAATAAACTAATGCAACTAAGAGAGAATCAAATTCTACAATATTCTGTATCCTGTGCCTATACTTAAAGCAATTCCTGCTTTGGTAGCAAAGTTTTATGTTAGTTGTTGGTGTATACTGTTTATGTTAGAAAAATTGCATAAGAAAATGTGATTTAACAGAGTTTTAGCTAATGGAGCTATTTCTCCAGGTCAGTGGCAGGACATTCACCTCAAAAAAACCTGGAATGGGCAGTTCAACCTCCAGCAGTGACTTTTCCCCATAATGAATTAATTGTGTGTGTGAACTATGATCCAGGGGGCAGGTGGGTGACCTCTGCACACTGATTAGTAGCCTCTCTCTGGCCCGTAACCAAAAAGAAAAAAAAATTGCATTGATGGCTAACATGTGGTCTTGCCTCATAGCCCCTCTGTATGTGATTGCAAAGAACTTTAAATGATGCAGAGTAAGATCCATCATTTGGATTAGATCAGCTCCTAGTTCAGTGGAATTAAATGGTATATTTTAATATTGGTCATGTTTTCGATAGAAGTTTGTAATATGTGGGTGTTAGTGCTGTATTAAACAGGAAATCTTGTCCAATTAGATCCTGTATTGACTTGAGGATACTACAGAATGCAAAGGGAATAATGTCTCAGACTGATAAACGGTGCTTGTTACTTTGCCTGTTATAGTTTCTGGACGCTTGCCCACAGTGTTGAACCACCATCAGACAGGCATACAATCTGGTCAGGCTGGCAATCTCTGTTTGGGGAGATTTGGAAAGGTTGTAGCAAGAACCAACAGAGTTGTATTCTGTTTATTAATAGAACACCGCATTGCATATCATTTGCCATTACTGTGCCAGACATCAGAAATTATAGCCCCACCATACAATCACACATGCACAAATGAGCCTAAAAAGTCCCTTTAGAAGTTGAGCTCTGCGTGCTGGAGTGGGTCACTTAGCTCACTGGAAGTGTGCTAAGAAGCTGAAACTACTGGCTTCCATTTCTGGATCCAGTCGGGGATTTCTTTACTTCCCTGGTTACTTGACTGTTAATGCTGTGGTCCTGTGGGCTCAAATATTTTTCCATAAATCTCAACTTCAGTGCATTTTGATTTCAGTGGGATTTTCTTTGGTAGTTTAACAGCAGCCAAACTGCTACATATCTCTTTTCTAGTTTAGCATTAGCTGCCAGCTCTCAAAGGCTATATATCTAACCAATTTTTCATCAGATACACAAAGTACAGAAGTTTCTAATAATGGGATTAGTGTTCCAAAATCACCCAAAATATCACTTGTTTTGCTGTAATCCCGCATGACTCACATTGCTGTTGTTTCATAATCATTGTTGTGACATTTGCAGTAAGTGTTGTGCTCATATCTGAGTGGGTGGATAGCCGCAGTTTTCATGGCAGCAAATAAAACACTTTTTGCTGGGGGAAAACAGGTTGCTATGACAGAGAGCCATTTACCAGCAAAACATGAGTCAATACCGTAAGTGATTACACTCTAGTGCATAGACAGAATTAGAGCATTATCAGTAATGAAACAGATTTTTAGAGTATTTTTGCCATATCCATTTGAATAGCAAGACTTTTAAGTGGTTTACCCTCCGGAGCAGACAGTCTGGTGGGTAGACATTTACATTTTTTGGAATGAACAAAGGTGCACTGCAAATGCTACATTTTTGCAGATAATCTTTTACTATCACAGTTCCCTTAATGGTACTTTCAGTACCATTTGTTAAAACACTGGTCTCATTATATGAAACTTGAAAGTTAAACTCAGGATTTTAATTACACCTTATAAATAAAATGCTGCTTTTATTAGGCCCAGTTGTCTCCAGTATCATCAAGGTTCACCGCAGTAGCTATTTGTCTCTTGTAGCACGCCGTACACTTTCAGGTCACCTGCTGTGCTGGGTCTAAATCTTACTTGCATGAGAAATGCAAGCAGGATTGAGCCCCTGCACAGCATGTCCCTTGAGTTCAGAGGGACAACCTGCCTTAGTCATGTGAAATGATTAATATTAGGCATTCACAGCCTGGTCAAAAGCCATTGAACGCAATGGAAAGTTTCCAATTGGTGTAAGCAGGCTTCAGGTCATTTTCCTTCTCTTTCATTTGTGCTTTGCAGAGCAGCATTTTCTAGAATATCGCCTGATTATACAGGAGACATAAATGACATGCATGGCAGATAAACACGTGTTGCACGATTTGTGCAACCCCACAGCACTGTCTTTCTAATACTCAGCTCCTTGAGGTGCTCTTTGCAAGTGGCTACTAGGAAAACGTGTAGGTTTCTGACCAGCTGGTGAGGTTTGCTTCAAGTGTGTGTGAAGAGAGTCTAATTAATTAGCAAAAAACCCACCCCAAAAGCCTTAAGAAATAAGAATGTAACTGTGAATATTCAATATTTGACAACCTTACTGTAGCTCCACAATTTAGAAATATTAAAGCCAAACCATTTCTTCTTCCCCTCCTAATGCGTGAATGTGCATATAAACATGCACACATGAAATAGGTCTTCCTGCTTCTCAGCAGGTCCCGGTACCAAAAATAACTAATCATGGTTACTTGGTGACCATGATGTACTGTTACATTTAGTTATTGTACTCTATTTTAAGAAAGAGGGTAACTTTGTTGACAGGATATTTTAAGCATCAGGAAGCAGGATCCATGGACCCAGTGAGTAAGTACATAGAGGAGCAAGTAGGGCAGTTGCTCTTTGGGGTGATTTAGGTGCCAATCCAAACCATCAAGTCTGCATGCGGGAGGAGGACCATGGCTTAGCCATTGTGCTGCCAAATGACACTGCTGGCAACTCCAGTTTGTGCCACCGTTTCAAGGTATTGTCAACTGTGTAAAAAGAGAAGCTGCAGCTGGGGTCATGCAGTTGTGCCTCAGCATATGCAGGACCCTAATCTATGGAGGTGGGCTACTAAACTTACTTTGGGAGATGAGGTTTAACTGACTCTTAGGCTAATATTACCTGAAAATATTTTTAAAGGTCAGTTACCTCCCCAAATGAAAATTACTGATTATTAGCAGTATTAAAAATTGGATGGAAATGCTCTTACTAATAAATTCCTGTTTTCAACATTAAACTCCCATGGTACATAATGTGATTGATTCTGCCTCATGAAACAATCATGCCTGACCTTAACGTGCTTTACTGCTATACACCTTGTCACTGTTATGTTTGTTAATTCGAATCTTAGAAGGTAATAGTGGCATACTGAAAACCAAAAAGGAAACGTGCATTTTTGAAGTGACTGTATAGATGCTGCAGTTGCTACAAATTTGATTATATTCTAGGAAGCACATTAGAGCTGCTGCAGTGTCCTTCTTCAGTTAAATCTTTGTAGTCTCCCTCAATAATATCTCCGTAGTCTTGACATACTTGGTTTTATTCATGGTCAAAGGTGGATGTTATCAAGGCAAGACACTGTTAGCCAGGAATTAATGTAATATACAAGTGAAGCTTCTTTGTTTCGTGTGCTATCTGTTGACATTCCCTAGGTACCAAAAGAAAATTACAGAGATAGACTTCTAGTGTTATTGTCTCAGTGATAGGTCGTATCTCCAAACAAACTGTATGAGGAAGGTTATGTTTTGGAATAACATCCTGTGTTTTTGTGCTTAACCACTTTTCATTGATGGTCTGAAGTTGCATTGTATTAGCACAAAGTATTTTACAGAGTTAATTGATATTCCAGGTTTGTCCAGGGGAAAATCTACAGCTCCCCACAACATGCTTGACAAGTTATTATATTTACTTTAGTCAAAGCCCGAGTGTGCAGTATCCCTCTTGGAGGTGGTCTATTATTGGAGTCCCATATGCTTTTTGTTTGGGAAGAAAGCAGTCACTGTGTCATACTGTTACACAGGGTATTCTTTTTCAAGGATGTTGTTCCCTTGGGGACCATATCATGCCAGAGTTCCTAAGTCTAATAAGACCTTTGTAGCTCTTATTGTGTTAAAGTTCTGGGAGGGAAGCAAGAGTTAAACAGAAAATGTAATTCAAGCAACTATACTAGACCACATGTTGAAAAACATGACTGTTAAAGCAGAAAGGCAAAGGCTTCAAAAAGATTCCTGTTGTGGTAATGTAACTTTTTATGTTTCTTCCCAATGAATCTAGAATGGAAAGGCAGAGCGTGATCTTTGTAGAATGTCTAGTTTTACTTGACAGTAATTAAAAATAGATCAACAATTCCATGTCCTTGAAAATTATATCACAAGGCTTCAAAAGAAGTGTTAAAGATTTTAACTCGAGGGGAATTAGGAAGGCTGTGAGGGGCATCCCACCATCAGAGAATGATAGGACGCTGATTTTGTATATATGCATGTAGAGAGGGACAGTACATTTTTTTTAAATGGCAGATATGGCAATCATCTGCCTCACTTTCTACCCAAAATTCCCATGTCAATGGAAGTAAATAATGTGCCTGAAACATCCCCATATCACAATCTGGGTAAGAAAATACATGGACTAGGTAGAAACTATATTTCATACCTTACAACAAAGATTATAACAACCACGGTAAAGTAAAGGTCTAATAAACCCACATTCGTGACACCTTTGATTCAGCTAGATATACTCCTTAATTCATTGGCTAAATTCCCACTGAGTTTCTAGTAGTGAAAGTGCAGTTGATGAGAAGAACTGATGTTGAGCTGATGAGAAGTTGATGAGAAGAGGTGGTCTAGGAATCCTCAAGATTTTGGTTTTGCATGGAAATTTGATTTACTAACCAAGGAATAATCCCAGATATATATCAGTTGTTTTCTTAAGAAAAGAAATATCAACAGCTTTTTCACAGGGACAGTACTTTTCCTTATCTGGAACCCCATTGGGGTGCAAACCAATGCATGATACATAACTGGCTTTCAATATAGCAGGGTAACAAGGATAAAGTAACCAAGATAAAAAACTTGGAGATTATACTTCTGTTGTTTTTCCCCTTTATTCCAGCATCTGGTTTCACAGCAACGCCTTTTGATACAGGATGAATCAGTGAACTTATTGAGTCTGTACACATCCCCTTCTCTGCCCAACATTACCTTGGGACTTCCAGCAGTACAACCTCAAATCAGTGTAAGTGACCAGTCTCAAGCCTTCCCGTCTACTTTTGCTTCCAGAAAACCTACTTTCTGACTATTCTCTTTTTTTAGCATTTTGGAAAGTAAGCAATTCAGAGTAGGAACCAGACCTTTCTTTGCATTGGGCAACATCTGAACATTTAAGGGCACAACCTGAAAGCAATAATCATTCTTTATCACAAATAAACAAGTGCCAATTAGTGCCAAACAAGTGCTTAGCTAAGTATGCACCACATGCATTGCATTTATGTCTGCAAATCAGATAACATTTCAGATATGGTGAGAAGTATATGAGGAGATCATTTAGTATAAAAGTTCAAATTATATATCATCCCTAACTGGTAAAGTACAGCACCTGTAACATTTTATGAGATTTCAGTAGCAACCTAAGCTGGGCTGGAGCATAGTAGGGGAAGAATCTAGTATTCCTGCAGCTAGGTTTGTTATTTGAGGGGTGTGCTATCATCAGACAAATAAAATTGGTGATATGTGAACAACACTTAATATTTTAATAAGTTATATTCATATGCCCTTTGTTCAGTCTGCAGCAATCACCTTTATTTAGAGCTAAATGTTAAATTGATATGTGAAATGTATGAAAACACAAACGTGGTATGTATGAAATCCATGTGGATGGGTAAGGATCTTTAGATCTAGACCAAGTTACAGTAACCTAGATGTGAAATCTGAGGCTCAGTAAAATATCTGAAAATTTTGCCACTGGTCAAAACTTACCTTTTCTGATTTCCAGCAAAAAATGTAAAAATACTGATATAAGTTATATGGTGGTTCTATACAGCAGAGTATAAATTCTGAAAAAATTTTAGCAATTTAAATTTCTTAGAACATGAATTGGTAACTTCTATAAAAATACTAGGGGTGTAAGTACAGCTTTCCACGGTGTAAAAAAAAAAATCCATACAATTCACTATGGTTTGTAATAAGTGCTACTTAATTCCAGTGCTAAATGTAGTTTCAAGTTAAAGTTTCATGTTATTTTATGGCTTTTTCAGTACATTTACTGTTCTCACTAATAACATATTGCTGCAATCCAACATTTTAACATCAGATATAGAACTTTGCAAAGAAAATTGTAAGCCTTAAGTCAGTTCTTGAGAAGCCTTTCATGAGATATTTATAAGCAAATTATTGTTTTTAAAGGATGGAAAAATTGAACTGATCATGAAAAGTAGTGCTTACTTTTCAAGATGATATCATAAAAAAATTCTTAGCTATTTCACAAAAGATATGACTAGCTTCAAAGTAATTTTATAACATTAAAAAGGAAATGAAAATTTAATTTTCTCACTCAAATCATATGAGCTTTTGATGTGGCCAGCTAGCACCAAATACTACTTTTGGCATTAGAAGAAACAAAGGGGTTGATTTATGTGAGTAATGTTTATTTCTGTTACCAGAATAAGCAGTTGCAAATTGAATGTAAAGTTTACTTTGGTGTTTGTTTTTCAGGGAAGGGTGATAGCAGAGTGTGAAGTTAGCATACACGCAAAAAATATGAGTGAAAACCTTGGTTCGCTTCATTAGAATTTATGGAATTTAGATTATCAGAGATACTGTTTTTACCATGACATACCATAAGTGGCTATCTGCAAGCCTCAACGTGCTTATTTCTGTTAGGTTATTATTTCTGCTACAAAAATTGTTATTCCGTTTTAACTGTTCTTTTAAGAAATTTTTTTTTTTAACTAGACAAAGAACAAAGAAATATAAAGTACATTTGCAATGCTGAAGGGCCAAAACTTCCAAAAGCTTTAAATCAATAGCTGTGCAATTTATAAGGGCACTTTAAAATGCCACACACATACAACAGCTCTTGATGATTCTGTAGGTGAGAGTTTAACTATACAAATTTACTTTGCAAAGGGTAAAACTTACATTTGTGCCGTCCTTCAGGGAGTCAGGGAGTGCTCCAGGAAAAGTAATAGCTTCCCACTACTACAGGTAATTATTTTGTTTTGCTGATTGGCTTGCTGTCTGATGGAAAGTTATGTTGAAAACCAAGCCTTGCCTATTCCAAACTCAATGGAAACTATTTCCTCTGATCCCCTATTTTCCTGTGCAGGGGACTGTGGGAAGGTCTTTAGGAATTTTGAGGATAGGTCCTGTCTTTTCATTAATAATGTTGTAACTAGTAGTTCCTTATGCTTTGGCTTTTACTACTGATTGTTTTCAAGTGGTTTCATTACTCAGTTTCTCACAATGTTACATTTAACTGGCATGTTCTTCCTGCCTTTTCATCTCACAGTCAAAGTGTAAGATAGGGATGTTAACCTTTTCTTCTGTGTGTATTCATAAAGTATGACATAAGACCGTCTAATCAAGTGAAGGTATAAATGGCCAGGTCTATGAAAAGCAGTTACCAGTGCCGTTATTCTTTGACAGGCTTCATCGTCATTCAAAGAAAAGCAGAAGGGGGAGACCCAGTCGCTCAGACAAGGAGGGGCCTTGGCTGGACAGTATGGGGGGAACATTCCTCCGTCCTCAACTCATCCACACGTTGCTTTGGAGGGAAAGCCAAATAGCAGCCACCAAGCTCTCTTGCAGCATCTGTTACTGAAAGAACAAATGAGACAGCAAAAACTTCTTGTGACTGGTAATGATCAAGGCTTCAACACAAGAATAATTTAAGATGTTTTTAATGACATTTGTATTCCCATTAAACTGGTGGTATTACCCATGAAATGCGGTAATACAGATACTATACATCCTAACCATTGGGAAAAGTGGAAGGGTGGGAGAAAAAAGGACAGCATCTTTGTTTTCCCTCTTTAGTGATCCTGCTCCAGTCTGTTAGCCTGAAAGAATTCAGTGATTACAGAAAAGAGAAAATGATTACTTCATCACATTCTTTTGCAGCTGCTGAACTTCCCAGTGTGGCGAGGCACGTGGTACACGTCCCACTGCATCAGCACTGATGCAAAGTTCTGCAATATACCCCCCTCTTCTCAGTGAAAGCTTTCTGTCCTGTTAGAACTGTTAGTTTGTCGTTCTTCACATGGGAGTGAAATGTCCCTGTTTTGCAGGAGCGGTTCCTCTTCATCCACAGTCTCCTTTAGCAGCAAAGGAGAGAGTCTCACCTGGCATAAGAGCTGCCCACAAACTGCCTCGTCACAGGCCACTGAATCGAACCCAGTCAGCTCCTCTTCCTCAGAGTACTTTGGCCCAGCTGGTCATCCAGCAGCAACATCAACAATTTTTGGAGAAGCAGAAACAGTACCAGCAGCAGATCCACATGAATAAGGTGAGTTCCCAAAGTAAGGAATTTCCAATAAATGTAAAAGTTCAATACTAATAAGGAAGTTTAGGTATTGGTGCCATCTGGTTGTGGACAGGAGTCAGGTTCTTGCACGAGTATCTTGTTTATGCACAGTTGGTATATACCTTTGTATAGATCTTCATTTTCAGCTTCTGAAATATGCTACAGAGGTAATTTGTGGTTCTTGACATCAGTAAGAATACAATTCAAGAAAATAGGGCTCAAAGCTTCTTACAGATTTAAATTACAGGTGGTTTCCTGTTGAACGGTAAATGATGCCTTAAAGATTACTACGTTTCTATCCAACTTTTTAATGTGCACTTTTGTGCTTCAGCGATGGTTCCATTCAGCTGCCTTTGAATTGTATTTTAAGCTCTCTCATTGTGGACTAGTATGTGGAGTAAATGTATAACTCATTTGAATTCAATCAACTGATTAAGTTTATCTTTTTTGTTTAAGAAACTTATCAAACATCTGGAGAAATTTTTAATCGGCTTTTATCAAACCAACTTTTTCTCTGTAAGTCACAGAGCTACAATTAGTAACATGAAAATTTGTTATCTATATGGCGATATAAAATTACCATGTAAGGAGAAAGAGAAGAATGTGCCATTGCTAACATCAGATACAGAGTTGAATTGTGCCCCTCTTTCCCCGTAGAGTAACACCTTATTCTGAGGAGGGGGGAAGAAGAAAAGGGACCACCCATTAATAAACACAGAGCAGCAGAATCTAAATAGATTTATCAGGAACTAATGCTTCTACAACAAATGTGATGCTGTTCCCTGCTCTAAAATGAAGATATGCAAGTAATTGAATGGTTTTATCTGGAGAACATTTTTCTGCACTCACTACGTAGCTTTCCAAAAGTTGTTTGCTGGAGCTCCTCTAGTAATTCAAAGGTATTAATCATGCATCTTTAGTTGTCTTCTTTTGTTTGAGGGTTACTTAATAACTATATATGAGGCAATGGCAAAGAAGAAAAGATGAAAAGCGGGCATTCAGCCCTTGTACCTAAGAGAAAAGAAAAAAAAAATCAATCCACCTTACAGGGTGAACTTCCCAGGGGGTACTGATTCTTTGGAATCTACTAAGAATTCCCAACAAAATTAGAAACAAACCTAGAGTTTAAGTACATAGTTTGTACAGTGGTTTGGTTATTAAATCTTGTCTTAATTAGGAAAAATGAAGACCAGAAAACTTCAAAGTTCAGAGCTGATCCTTGCATGTTAACCCCTCTCAGCTTGGGTGTTTTGATTACTCAACTAGGACTCCAGTTGGCTTTTCTTTGAGTATGCATTCCATATGTTTAATCAAGATGGCATATGTATATCTCGTAGCCTCAGGTTTTGAAAATATTTCACCTGCCCTCAATTGTCTGAAGAGAAAAGAATTTTTACTGGTAAAGTACTGAATTTTTGTGCTGTTTGTGGGTATTCACTACAAACCGATCAGTTCATGCATTCCTCACAAAGCAAAGAACCCCACTGACATGTTTTTGTTAGATTATATGCTTATTGACATAAATTCTACCACAGCATTTGGGGATATGTGCTGTGACATATAGGTACATTTCTCCCAAATGTGAAAGTTAAACTTGAGTCACATAAACATATTCCTAGTCGCGTAGGACTAGGAATGCATTGTACCTCACAAGAACTAAGCTGGATAAGGAAGTAAAAAGACCGCAGTTGGTTTGGGATAATGCTTCTTTCAGTAACTTTTTTTTTCTGAGTTAAACTGCAAATAAAATATATGTTAAGGAGAATAATTCCCTTTCATACTTGAAATACACTTTCATTCTCACATGGTTATTTGTGATAAAGAGACAAAACAATTCCTCCTTTTAAAACTTAGTGAACCGAGCTTTTATTCTCTACAGTATAGGCTATACACATATGCAGATAGTAGAAATTTAAGTTTATCCTTAAGCAGCCTTTCGCTGCCTTGAACCTCCATAACCTACTTCCTTTACCCCAGTAGCTTCTCAGTCTCCTTTATCCCTACTCTCAGAGCAGCTAGCGTTCATCAGGAGCACAGTAACTCATCAGAGCAGCAAACACCTAAGGAGGAATAGGATCGTGCTGCAGCCACAGAAGCAGTGGGTTATCTGAGGATGTGGGTTGTTTATCAGACTACAGTTTGCAGCACCTAGGTTCTTCTACAGCACCATTCTCAGAAGAACCGTTCTGATGAATAGTACTGAAAAACGTCAGTGGTCTAATCATGTATCTGTCCTCTGCAAGTATACAGAAAGCCAGGGGGCTTTCTTACATACTTAAAAGAAACCTGATTTTTAAGAACTGGAATTTAAGGGTAGCCTGTAGACAAGAGAGTGAGAAAAGATCAAATCATGGAGTGGCTTTTACGTACTGTATTTAAAACTATATTTTTTAACCCTTTAACTTAAAGGTTCAGTTTGAACACATGTGCCTACATAAGGTTTTTGAACTCTGCTAGCATGGTGGAATATACTTTGTTCAGTCTTAAAACTTGCCTCTATTTGCAGTTGAAGTTATTTGTTCATTATATAATTTGTATGGCTTTACAATCAAACTTAAACTCTGCAAAGCAGAATTATTTGAACCTTAAAACAGTAGATATTCTAGACAATGTAGTAAAACAACCCAGTATCTTCTCATTTCTTAGGACAAGCTTGAGCATGTATCAAGTGAATACATACACTTGTTATTTTCCATTGTTCTGTCCCTTACTCTACTGTTCATAGGCTGTATAATGAAATCTGCACAGAGGTATAATTCTCTCCTTTTCAGTCATGAAAAATGTAGGGTTTTTTTTTTAATAAGGGATACTCAAACATTCTCTTAAAAGTTTTGGTGAGAAAGACCAGAACCATTTTAAGCTGACAAGACTATGAAATGCCAGTTGATCAAGAGCTTAGAACAAGTTAATATCTTCTTTTTCTTTCCCATTTCCCTTTCCTTTTTTCCTTATGTTTAGGACTTCAAGTACTTAAGGCTTTAATATATTTCAACTGAACGCAGTATTTGAATGTTTGCCATGAACTAAGATGATATGGCATGTGTCAGCACGCCCTGAAAACTGTTTTTGGTCAGATCTTTTTGGCAGACATATAGGTGAATCTTGCTGTAACAACAAAAAGAGGAAGAGAGCAAGTTTCTCCCCACCCCATTGATCTTGTATTTGTCTTGTATTAAAAAGCCATTTCTTTTCTTTGAGAAAAAAATATACTTCAGCAGCAAGCCAGTGCTGCTGTGAGGGTGATAACAAGCAAAATCTAACATAGGTCAGAGGTAAAGAATTCCCCTGGATCATCTCCATTCTGAAAAGAAACAAATCATTGCCAAGAGGTGTGCCTCTGTCCTTAATAACAAAGAGAAGATCCCCTATGGATTATTTCTGGTCAGCTGTCAGATGCCAGGCTTTTGATGTGGGAAACAGTATACGTCTCCACTGAAGTCTGACATTTATACCTGCGGGATCTAGTATGCTGACCTTCGGAAAACATTCTGCAAATGTTGACATCCCATCCAAAAGTAGGTAGAAACCCTCGTCCTAGTTTTCTGGGGAAAAAGTAATAATGAATGTGAAGTAATCTGAACTCTGCTTGTCTTAGGGAAGATTGGCTTTGCCGTTGTCAGCTTTAATATACTTCTGTCCAAATGACAGCTTATTTCCTCATAAGGCCCTTTGATCACCATTGCAGATTCTTCATTCTGCTCAATAAAGGGAGTCCAAAGTCTGAAACCCCCAGTTAAAATTATTGCAATCGGGTACCAAAAGACCATTACTAAAGAAACCCTTAAAATCTTGATGTTATTTGTGTATCTCTGTATCTAGAAAGCTTTGACCCTGCCACTTGCATAAAAAAGGGAGATGTTGATGTAATTAATGTAAATGCAAAGCCCCTAGCAGAAGTCTGCATTCAAGAAAATCTCAGAAATCATAATGTGAAGTGTACGTGAACAAAGCCCTCTGTCTTTAAAGGTTATTTTTGTCACGTATGATGAATAAAGGCCTGCCTCCACTGAAGCTAAACTAGCACTGTCTTCACTGGGACCGAGGTTTTATTTGATCAGTGTGGGAACCCTACATGTGTTCTTCAAATAATGTATTGACAGCACTTCAACAATTTGTTTTCAATGGTAAAATCCTCCTCTGTATTGGAGTAGTAAAGGTTAAAATAATGGGGCAGTTGGTAGTGTGCACTAAAGTATGGGAGCAGTATGGATAACGTTAAAGCTTAGATAAGGAGTACCTGAATTTCAGTTTTCATTCCAGGATGTTAATTGTTTTAAAGTATCTTTCTATAGGGAACCAGTGACTAGGCAAGACTGTGAGGTAAAAAATCCATGACAAAAAATACATAGGAAGTGAAAATTCGTTAGTGCTTTGGATGGTGATCATAATTGACCGGTATCTGTTACTAAAAAATGAAAAATAACATGGAAGTTTCTGTTGATTTATTGATGGAAAAAATAGGAAGATTATTTGTTGTCAGTAGGAATATTGAAAAGATACAGTTAACCCCAGAGTAATCATTCACTTCTCTGAATGATATTTGGTGAAATACGGAAGACTGGATCAGGTCCAGCTGGCGTAAATGAATCTAGTTTCATTAAACATATTACAACTGAGGTTTTGGCTTTCCAGCTTACACATCTGACTAGCATCTTCTGAAGGTGAGAGGTAGCACATTTCTTCTTTCAAATATTGCTTATAGCAGGGGATTATTTGGTCAAAACTGTAGCAACAGTTGACTATGTTTGGAACTGAAAAATGCTCAGAGTATTTTCTCCTTTATTGAGAACTAATGTTTAAGCCATGATGCAGAAGAATGATTTTGAAAGAAAAATACATCCCTTAGAAATGTTGTACTACATGAGTAACAGAGACAACAGTAATCAGGTGCCAAGTTGTTTCGGTACAGCTAACAACATGCATAGCTGGTCAGAGTAATCTGATAGCCATAGGAGAGCAGGAGAAAAAGTGTGTTCCGTGGGTACGTACATGAGTTCTTAGAAATGACTGCCATGTACTTAAAATGAACAATTAATTAAGGAAAGAAATGTATGGGGTGGCTGTTGCAGGATTTTGTACTTTGTCTCTTTGTAAAGATATTTTATTTAAAATACTGTATTTTACAAGAGCTTTATTACATTACATCATTACAAAGGAGAAACAAAGGCAGGGGCTGTGGCTGAAGGACTTATAAAATGGTCTGTTGCAACATCCAGATTATTTATACTTAGTCTTCCATTTTTCTGTACAAGCGAGCAGGTTAGATTGTGTTTGATGTCTTCTTTGGTTGGACTTTTGCAGTTATACAATGGAGTTGATGTCTGTAAATGTTTCCTCTCCTGCTGCCACTATTTACTTTGGCTCATGCATATCCCTTACAGTTTAATTTCCTGAAAATGGAAGAAAAAAAAAATACAGGTTACATTAGCATGAAACCATTTTTTTGAGTGACTCCTTTAGTTGGAATAGTGATAACAGTAAAGCGTACTGGTTAAAGAAGGCCAATCTGTACATCTCTAATTTATTAGTGAAATGAACGGTGGTTTTATTATTATTTTTAAATGTAGTCTTATTAAAACTCGGATTAAGCAATCACTTTTTCAAAATCAAAAATATGCATTAAAATGAGGAGAAAGTCCTGCATGTACCTACAGATAAATTCAGAAAAAAATGGTAAGTGGGGATTTAAAGTGAAAGATTTAAACATTAAGTGTAAGCAGAAGTATCCAGCTGCACAGTGAAAGGACTTGAGCAGTGTTTCATTCAGGACTCATTTTCTGCTATGTAATCCAGCTTTAGATAGAGAGATAAGATAGAAATATTGACTCTAAACTGGTATCTTTGCATGTCTCCAGATACATAATTTTCCACGGTAGTACCAGGAGATATATTATAAAATAAGATGTTTCTGACCTAGGACAACTGAACAGTCTCCTGGTAATGCTGCTAATGTAATTACTGGAATAAGATGGGGCCAAGCTGCCTTTAAAAACCACTTTAACAAATATGAAAGCGTGGTGGTGATACAGAGAAAGCAGTCAGCTGTGGCTTAGCAGACTGAGCAGCAGGAGTGGTTTTCAGGTTTGGGGTCATGTTCCCCGCCCATGCCATCCACTCATTTTTATCATGCTCCGTCTATGAGAGGACATGGCTATACATGAGAGGACATGACTATAGTGCCTCATAGCCCCTTGCCTGAGGCTTAGCTAAAGTCACAGTGTAAAGGATGTTTTTAATAAGATTTTGCAGTAAAGATGATAATATGAATGCACTTTGTAAAATCTACTGTGTAAATACATAAAGACTTTCATTTCACAGAGTTTTAGAAAATTTAATTTGTTTAGCTCCTCCTGTCGCCGAAGTCTGGAGCAAATCGCCTGCTGACTTCCATGGCGTGGGAGCAGTCCCCAAAACAGGAACACTGCAAATTGAAATGCACACAAATACCACTCTAGTCTCCGCAGCCCCCTTACGTGTGCTTGTGTCACTCCACTGATTACACGCAAAAAGCGTTTGAAGGTGTTCCACGTATAGATTATATGCTGCAGTCCATCACATGTTGCCTCAGAAGGCTCAGCAGTAGATCTGTGCCGTACAGCAGCGCAAAGAAGAAAGAGCCTGACATAAAAGTGAAAAAGCATAAAAGAAAGGAGAGCAGTAATGAGCTAAATATGTGTCTTAACTTTGCTGTGGACATGCACTCATTTTCTCTTGGCTTCCCCTCCAGAATAACCCACCTGATGTCAAGTAACTGGCACATGGAATGGTTTACAGATGGATCAGCATCAGTGACTCTCGTAGCTGTATATGATTATCTGTCACACAGATGTTTCAGCTTGTATTTGCTTGCTAGCAGCCAGCCAAGCAGCCAGACCTGCCTTTCTTTTCTTGCTTGAGGAGTGGAGAGGGCTCGCCCACAGATGTTTAACTGAGCGACAGAGAGGAGTGTACCCGAGCTGAATTAATGTAGTTAGCTTCAGTGCCTTCTTGGTCAGCATCATTCCCTGAGAAACAACTGGAAAACATTTATGGGTTTGATCTGAGAAATTTTCCAGATGCTGCTTAATAAAAGGAGACGCTGCATTAGTTGCAGTAGTAAGGATTCCCCAGCTTAGAGCATGCCACCTGCAGCATGCAGGATACACGTGTTGTGATTTGCCAGTTACTACAGTAACGAAAAGGGATTTTTTGTTTGTTTCTTTTTAGTCAGCCATTAAACTCCCATTACTCCCCAAAAATGAAGGTTTGCTGTGACCCAAGCCTGTAGACTTCCATTGTGGAATTTGTTTCTCCACTGATGTGAGGCATATGCATCAGAGCCTCAGTTGGAACCGCACAAACAGATCTTTCAACTCTTCTTGTTGACTTTGTGGAAGTTCCTGAATCCAGCTGTAGCTTCTTGATCATAGCTTACATGACAACCCTGCCCTTCACTAGGGTGGCATTTTTCTGTATGCATTAGCAAGCAGAATGAAACTAGATGGTCCACGGTTTGTGACAAAAATAGCTATACTGAAGCTGTCCAGTAACTCAGCATATATATATACACACACACATATATATACACACACATATATATATAACCCAGCAAACTGGCTAAAACTCAGTTTGAAAGACTTGATAGCTGGGGGGGGAAGGCAGATGGGAAGAGGAAGGTATGTAAGAGCAATGGTAAAAGGTGGGGTCTTCCCCCACCCCCACCCCCCCAGTATATTTGACCTTGGTGATACAAATCAGTATTTGCTTGAAATCAAGTGGGCCAGTTGAATAAATGATAATTACTCACTTGACCCTGCAGGTGCTTACTCACGTGTCTGATTTGTACGTCTTTCAACAAAGTGGGGATTTTTTTCAGTTTTGGCTTTTTGCATTACATTTGGACTATTCTGGAATACATTTGCTGCATCTTAAATGATAAAATATAAACTGTACTTGATTGCAACACTGAGGCATCTGGCAGCTCAGCAAAGCTTCACAATAGCCATTAATGGTGTAAAAACAGTATTGTCTGAGTAGCCGTGTTGTATCATCACTGCTGAAACAGGGCTACCTGTACTGTGCGTGACAAAAGCGAAAGTCTTTCCCGTCATGGACACACATGCTTGTAGTCTCTTTGTGCCACAGGCGAGGTGACTGACAGCAGCTCTTTGTCACTGCTCCTTTGGTGACTTCTAGTGCTTTCGTACTTTAATTGATAGAGAGGCTTGTGTGAATATTCCCTAATTTGCTTGTAGCAAAACATTAACTGGATTAATAATTTTCTTACTTCTTAGAGTTCTTTAATTATTTTGTGTTGTGGAAAATGAACTGTAATATAGTCAAATAAATTTCTGCTTTTATGTTTGAAGAGTATAAAGGGAGACTTATGTCTTTTGATTACCAGCTGTAACAGATGTGTAATGTTTTCATTATTCTGCCTTATTTTTAGTTTAGTATTACTGTATAGCACTCTCTACACACATGGTATTTTCTACTGCAGAATAACAAGTGACCTTTTGCTTAGGAACTTTGGGTCTTTTTTCCCCTGTACATTAATATTTTAGCAATGCATAGCTACCTGGGTTTGCTGCAGAAGCTTTAATTTTGTCAGTGCAAATCTAGTACTTCTCGGGGTTTGCCATCAGGGAAAGGAGTCAATAACCGTTCCCCCCCTTCTCTTTCCAGATGCTCTCTAAGTCCATTGAGCAGCTCAAGCAGCCTGGCCATCTGGAGGAAGCTGAAGAAGAGCTTCACGGAGATCACTCGATGCAGGAGGAGCGAGCTCCCGCCGGCGGTGCCAGCGTTAGGGCTGAGAGCAGCAGTGCTGGTGTGGATGACAGAATAGGACAGCAGGTGGGGGCTGTGAAAGTCAAAGAGGAGCCACCGGACAGTGATGAGGATGTTCAAACCCAGCAAATGGAATCTGGGGAGCAAGCTGCTTTTATGCAACAGGTAATAGGCAAAGATTTAGCTCCAGGATTTGTAATTAAGGTTATTATCTGAACATCACATGCGTTTTCTAGGCTTTGATAAGCAATTGTGTTTTGATTCACTGATCTAGCAAATCCTGATTTACCGGTCAAAGAATTTAACAAAGGCAGAAGTGTTGTATGCACACTTGAAAACATAGTGAAGCTCATCCTTATGGCCACTAATTGAGAAAATACCTGTTGCCGTCAAATAGTCTACATAAATCTTTGTATAATAGCTGGTAGACTTTGTATTAGCCCAGGATTACATTACATCGCTTAGTTCTAGTGAAAGAGAACTCGTATCACCTAGCTTGTTGAGATCAGCAATTGCTGGAATTAGTTTCCAGACCTGATTGATGAAACATTCTTCTTCTCTGATTTTGAATCCTCTGACTTTTGCTTTCAGCTCTCTGTATATACTGTATCATACTGTAGTCTTGAACACTGTTAACGTTAGGGTATTTTTTCCCCAGTAGACAGGTACTGACTGCTATATCAGTGGTCCCAGGCTGGTGTATAATTTAGAGAAGAATACAAGGTGGATGTAAAGAGGCAAGGCAAGGCACTGTTTAAAAATTGCATTGTTTTCTTTTTTGCACTGCTTAGTTAATTTTTCATTCTGTCTTATTTGATGAAACTGTCCGCAGAGACATCCTTAAATGAAGCAGATGCAAATACTGGTGAGAAGTAAAATGCAGCATTAGGTTCCAGTCAGTTATTAGGATATTGCAGGAAAAGCACAGAACTGTTATCGTGATCATCTGATCTCCAATCACTTGTTTATTTTTTTTAAATAAAGACTAAGCATACAATATCGCATAACCTTTACCGCGAGGTTTCATGGACAAATACTAAAGTAACGACTATGCATAAAATGCCGACTTGGCAAAAGGAAACTTCAGATTGTCGGTGAGCATTTCACCAAAGCTGAAAAGCGTTTGTGCAGCCAGCGAGCTGGCGTCCCGTTCCGTTGCTGTAAGATCAGGCAGAGCAAGGCTGGGTGCAGTGGAAGGCCCTGTTTATTTAAGTTGCTACTTTGTCAGGTCCCCGTTGTTCTCCTGCAGAAAAGTGATTTTGGGAGGGGGGGCAGGAAATGCCTTATGGAAACAGGAAGCCCAAGTGATTCATGTGCTGAG
>NW_008824988.1:1036769-1053539 GCF_000699105.1 Pygoscelis adeliae | reverse complement strand
ACGGGGCAGCGCTCCCTCTGTTTTTAAAGGCACTCTATGAATTGATTTATTGTCAAAGAAAATAACAAAGCGAGTAGGGAAATTGTTAAGGAAGCTTTCCAGTGAAACATTTCCTTCATATTCCCTTTTGATATGTTTACCTTGTTTTATAGGTTTACTTTTGTTAAGCTAGTTAAAGATTCATTGTATTAAGATCCCCTTTAATATGGATAATCCCAAACTGACCTGGAATCCTTGTCAGGTTTTTTTTCTATTAAAAATATTTATATTTCTAAAGCTGAGGTATTTTAAGGTGCAGTATCCTGTTTCAAAAGAGATAGCTGTTTTGCCAAATGTAGAAGTTGTTCTAAAATATGTTATTAGGATGTGTTGTTTACATTATGCTCTAATACTATTAAATCTCTTAAAAAATATTGCAACTTCTAAAGATACATTATCCTTTTTCCTAGATCTCCGAACAAATTACTGAATAGTTGCTATAAAATGAAAGGCCTCCTGAAACATAAAGATCATCTTAGATAGATAGAAAAGATTTATTAATTGAGAAAATACAGGTGATTTTTATGTGTTCTTCATATTTGAACAGAAATCTTTCTCCTTCTTGGATGAAAAAAATCGCGTTTAAAAAGTGAAGCATATAAAAATGAAATTACATGTTTTTCCCCTTCTGTATAATTTTAATTTTCTTTGAAACCTAAGTTCAGCCTCATCAAAAAGGGATAGTGCATCTTTTAAAATACATTTTATCTAGGGAGAAACTTGCAAATGAGACGACTTTTGTACAATGTCACTTCAAAGACGTATTCACAAAGGACAAAAGATATTTTTATAATGTCATTCAGGTGAGAAACCCCAATACATTAGTGAACTTTAATTTCAGAATCTTTCAAATTTGGATAAAATTAAAATAGAGAACTACCTGGAACCAGTGAAAAGGAAAACTGGGTTTAAACAACCACATTTCTAATTGATAATTGTCTCTTACATTTTAAATCTACTGTATTTATTATAATTTACACCCTTAGAGGTGATCTCTTGTTTTGTGTTGTAAATATATTCTGTTTGTATGTTCCCTTTTTTTGCCTTCTGATATAAGTCTCTTCCTTTCTCAAATAAAGGTTTTTTTTAAAAGATCCCCTTTCAGATATCTGACTTTGTGTAAAGTTGATAACTTAGTTGTGCTTTTGCTTTGTATAACCAAATATGTTCGCTACACATTGTTGAAACAATTCAAGCTTTCAGGAGCAAGGTTTTTATTACATGATTCTTACAATGATTACACAAAGTCTTTTTTTGGTCTCTTGTTTTATCCTACATCAGCCATTATAAGTTTTAGTGAATGTGGAAACAGTATTGATGCATGCTCATTTTCCCATCATGGCATCTGTCTTGAACATGTGATCATATATTGTACCGTATAGGAAAGGTAAAGGTGAATCCCAGTTTCCTGGCTCCTAATTACCCAAAATTCAAATGAACTGAAATAATTTCCATGACATTTCTAAAATCTGCCTAGAACCCAGAAGGTGTTGATCTGAAACTGAGCTTATACTGACCTCTTCGATATTCCTCGAGACCTTTGCAAAACTAGAGTCCACCTGTGAACATGCTGGGGAGGAGGGAATCCACAAACTTTGCAGACTTTAAAGCGGTTGTGTAAGACAGTGACGTCCTACTTTAGAAACACCTAAGCACTTCCTTGAAGATGTTAAACGGTTTACTCGTTTGTGACATTTCCTGAACTTTGCTTCAGCTCTACAAGGAGAAACAGTTTGTACTGCAAACCTATCTCTGCTGCTAAAGTACATGAATTATTACTACCAAAAGAGTTCAGATAATTGTGGCATTCTAGGTCTTCTAACTGTTCATTTAAATTGCAAAAGCTCTTACCAGCTTCGATTTTGGTATAATTTTAACTAAAATAAAATGCTTTCAGCAACATAAGTATGTAAGAATAAATATTTCCATAAATCAAATCTAATTATTTTCAGTGATACAACAGCAAAGTTTCATCAGTCATACACAAAAAAAATAGTAGATAAAGAGTCAAGTTTTACGTTAGGAAACTTAACTAGCATTAACAGTATAACATTATACTGCTTGCCCTGTTGATTATTCTGTATTTAGAATTTTGTGCCTATAAGTAAATCATGCTTTCAACAGGGATTTTATTGAGATGCCTGTTGTTTAAATACTCATGTTGGAATTAGAAGAGCAGTCATAAATGTTTTCAGTTTACAACATTCCTGTTTTGGAGGCTACACCTCAATTTTTTTTCCTACATTATTTGTTTACCATGCATCAAAGCACCCAAAATGAAGAAAACAGTCGTAATTTAATACAATTCACAAGCCTTATCTTTTCCAGGAATGCTGTGCATCTCTTTTTTCTTTGGAACAATAGATGCTTATTCTGTCCCCTTGTCCAAAAAATAAAGCCAGTATAGCTGCCAATTTATAAGTTACTACTACTTAATGAGGGAAAATGCTTCATAATATTTATATACTCAAGACAGACACACATTACTGGAATGTAGCTACTGTAACATTAGCCTTTTTTTCATCTCCTGACATTAACAAAATAGGATTAAAAGCAAAGCAGGAGCACTCCAGACACTATCACCTCTCATCCTTTCTATTCAGCAATTCATTCGTGCACTATCGTCATTCCATCTTCATTATCATCAGGATCACTAAGACTTACTCCATGTTACTTAAGCCAACTATACCCTGTTTTTATCTTCACTGGCATTCTGAGGTAAAAATCTATAAACATTAGTCCCAAGCACCAATCTAAAAATGTTTACTTATTTCTCCCCCGTACGAACACTTCACAATTTGCAGCCAAAATTAGCTAAGCCAAGTTAATTTCCTTATTGTATTCTGTCCCACTAGCAGCATGTCCTACTTATCCACTTAAGAGATGTTTGTTTGCTTTTCATTTATTTGTTTAGTTTCTGATTTCCTTATGCAGTTCCCATCATCTGGGTGGTAGCGGGGCTTCTGTACTTCGTTTCTCAGTGGTGGAATATAGCTTAGAAGATCATATGCTGAATTGCTGTTCAGGCAAACAGAAGAGGAGCATCCTGCATAAAATTATCTTCTCTATTGCTCTAAAGCAACAATCCCAGTGATTTTTGTGGAATTTTACCACTCTATTTGGTAGACACTGTGCTTTGCATTTGGTAGATATTGTGCTTTGCATTTGGTTTTTTCTCTTTTAACTCAGCCTAATTTGGAATTGGATTTAAAGGCAAAAAATACAATTAGCTCAAACTGCATAGCCAGCAGAAAGGCTGGGTTTCTCGGCCATGCTCGCGCAGTCACATACACAAACAGAGCTGGGAAGGGGCATCCTTCGGGCATGTCCTGTTTTCTGGTCCTCATTGCTGAGCTCGTGTCACACTCCTGCTTATTTTGATTCTGGCCCCATAACTCATCTAGCCCGTACAGGATAACTTCCCCGGCTGCCTGTGGGCATGCACAGCTATTGGAGACCCCCAAGGGTTGCTAGAGCAGCAGCTGAGATTTAAAAGGGTACTAGCTTAGTAGCGAAGTCATTCCGCAATGTCTAATTCTCTGTGACGACTACATGGGGGCCTTAGTCACTAGAGTTGTTTTGACAGACCAGATACTTACTTGTAAGGGATTCAATGCCTTAATTAGCTGATTAAATGAGAGGTTTTGAATCTGGCTGTGGAGCCTTTGTGGCATTTGTTTTACTTCACTTTCCATAGTTGCCTTGAAGTCACTGTGTTGACTCTAACAGTACATAACCCTGAAATACGAGGGAGGTTGGCTGGAGGATGTGCTGTTAAAAGTACCCCTCTGCACACTTGGTCCTTCCAAGGTGGTAGCACATTACAACATTTCTGGCCTTGAGAAGTGCTGTGAAGGGCAGGAGAAACGGAAATGTAAGTTTGGAACAGTGTCAGACTTCCAAATAAACTTTCCACCTCCTCTCCCTCTCTCCCTAAATGAGGTTGTAAGCACATTCTTATATCTACTAGCTCCACTCACCTTTTTTTTTTTTTTTGTAGGCTACCTCAGTTGTCTCCTTTAACTCCTTCAGCCAGTAAGAGACTCACTAACCTTGTACTGTTCTGCCCTTCCTCAAGTCTGTGAGTGCACAGTCCCAGTACAACCCCTACATAACACAAGCTGGCACTATGATTTCTGGGATCAAACTTGAGCCATAGACTGTCTGGATGGAGCAAGGGGGCGGAGGGCTGTGTAGCTGGATCTGTTTTGTGAAAATTTTTCATTCATCTCCGTGAGGGGAAGCCCCATCTACATATTTAGCCAGCTTTCTGTCATCTTTACTCCTAAGGTCCCGTGTTGAGTTTTTAACTGTGGTCTTTAAAAATGTTGTTCTTTATCAAATGCTACAGGAAGAATGAGATTTTTTTTAATGCCAATTCTACACGAAACTGCATAACAGAATTTTCAGAAGTAATTTTCCTTTCCCAGTTGGATTTGAAAACGATCCATTTTTTCAGAAAGTATCAAATCTACTTTCTTAATGAATGCCAAGGAGATTGTTATTTTTGTTTGTCTTTCCTGTTGTAAACCTTCAGTTACAGAAGGCAATAAGACTTATTTTATCACAAAATTAAATCAAGACCTGAGTTGTCTGACCAACCATATGGCGTTACAACATAACAAAATTATTTCATTTCACTGATACCTGCACAGAATAATGTTGATAGTGCTTTTATTTTTTGATCCAAAATTTTTTGCGCTTCTTTTCCTCCTTCAGATACTTAACGATATAGCACCTCGTACTTCTGTTACTGCTCCCTTTTGTTAGAGAAAGCAGCATGTAAGGAAACCACTGGGGCAACACTAGGCAAAATTACTTAATCAGGGGTACCTAACTAGCATGAATCGAAAGTCTGTAAGTCCAGATCCCAGTAATTATCACTTCACATTTTGACAGTCAGATGATACTACTTTCATACCATCGGGCAATTTATCATTTCCTGTGTCAGACAGCACGGGGTTTTATTGTTATTGTCATTGAAGAGGATTATATGTTCTTGGAAAGCTGCTTCTTTAAACGCTTCATCTTTGGAAGAATTCTGTTTTGAACTTTGACTGTCTGTCTGTCTGTCAGACACACGTACACGCACACGCACAAGTTTTTACTTTCCTCCTTCCCTTAAAATACGAGACTGAGTAAATGCATGCCTCAGTATACTGCTGGCTAAGTCTTCATAAAGCTCTGTTGTTTAATGTCCTGGAAGAGCAGCTCAGCCTGAATGCCTTTGAGACATAGATGTTCTAATGCAGAAAGCAGTGCATAATCTGTCTCCTCTCATGTTCTGGCCTGTGACCTTTGGATCCCCAGGAGACCAAGGAGGTCTTTCTGTTCATACTGCCTGTATTTCCTCAGCAAACGGTCTTGTGAAAATTACAGCTATGAGATTGCAGCACCGCAGCAATGGCAAGGGCTTAAGAAGGCTTTGCTCAGGTTTTCTGTAAAGCAGCTAGTGAAGCATGGAGGATTCAGTCTCCAACCCTTTCCTTAGTCTTTTCCTTTTGCTCCCATCGAGAAGGGCACCATAATAGTTTTTAGGTGGCAGCTTGCAGTTTTTTAAAGCAGTTCTCTATTACTGAACAGACACAGAAGGAGCACAGGGCAGAAGTGCTGTTGGGAAATCCTCTCCCCCTGCGCGCAGAGGGATGGCTACCAAGACCAGCTGCTTCTAAGGCTTGCTCTCCTACATCTTCCTCTACTGAAAATACAAGTTGAAGAGTTACTACACATCGGAGAGCGTGGCTCCGTCACTCAGCTACCTGACTGCACACAGGGACAGGTAGTGATCAGGTTTCCCTCATTTCTCACCCATTTTGACACCTTGCCTTAGGGCATCAAAGGCTCCCAAGCCCAATAGCACATCCCTTGACATCTTCCTTTCTTTCTAGAACTTTTTGATTCTCACCATTTACCCAAATTTGTACAGGTCTTTTGTCATAGTTTCCCATTAGTTTCTGCATAGATTTTAGTTTTCTGAAGCTACTGACTTTATACAGAGAGCTTCAAAGCTTCTCTGTTAGTGTTTCTGACAGAAAAATAAAAATGGCAGTGCTGAATACAGGTGCCATCACCACAGGCTTAGCCCAGGGACACCTGACTTCAATAGCTCTGATTTGGCCATTTCTGGAGGTAATTAGGCCTCACTAAGGAGGCTTAGCATCCAAAGGAGCAGCATTACCCTTTGTGCTACCATAGAACCATAGAAGGGTTTGGGTTGGAAGGGACCTTTGAAGGTCATCTAGTTCAACCCCTCTGCAATGAGCAGGGACATCTTCCACTAGATCAGGTTGCTCAGAGCCCCGTCCAGTCTGACCTGGAATGTTTCCAGGGATGGGGCATCCACCACCTCTCTGGGCAACCTGTTCCAGTGCTTCACCACCCTCGGTGTAAAAAATTGCTTCCTTAGATCTAGTCTAAATCTACCCTCTTTCAGTTGGAAACCATCCCCCCTTGTCCTGTCACAACAGGCCCTGCTAAAAACTTTGTTCTCATCTTTCTTATAAGCCCCCTTTAAGTATTGAAAGGCTGCAATAAAGTCTCCCCCCAAAGCCTTCTCTTCTCTAGGCTGAACAACCCCAACTCTCTCAGCCTTTCTTCATAGGAGAGGTGTTCCATCCCCCGATCATTTTCGTGGCCCTCCCATGGACCCACTCCAACAGGTCCGTGTCTTTCTTATGCTGAGGGCTCCAGAGCTGGACACAGTACTGCAGGTGGGGCCTCACGAGAGCAGAGTAGAGGGGCAGAATCACCTCCCTCGACCTGCTGGCCACCCTTCTTTTGATGCAGTCCGGGAGTGAGTGAGCTTTTTCATAACAATCTCCATTCCTTCTCAGGCAGGCTCTGAGAACACAAACACAGGCAGCACAGGACCAGCAAGACAAAAGGGAGAGGAGGAAGATTCATTCCTGCAGCAAGATATTGAGAATGAGCATGGGGACTCTTACTTATCCGTGTTGATCAATAATTCACTAACCGAGAAGGCTGCTCATTTTCCCAAGTCCTCTCTGAGAAGCTGGATTTCAAACAACTGCTTTCAAGATAGGTACTATTATATGTCACTATAATAGTACCTTGGACCCTCCTGTAAAAGAAGTAATCCTTTCTTTCACCTCTCTGGCCCTTTCCCTCCAGCTTTTAAAGAAAAAGACTCAAAGCACATTAACTCAGTTTCATTTTCAAGTTCTGCTTTCGTGCAAGGATCTGTAATTTGGTAAGAAGCTATGTCAGGGATGAGCTGACCGGGGAGAGTTTTGCAGTTGGCACACTGAAGCCCATGCTCGTTCCCAGCTCCATCTGGGTCCAGCTCTGTGAGCGACCCAGTAGCTGCACTCGAGAGCCTTGCATTGGCAAGCGGTTTCCACAGCCATTGACCACCAAGATACTTTCAGGCTGTGAAATCAGTTGGCATAAAGCACATTCAGTCAGAGAAGAGGTAGTGGGTTCAGTCTGGTGGGATGCCATACCCACAGGAGCACAGCATTTGTGGAGCTGCTGTCGTAAAGGTGAGCTGCAGGTGGTCACCACAGAGAGACAGTTTCATAACACAGTTTCCTTCATAGGTTTGGTTTTCAGTAGCTAATCCTAGAGGCCATGACTAAGTGGATCATTTAAGCCTGAAGGGATACTGTGAACTTAGCTGGTCAAAGATAGAAAGAAGTCAGTGTTTGGTTCTCTTTCTTACTGTCATGGCCACCTGCACATTTAGTGTCATTGCAAAAGGCTGAATATTAACTTATAGACAGGTACTCAAAGTGGGTTAGGTACATTGGAGAAGAAAAATTTTTGGAAGCTCTTTACATCTTCTTACCAGGATCAGCTCTACTGTGTCTACCTGCTCTTCTGCATAATTATTTCAGCTAGTAATTAAGGAAATCAAAAGACAGGGAACTTAATGTTTGATGCATAGCAAGTTATTATTTATGTAGTGCTGGTATTTCCTATTTTTTTCTTTTTTCTGCTTTAATATGGATGCTAAGTATTGAGAAGAAAAAAAAAAAAGACTTTTCAGGTGAGGGGTTTAGAAATGGAGGAGGGTTTGGCAAGTCGGAATGGAGGGACACAATCCCACTGAGGTTAGTTGCATTCAACCTGCGGAATCCTGTAAATGCAACAGTAACTTATGTCAAGAAGGACCGATATATGCATATTTTGCTCTTCTGTGTTACAAAGTTCATCCATTGAACAAAGAGTTTAGGCCTAACAAAACCAGGAGATTCAAGCCCTGCAGCTGACTACGCAGCCAAGATACTGTATGCAAAATGAGGAGCTGGAAAGTACTGTCTCACACCTTGACCTCTACCAAGAAACAGACCCACTCCTCAGCTATCACCTTCTCCACAGATCACTATTACAGTGCTCTTGCATCAGCAATGAACAACTACCGGTCACTACTGTTGCCGTACTTGATCCCTGTGTTGCGTAGCTTATGAGAAGTGCTGTGCTGGAGGAGGTTCTCAGGGCTTATAGCAGGTCTTTGGAACAAGGAATAGGAACCAGGACAGGAAAAACAAAACTGTCCAAGTCCTTTGGTCTGAGTAATTCACACAAGTGAATTACTTTCTTTAATATTGGCAGAAGCCACTGGACTGAATTTCACATGCTTTCATGGGTCTAAGTATACGACAGCATTATAAGAGCAAAGAAATGCTACCAAGTTCTCTCTGTAGGCTAGATCTCCTCTGTGCCACGGAAGCAGCTGTGGCGGTTCACAGGGACAGAGGGTCCTTACAGCGTATAGCTTGTGTCCTTAAAATGGGTAATGCTGGAGAAGCACCAAAAGGTGAAAGGCAGATCTGCTTTCCAAGAACGTATTTTGCAAAATCAGAAGAACAATTACACCCAAAGCTACAGTGTTTCTCCCCTTCAGTGAATAACTCCTCACCAGAAGCTTCCCCAGCCCCTTCTCCCACCCATGGCCATCCTGCGGGTGTCTCCTGGTGTACCAGCCCCTCTGCCAAGCTCTCCAGATTTGCCCCATTTCTGACGATCAGAAGGCAGAAAAGATCCTCTTGGGAAGGGCCATGAGCCTGTAGTTACTGCTGCTTCACACGTGCGCTTGGCCACCCCATGGAAGGGTTGGTTCCTGGCAGGGAAGGGACAGTGGCTGGAGGCCAAGGCCAGCCAGGGAGCAGGGGGAGCGGATGGAGAGGCGTCTTCCTCACTCCGGCACTGCTGCGAGACGTAATGGTGAGGGGAGGCAGAGGAGGTGAAGCAGCAGCCGAAAGATGTCTTAAAGGACACCTTGTAGTTAGGCTTTAGAGCCCCCCTCGGCTTGGGAAGCAGCTCCGTCCCCCCCTGAGGATGACAACATTACTTCAGCTAGAGGCTGCAGATTTCTGCCTGCTGCAAAGAACTTTCTCTATTGTCTTGGTTCTCAGAAGACAAGGTGGTAACAAGGGATTAACTGCTTTGCCTTTTAAGTGATCATTTCAACCCATTTTATAGAAAGTTCAGGCTAAACAATTTAAGTTGAAATGCACTGATCCTTTCAGGGAATAGAAGAGTTCAGACGGTTAAAGAAATGTTGTTTAAAAAAAGAGCTCTGCCAGCTACTACCCACATGAGTCGCTGGCTTTCACTTTCCTGTCATTGTTGTCTCCTTTAATTATTTTAGATTCACTGTTAAACACAAGTTTTCCTGATCAAATAACGGAGATTAGTTATTATAGAAAGCATTCAAAAGAGTAGAAGAAAAAAGTCCCAATTCCTAATTCTCCATACTGACTACATCTTGAATCTCACTTCAATAGCTTGAGAAATACTATAACTGCTAAAGATTGAACCAAGAGTATCAATGTTCTGTCATCTTTGTTACACTACTTTTTAAAGATAAATTGAAAATTATTTTTCCAGCTGGAAGCTTGTACTTTAATTTCATTGAATTATTATCAATTATTAAACTTAATACCGTAGTTCAGTGCTGGACCTGAAATTGAAAGCACTGAAGTTTCTGTTGTTTCTTATCTGAGTAGTCTGGGTCAAGGGGATAGATAAAGCGAAGATGGAATACATAAAATGCTTATGAAATTATCCAGTGTATATTTCACCAGCAAACGGTGAGATACATTTTCAATTTACTTTCATGGACATGTGCTGAGATGGTTTTCCCTGAATTCTTAATTCTCTTCATGTTAAGAGCATTTTGCAGTCTTCAGAATTTATCATTTATAGGAAACGTTCCTGTATGTCATCTCCTAAAAAACTCAAGGACTGGTCATTTAAATCGGTGACCTCACTGATTAATAGCTCCTTCCAAACTGATTCGCAGCCTTTTCCCTATTATGCAAAAACATAACAAAACAGAAATACCCGTGATTTAATTTGGCATCATCAACCACTGAAAGATGAGTCGGAAACAGACCAGCAAGTGTTCTAGTTGATCTTAATAGCGCAGTGACAAGTAAATTCAAGGATGACAGATGATCCCACTGACTAGCAATTCTTCTGACTGTATTATGGCATGGATAAACGTGCTGTCTTTTCTAACAACTGGCCATGAAAACAAAGAAATTTGAGTTCATATTGCTGTGGAAAACAGAACTGAAACAAAAATTCCTTTTTAATACGTGTTTGGAGGGCCCTACTATTGCAAAAGACTGGCAGAACTATGTTAGGATCTCAGTTTGCAAGATACCCAAGATGTTTCTCTTAACTTTACTGGGAGGGTTTTATTTTTTTTCCTCTGAATCAGAGCATCAGCACTAGCCTCCCGTGTAAACCCAGTGATGCTTCCTGAATGTTCACGTGCTCACGGCATTTTGAGCTGCACCTTTAAAAATAAATAAATAAGGAATGAACTTGTTCGGCATTTCAGGCCAATGACCAAAGCCAGGGAGCCTGGCGAGTGTGCTACTATATTCCCTTTAACTTTATTTTTGTGGGCATCATGCATTTTTAAAATGGTTATACATTTCCCTGAACCAATGTAATATAAAAGATTTACTGTTACAGTTTGTGTGTGGCCAGGCAATGGCATATGGAAAACATGTTTCCTGCTATTTAATTTAATTACTCTAATCACGTGCCAGCCCCGGGCATGTCATTCTGGACCTCTGAGGCTCTTTGTCTGTCAAAGAGATGGACAATATCTTGGCTTTGTTTAGTTGCTCTGCAGGCTGCAGATAAAACCACTGAAATACTGACTGTTTGTTTAACCAAAACTTTGCATTTTAACCATTTGGCTTTGATTTTTTGTTTTACAAGAAAAAATGACATTTTGGCCTTGGTGAGCTGAAAAGGAAATATTAGGGCTATGAAGAAGAACTGTCACTTTTGGGGCTTAATAGATGAAAAAGAATACTCTAGCCTTCTGGTCAGAAATCAGCTTTGTTAGCAGAAACTTAAGACATGCATCGCTGTTATTTTAGAGTTGCCTGTTAGCAAGGGCAGCTGGGAAAGTCCTGTTTATAACTGCTCCATTCTAATATGGTTAGCCCTTCGTTCAGCACTTTCAGGAGATTTTAGTTTCTTTAATTTTAGTAGATGAAACTGTAATGGGTGAAACTAATTATGATTCCATAGCAAATAATTGTACCAATAATGTTGCATCCAGGTATAAGTTAGCTTTTATGTTAACACCCTACAGTTATTTTTATATAAGAGATATCTGCAAATTACAGCTTTAAGTCTTTTGACAAAAATTTAAGAGCAGATAGGCAGACTACAGCACTTCATTCATATTATAAACCCCAAATCTACAGAGAAATTAATCACACACTTAGCTTTAAGCGTGTGCTTAACACCACCGCTTCCTTCACTTGTAAGCAAGTGCTCAAATCCATGTTTTTCTGCATCCAGAAGTGACACTAAAGAGTACTTTAGGCTATATGGGGATATAATTTCTAACAATCATGTCATAAGAGGAAAGAATAAGAACCAGCTTTTAATCAAATTCGTTCCATCTTATGAAGAATGCTGCTCATAGGAAGACTTGTCTATTCTTATATTTTTGGAAACTGAATGAACTTCAGTTACTGTAAGTTTCAACACTAAATTAATCTACCTCTTTATACGGTAGCGTGCCAGTGCCCTGCCATGGTAGTTTTCAAGCTACATGGTATGGAAGAGAGTGGGCAGAAGGTCTATAAATGTGGTCTCAGGAGGAGGTCTGCACCATCAGAGGGAAACATTGGATTGGATGGGATGGGATGCAAAAAAGGAAGGTGTCCATCTGAGCAGAGTTTACATATTTCTGATATTTCAGTGTATGGTTCTCCAGCTGAATTAATGAGATAGAGGAAATAATTTTTATTTCTTTATAAGTTGCACAGTACAGCAATGCAAGAATGAAAAATTTTGTTACTATACACTGAACTACAGCTTCTGTCCCATTTAGCTTTGAGCTAACCACTAGATGACACTACTTCCCACTTAGTTAACAGGTGTGGGCATATGCTCCCATCTTCCCATATACCAGTTCATATACTTACATGCTGCTTGACCAAAGAACTTCAAAAAGAACATTGTACAGGAATTGCCTTCACCACTATACATTTTGATGAATTTTGTATTTTGTCTATATCCCTGTAGGTATTTAGGTGTGTGCACGAAGGTATACACAAGCATTACCAGCAGTGTGCGTGTATCTTTGCATGATTTATAGAAAACATGTATTATAACTCACTGTGCGAGTCTTTAGGGTGTTGTAACTTAGCAAGCATTGATGACAGCTGTACTTAAAAGAAACCAGAGGCACTCCAAGAAAAACTTAATAGGCTGGAGTTTGTGGAGAACATTCCCCTTGTCCCCTACCTCCCCCACCCCTTCAAAAAAAGGGATACTATATTGGCTTCTGTAGTGCGATTCTGGAAAGACTGGGCAAAGGGAAAAATACCACGCTGAGGAGTCGGGCAAGAGCAGGCTGCACTATTCAATTCCAAAAATGACAAGCGGTGAGGAGAAGGAGAAAGACACAGAAGGGCTGTCATGCCTATCCATAAGGCTGCTGCTGCTGCTGTGGTTTTTAAATTAGGAACAATGAACTTTCCAGAAGGATGTGTGGAAAGAATCCCACGTTTCTAAAAGCCTGATTTTCATAAATCCAGAAGCTCCAGATTACTTGAAAAACAGCTCCTCCAAAGTTATATTTATGCTACTAAATTGCATGCACAAGGCCACGAGGTTATGGAAGTGGAGTAATAGCACCTTCCGACACACTTTTATTTCGGCCTATGTCAACAAGCATCTTGCTTTGTTAAGATTCTTCTCAATGATTTATGACACATTTGCTCTATATGTGCTATAACTGTAATACATACATCGTGTGATATGCTTCATTTAAGGAGTATTTTAAATGGCTATACTAAAACATGTTTTTAAAATCCGCCCGTCATCTACTAGTGTGACAATGTACTACCCATAGTCGAAGCAAAATTAAGAATTACTTCTTGGTTTAGTAATCTAAATTTGAACTATTAAAAATCATCTTCGTTTTGCACCTGTTTTAATCCTGACCCCCACAGCTGTGGCAATACGGGTTGGGTACATCCTTACCCTCTATGACATTAGCCAAGTACTTCCGTACTCCTGTTGAAGGGAACCCGCAAGCAGGGAGGGTGAGTGTCCTTGCCTTGACAGGATGCTCTGCTCTGTTACATTTCACATTCTACTGCAACCCATTATTTTAGCATTATTTCTTCTGTTTTAATGCAAAGAGCTGCTACTAAAATGAAGTAAAGCTTTAGTCATGTAATATGAAGTCCATACAGTGTCTACCTAGCACTAGATTAGCGAGCAAGGTATTTCTGCTAATAAGCTATTTTTGTTACATCAGGTTCAATTGCTGATTTGTAGGACTTCAAGAAATTACACTGCCTTAATAGTGTCAGCTTTGCTGTATCTATGTGACAGTTCAGTTAATGTAATGTTTCCTGTAGTTCTGTTGAACATTTGGGAATTGTATTTACAGATAAAATCTATCCCGTTCACAACTAAATTCTTCCAGGTTACAGCAGTGTAAGTCCATAGTCTCTACAAAACAGCGGTGATACACCAGAGACACAGTACCATATTTGCAAAATTATGTTTCTAAGTCATTTGTCAACAAAAAGAGATACGTTTATCTGTTTGCAATCAACAACTTAACCAGATCCATGTAAGAACTGAGATTTTCTCAGCAGTTTAAGGGTGCCCAAGTCCCCAGGAACAACAATGGCTGGAATCAAGGCTACCTAAATTGCAACCATAAGCAATGTAATCAAAATCAAAGGTATAGTTTTATCCTGTGCATGTGTTATTTGGACAGGTTAATTTATTGGAGATTACGGATCTGAGGAGAAAAGACATCTAATTTTAAACATAGAATAAGAGAAAAGCTGAGAAATAACATGTTAGCCAGACGTTTTGCTTGTTTATTAAAATGCTGTCTTGTATTTAATCTAAACAAGTGTAATTACTTTTTCAGACTTTGATTTCCTCTGCAAATCTTGTGCTCTTATATTTCATTTAGACAGGACATTTATGTGAATTGTTTCTTTTTTCACCAATTTCCTACAGTTTCCTAAATTTGTCAGTAAACTCACTTGAGCCTCTCTCCAAAGACTGCTTAGGAAAGGAAAAAGCTCTCCACTCTATTTGTGGCTAAGCATGAGCTCCAGGAAGGTTAGCTATAGTATACAAAAGCAGGGAAGAAAGACAGCCAGCTTATCTTCAGACCTGAATCTGGGATTTGCTGCAGTAAAAATACCCTGTTGATGCATACGCTACCTACGCAGGGGCAAGTTCCCACCTCGGTCTGATTGTAAAAGCACACAGTGTGAGCTTTGGCTTTTGCATTGCTTTTGAAGGGAAAAAGATAAAAAAAAGAAGTTTTAAGTCACTTTTGTTCTCTCCTTCTGACAAAAGGAGTTTAATCCAAGTTATAGCGACCCAAGAAATGCAGTCCTCTGGGGCTAGCCTCTTCCCTTTCTCAGGGCTGGGAGCCTTAGGAGGAAAGCAGCTTGGTTATACCTGCTACACTTGTGGAAAAGAAATTATGACTTAATGATGTTTCACTCTTGCCCTGTAGCAAAGGACTTCTTGTTAGTTGGATCTGAAATGGCAGCAGGAAAAAAAAAAAGAAAAAAAAAAATCTTTCTCCGTGTAACTTGAAAGGCAGCAAAACTACCTCAAAGCACAAAGTGTGTGAGCAATCAAATGGACGAGAACCAAATTCAGAAAGTAATATATGGAAAGTAATATATGCAGCTTTGCACAGCCCTGGAGATTGAGATAAAGTATTTATAAGCAAATACTTCAAAGTCCTCCCTCCTCTCTCACTCCCACGTATTGCCAAGGCAGTCGTAGCAAGCATTTTGGAGCAGTACAAATGGTGACTGAGGTAACAAAGAGCCAAATACGGCCTTTGGTGTGAAGCTGCTTTCACGTCTGCCTGGGATACACATGTGCCTTTTGACAACTGCTGTGAAAGCTCTGTCCATATAATCCAAAGTCACTGCACTTGGATTATCATTTTCAGTGCCTTGCTGAAACTTTTGCTTCTGTACTAAACCGGGATTTGGATTAGAATAGTCTACCGTGTTACAGACTATATCAAACTCTAAATTCCAATGGATGGTATGGAGCTGTGCTGTTCAAAATATGTTTTAAACTGAGCATATACCAGTGGAGTAGAAGAAAGTTTTATTTTCAATAAGGGGGGGGGAAGTACCCTTCCATGCATAGCTCTTCAGGCAGTTTATGCTGAGGAGATGTTACGAGGACTTATTGCTTCCCCACACCTTCAATAGCATCAAGAATTCCTTTTAAGCTAATCTGAAGACAAAACCATTCAGTGTTAAATGGAGTCCTATGACAATGCAGTGAGATTTTGATCTTGATAGATGAGAGTTTCATCTGGCATATTCAAATCTACATTTTAACTAAGGCATCAATGGTGAGGTTCTTCCTTACATAGAATCATGTGCGGTGATGGTTCCTGCAAATGGTATGGTATGTTTCTGAGCTCACGAGGAATGCAATAGACCACACAGGCAAAGAAAGAAAACAAACAAACAAACAAACAACAAAACAAAAAAAGAAATGAGACAGAAAAACCAGAAAAAATCAGCAGCAGATACAAAAAAGAAATGGCTTCAAGCTTGCTAGACGGAAGCTCTTGAATTTTGAAAAATAAAAGATGGAGCTATATGAAACTATCTCTGTGAAATGTGTTACACCTACAGCACACTCCCTTTCTAGCAGTTGATCATTTTACTAAAATCGTGGTAATAGCTAGTTTTATGCGCTTGAGGTAGCGAGTAGTGTCCAAGGCAAAAGATTTATAGTTTGCTCCGGGTATAATGGTAGGAGAGGAACTGGCTGCCAAATGGGACTGTGATTTGAAGGGGGCGCCTTTGGTTTGGTAGGTGGTGTATTTGTTCTGTGGCTGGAGTTCACTAGAAGAAGTTATTTGATGCACTGGCCAACGATAACTATCTTGGGAGAGGGAGAAACCCAAATCCTCCAAGTTTCAAGGAAAGAGCAGAATGAAATACTTGGGTATGTGGAAAAAAAAGAAGATGACAAACTCCATGGCGACACGAAGTAGAATCAAGTCATGGGGCACTTTGTGGTTTATCACTTAAAAGAAAGATTTATTGACCCCCAAATCATGGTAATTTTTAGTATTAAATGGCCCTCTTTTGAAGACTAAGCTGCTTGAGAAGAGGAGACAGTAGTTTTGGAAAGGAGCCCTCAGCCTTAGAAATAACACTGCTGGTTTGGCTCTGCTTCCAATATTGTTGCCTAGTTTTA
>NW_008824988.1:1019029-1036722 GCF_000699105.1 Pygoscelis adeliae | reverse complement strand
CCAGCGTGAATCACTGTGGAGTAGATTAACAGTGTTTTCCCAAGTGTCTAATCTCGTTTTAGGATCAGAATACAAACAGCAGCAAAGCATCCTTAAGACCCAAGGAGCCCTAGGAGCAAGCCCGCAATTCAGCCCCGCTCAGCATTCGCGTTACCTCAGGCTCCACGGCATCCCTTGGAGTACCCAGAATTCTTCAGAAGTTCTGGCATTTCTGCTCTGACCTACAGCTTTACCTTTGCACACTGAGTGCAGCTCTTGGCTTGCCTGTGAGAATGGTGTTATAACATCTTATCCTCTAAATCCAGCCTGCTGAGTGGATTCTTCCTTTCAAGCTCGCTTTTTATTGCTAGAGGGAGAGTTTTTGGAGGAGCTGTGTCTGTATTCCTTCTCTTTTGCTTGATGTTTTTTCTGCTATTTTAACACGCCTGAAATCAGGGAAGAGCTTTGCACTTTTGAACCAGCTTCAGTCCTTCCAAGAGGCAATGGCTGACAGACACCGATTGAAAGTTTGCTAAACTGTTTGCATACTTCTACAAGGAGAGGACCGGGCTAGTAAAATGCAGATTAAGGTCTTTTCAAGTTGTTAACCAGAGAATTCCTTTATTGTTGTTGGATTTGGCATTTTGACATCAAGAGATTGATCAATATAATTTAAAAGAAAAAATAAAAATCTGTGGCCCATGTATGAGGATTAGGAGATATAAAAAGAATTAGGAAATGTAGCAATAAGCGATTCCAAGTCACTGATGCCAAAGGGAATCTGCGCAAGAAGGGACAACAATAAAAGATGTGGCCAGGAACAATAAAGCATGCGTAGAAATGAAGAAGGACAAGTTAGGCATCAGGCATGCTTCAGCCCAGCTCAGGTCACTGGCTGTTGCAGTGTATACAAACTTCCATGAAGTCATTTTAAGTAAAACCGCTAAAGTGCTCGGGCACCTACTTTGAAGATGCCTACTTGCCCGTAAGTATGTGGGCAACTTCCTCAAAGGTCCATGCAAGTAGCGCAAGTGCGTTCTCTGCTATCTAATGAAAACATTTGTGTATTTACTTACGTATGCAAAACCACCACCAACGAAAAAGAGCTCAGGCGTGCGAGTAGCCTATATAACTAATGGTGGAGCCAGCAGGCCCATAGACAGCCCCCTCAGGAGGTAGGAGATGTGTCACAATCTCAAAGTCACTTTATATACTCTCAGGATTATTATATGCTTCTCTGTGTATTAAGGGATGATAGGTTTGTTTAAACAAAAAGCAACAACAACAAAATGTGTGTGTAAAATTCCTAGCTTTCTGTAACAAAAGACTGAAGTGAGGGTTCCTTAAAAACATATCATATGAAAAATTACCAACAATATTTTGAATATATTACAAATTAAAACGAACACACATTTTTGCATGTCACTCCACTGCCATTTCTCATGTTACAGTTAGGTCAGAACTGAAAAAAAACCAAAAAAACAGGGACTCTAGTAAGTACCATAATATAAAATTATATGTTGATTTTTCCATGGGCTATTAATATCTTGTTACTGTGAGACTGTACTGGTTGGTGGTTTCTGGCTTAGTGGTGTTTGGCCTGTAGGTAAAGGAAAAAAGAAAAAAAAAAGTAGAACAAGACCACCTCTGACATGAATACTGACCTCCAACTGCTATTTTATGTAACTTATTTTTGGTTATTTCCACATTTTCACCTTTAATAGAAATTAAATAGCGTTATATCTTCTTAGCCTGTATACATTTTTGTGCATGCTCAAAAAATATGTGCGGAGATACTGTTATCTTGCTTACAAGTTTCACTAGTATCAAGATCAAGACTCTCTTAACTTCTGGATCCTGGGTGGAATTCCAAGGGACATTCCAGTGGGTAATAGAGTAGAAGATGTAAAATTGCCAGTAAGGGGGAGAGAAGAATTTTCCCTCGCAATCAGTCACAGGAGAGGGTGGGAAAAGCAGCGTAGGAGTGGTGCCTAATGCGTCCTCCTAGGGCAATGCCTTTTAGACACTCCTAAACACACCGAGTCATAATGCAACCTGCTTTCCTTCTCTCCCTCTTTCAAATATAATTGTATTCCTAAATATCTAACAACAAAATATTGACGAAGTTCCATTTTTATCTCTAAGACAAACTCGAATTTCCCTTTGCTTGTGAAATGACTCAGAATTAGGAGACTGAAAATGTTACCATGTAGCTTGTAAAGGTTAGTGGTATTTAATTATTGATATAAAAACCTCGGTGAGGGACTGCGTTTGTAGGGGGTTGCTAATGGAATACAGAACCTTTCGCCTTTGGGTCACTGGATCAAATCTGTCTCTTGTGGATAGTGACCAAAGTTTGCTACAATTTAAGTTTTCAGTGCCCTATATAAATTAAATATGTAGAAATTAGAGATGGAAAAGACCTGTTACAGCTTGCAGCGTATCCCCCTACCAGTACAGAATTGTTCTCTCTAGTGTATTGCCCAATTACAGATTTTCCAGTTCCTAGTAGGTCCTGTCCACCCTGCAGAGCGAAGCAGCTGGTATTAATTGATATCTGAGTTTAACTGGGTCCTCGTGAACTCCCCGCCCTGGCACCGGAGCTGTAGGAGGCATTTGGCAGACACCTCTTTGCTGCCTGCCTCCACGGGGGGCACTGAGCGGGCAGCAGGCCAAGGAGCGCCGGTGTCCCCCCCACTGCTGCCTGGGATGGGGTAGCAAGCAAATGTCCCTGCTCCTTCCCACCCTGTGCAAAGTATCTTATAATACAGGGGGATTACTGAATCTCATTTTCACTGCCTCACTTATCCCCCTTTAAAGTCCTACCAATGTCCCTTCCATAACCAAACAGCTGCAGGTCATAGTTCTAAATTGTAGGTCTGATGGATTAGTTCGGGTAGCTAAAGGGAAGGCCAGATATTCGTTCAGACATCGATATGGACTAAAATTTTCCCAAAGTTTGGAAGAGATTTGGAAGCTTGCTTGGGGCTTCTTTTTGATTTAAATGAAAGGGTTTGAACCCTATTATCTTTTACAACTTCCATTTGCAAGTAATTAACTATGTTGCAGAATGCCTGTTATTAAGTGCTAGCAACTGCATACACACAATATTAAAGTTAGTCTTGTAAGGTATTTAATGACCACTACTGGCTACAGTGCTATAGATACACATGGGCTTTGTAGGCTTTAGAAAAAAACCAACCCCAAAACAACAGCAAAAAACACACCACCAAAAACCAAACCAGTAACAGTGGCCCATTTCAAAGTAATATAAACATGTAATAATTAAACCAGTTCTCATCTCTAGAAAGGAGTCTGAGCGGGGCTGCTTTAACTTACCCACCTTTGAGTGCCTCAAGGTGCAAGTTACAACACTGAGACGGTGTAGACTATAAGTGGGATTTCCTCAGCACTTCTAATTTTGGCCATCTGTGCCTGTCCCACAGACTTTATAATCCAACGCTTCCTGCTAAAAATGCTAGAAATACAAATGCAGCCTTCAAATTATCAGGGTATTTTTAGAAAGAAAACTGAACTCTGTTGCTGTTGCTCCCTCAGTGCACCAAAACCTGAAATGCCAGCGAGGGGGGCGTGTCGGAGCTGCCCCACGCACCCCGACTCACTGCTGGCAGGTGCTGCTGGAGAGGCAGAGCTTGCTGCTGCGGGGCCACAGCCCAGGACTCCCAAGTACCCCATAAAATGCAAGTCTCTCCGTTCGCAGTGCAGCTAACGACTGCTGTGTTACTGGAGTTAACTTATTTCTGGTCTTCACAGTGCCAAAGTTTCAGCCGTTGAAAAATTCAAGCGATCGTAAAGGAAGATCCTTTGGGCTTCAGAAATATTACAATCAGGTGGTTTAAAAAAGAAGCAAAGACTTTAAAACAAAAGAACACCAAACAGGAACACAAGTAGTACAAAAAAATTGCAGTGAATCTGCAAAGGGGACACTCCACACTTTTTTTCCAAGGTAAAAAAACCACAACCCTGTGTTGTGAAATGTCTTTTTAAACACAGATTTAGAGAATGAAATTGAGGGTTATAAACTAGTAGCCAACAAAAGCAAGAAAGGCTGGAATGTTGGTAACCAATTGCAAGCACAGGATCCAAGCATAACATCTTGAATTGCTAGTACTGTAATAAATTACAGTTTTCACTTTTGTATTCTGCAAGTGAAAACAGCACTAAGTCAAGCTTGAGAGAAGGAGAGTAAAGGATGACCTTTCTAATTCACCCGCACCCATTACAAGTAGAGGAACTGCAACACGGAACAGTGAAAAATGAAAAAACAACGCCCATCATTGTGTGAAGGGACAGATCCTGCTCCCATAAAATGGGGTTCCTGTGTCGCTGAAGAGTTAATTGTCAGGTAGCAATAGATGAAAGCCAAACCAGACTCTGGGATGGTCTGCTATGGTGGCTGTTATCTCATTTTCTTCCATGGATTAATTTTCCCCTCTTTAACTTTAATTAGATAAAAGTCTAGGGGCAGGAGGTGGCCCTGGAGTGCTCAAAGGGCAAGAAGTGGTCAAGAGCTGGTTTCTCTCAAACTTTGATTAGCCTATTTGATAAGTGATACTAAGCACCCCAATTGGTTAATGAATGAGGGGTTCCCGTGAGGTAAGTGGCTGGGAAATTTAGCCTCCCCCACAAGGACAGCAAATATGTAAACTTCTGTCCTTCAGTTAGGTGTCTACTGTGGTTAGGAGTAAGGGTGATTTATATCCTATCTGGGTCCTGGAGTGTATCTACATTGATTGACTCCCTTGATCTTGACATCAGTCACTCGGGCTTTCAGAGAAAGGGGGAACATAAGAGATAATGAAAGCTACATTAAAGAAGACCTTAACATTTATGTAAACGTTATTCTATCTTCAAAGGCAGAACTATCTTTCAACAGAAAGGAGATTTATTTCCTACTTGAAAATATTAGAAAGAAAAAGTTGCAATATATTTAATATCAAACATCTAGCTTTGGCGCTGGTCTCAGCCTTTGGGTTTTGTCTCTTATTTCTTGACTAAATTGCATTATAGTTAAAAGTTTTACTGCATACTGCTTGCAAACACACTAATGTCTTGTGCAAAAAGACATCATCCTCTCCCCATGGGAAGAAGGGGGAAGAAGAGAGAAAGACAGAATGAAGAGTTTGGAGAGTAGAAGCAGAAGTGTAGAGAAAACATTTGGAAAGCTCAAACATTACTATCTATTAAATGTGGGGCTTTTATACATGTAAATCCATGGCAGTAGAAACCAGAACACTTAAATAAAACTAAAATGCACCTCTCAAACGCTCCCCTGGTGAATATCACCTACATAATAAGATTTCCCCGGCTGGCTGCCAGGCTCTCCTTGGCCCAGAGAACAGGGGGCAGATTTGGGGCATGCTGGGCCTGGGAGGGAGCCTGGCGGGAGCCGGCAGTATCCTCACGCCGCTCAGCGGGTGACCCACCAGGCCAGCTGCAGCACGAACATCAATTAAAGCAGCATTTTCGACAATGCTGAGCAGAAAGGTAATTTGTACAACAGAGAAGCAGGGCCACATTATCACCCGTGGAAGGCACAGGCTTTTCCGGGTAAACATCTCTAATTCTGCTACAGAATACCTTCCCTCAGAGAAACATTTACAAAATCATGAGGGCAGCAGGCAAAGTGGATGAAGAATGGTTATTTACCGAATCCTGCAATATTAAATTTGGGAGCTTTTGCTGAAATTACGAGGACATCAGTTTAAAACAGACAAGAGGTTTTTTTTTTTCTTTGCACCATGAGTAGTGAGCTTCTGGAATTTGTTGCTGATTGTAGGACCAGCAGTTCAAAACAGGATTAGACAAATTCATGGACAACAGGGTCATAAGCAGATACTAAAGGAAACACACAGGGAGGTACCTCTAACATCTATAATGCAAAAATTCTGGATGCTGGGAGAGTACGAGGAGAATGAATTGCGGAGAGCAGCCATGCTTACGTGCTCTCACTAAATAGCATCTCTAAAATGCCACAGTCTGAGACAGTATTGGGCACGATGGACTGATCTGATGCAGTAAGGCATTTTTTATGTTCTTATCTTCTTAAGTCTGATTTGGCTCTAGCTAGTCCTTCAGTCATAGCCAAACTTAGATTCTTCTGTTAAATTTAAGTATTTTTTCTGTCTAGCTTCAGGGTAAAGCATATTTCTGCTTTCTTTTTCTTAAGTGACAAATTATATGCTCCTCAGGACATGTAGTCAACAAAACAAGCCTTTTTCCTTCTTAGCTGTCTCCCAAAAAGCTGCAAATCTGTCTTCACAATATGCAAAATGCAGTAGTTGTATTCCTGAGTAAAAGACTAAACGTTGTTAAAGACAGCCTAAAAATGCAATGAAGTGGTAACTTACAAATTGCAAGGTAGAGAATTTATAGCCCAGAATCTTCTTATTAAATATGTCAAGAATTAGGGTGGGTGTGTAAGGCTGAGTAATTAAGGTAAAAAAAAAAAAAAATAATCTGTGGGAGGTCTTTGTATGAACTATTATGTTTTTAGGCAGAGGACATGCAAATAAAGTCTTAGTTGCTAAGTCCTATATGGCAAGTTTGGTAACTAGCAGACATAACATTTGCGCTCCTAAATGGAATATGATCCTCTGTCTGGGAGAACTTGTCATTAATATGTAACCTGCAGTACTGGGATATTCCTGTGGTAATGAATAATTTCTTTGCAGTGAAAACATTAGCACAAAAAATATATAGCAAGGAGAGAAAGGAGAGGAAGTTTTCTTCCTCTTCATCTCGTGGTGAAGATCTTTCCTAGTCTGAACACAGAAATGCAAAATTTCACAATTTGAGAGAAAAACTTTATTTTATCAGCAATATGAGGGCACTGAACTGTAACTATGCTAATCAAGAGAAGCACCAAAATTCAACGATCTTCACGGTCTTATATCCCTTGTCTTCTATTGAGACAAAAGGAAAAGGAAGGGCTGGCATCTTGCCTAGGTCCAAAATGAAGTGACATTAGTACACTTGGTCAGAGCAAGGTAGCAGGAAGTACAGATTGTTTCTCGGACAGTATCTCTGGACAGATAACATCTACAGAGTGATATCTGTAGCATTATGCTAGTTCTGCGATATTCCTTGACCCTTTTTTCTGCAGTACTTCAAACAAACAAACAAACAAACCTATAAGAGCTAACCTCCCACCTAAAAGCACCTTAAAAAAATAATCTAATAATAGAAGCACAGTCAAGATGTCATGAAAGACCCCTCTGCAAGGAGCTGTTGTTGAGGTGTCTCCCCTGCATTAAGGGGGTTGAGCTGTACTTGACTTTGAGGTTTCAGCTCTCCCACTTCCCCACTCTTAAGTAAACAGTAATTTCTGGCGAATCAAGGAAAACCACACCTGACCTTACATTTATACCTGTAATTTCCTCAGGTCCGCAGTGTCATTCTGAGAGAATAGAGAACCCATGAGCAGAATTCCTCAATGGATTTATTGGCTGCTTCTTACAGAAGTAAACAAGCATGACTCCTGCACTGGAGCTTCTGAGCTGTGAGATAGTATCTGTGCAGATATTATCAGCCTCTAGATCAGATTTTTAACTCCTCACTTAGTGACCAAAAATCCAGACCCATAGAGCTATTCCTAAATTACAGTCCCAAAGACTCTTAATTGCTCACTACAGGGCAGGCAAATCCCTGTCACCAGCCATCAGAACATCCACTGGGCAAACAGCCCAGCTAAGCAAATAGTTTGGCCCAACATATGCACAAGCCCACAGCATTAGATGAGAATCACACATGTGCATAAAATCTGCTCTAGACGAAAATGTTGTCTACAGAAAACTGCATTCATGCTTTGTCAGGGTGTAGCATATACTCAAGGTGATAAATCATCTCTGTTTCTCCACCCTCCCTCCCCCAGCTGCACAGTGACTAAATACCTCTATCCACCAAGTCTTTTAAGTCAAATCAACCTTTTAAAAATTCCTCTTTCTTAACGCTCTAACATTCGTGGGTTCACAAAATTAAATTAAAATATTTTTATCTGTTTGGGATCAGTACTGTTTCCTCCTCCTTGTGTTTACTTTCCTTCAGTAGCTGACATCAAAATGTTTTCTGGAATGCTGGGACTAAATAAGTTATGCTTAACTCAATATCTAATACAAATAGCCCTGGGGAAGCTCCAGCGACACAATCATAAAAGCTACAGTTTCTTTTAATAGCTTGCCACACTTTGCTGATATAGTATTTCTCTAATCACCAATCTTTACGTGCCTTCCTGACCTTGGAGCTCTCTGTCCAAATGACTTTGTGGTATCAAAGGCTTGTGTCATTGGAAGAGTGAATGGCTTTCATTTTTCTCCCTGAAACTTCCGGCTCCTGGCATCTGCAAAGAATTATTCCAAGCAGTGTTTTGCTGCCTTGCGGCCACTGCCCTGTAGTGGCCTGACTGATGGAAGTGACTTTTCCCAAAAAGGTTATTGTGGTCAGCGGTGGGTGGGTGCTGCCGTTGGTGCGCAACCAGCTCTGCTTTCTCAGCTGATTTTGTCCGACCATTGGGCTACCGCAACCATACGCTACAACAATTAATTACTGTGGTTTTTTGGAAGGCATCAAATAAATAGGCTATATATAATGTTTTTATAGTGGAACAGAGCAGTAAACAACCCCCCTTCATAATAACCACAGATTCGGAAGCCTTAGTGTTACAACAACAATGAAGTCCTCAGTTTAAAAGCTTTTAAAGAAGTAATCATTGCAGGGGGACCTAGGGGATCAGGGTTCACTCAACAGAAGCTCATAGTGTATGAATGTCCAAAAATCACAGTTGTGATGCTCTGACCATTTCCAGGCAATGAGAAAGTCAGTGCTTGGATCCAGAATCTCAAGTTATTTAGCCCGCATGATTTGTCTCTATTAAAGCTGGATTCTTGTGCTCTCCACCCGGCTCCCATCTAATTTCTCTTCTCTCTTTTTGTCCTTTTGCTCTAGTTCTTTATATTTGCCTCTTTATTTTTATTTTTTTAATATGAAATGTAATTGAACCTATAAGGGTAGTTACTATGCTGAAACAAACTATATGACACTCACAGCTTTTTCCTTTTTCTTTTTTTGGGGGGTGGGGTGGGAGGTAAGGAAGAGGATTTTCAAGATAGTTTTTTCATTATTTTAAGCGTATTACTTTCTTAGCTCCACAACTGCAGTCAAGCACCCTTAGCGTTGAGCACTGAACTGTCACGTTGCAAAGGACAAACTGCTTGAAATCTCCATAGTTAGGATAAAGCCAGGATGAGATAAGGTGACACAAAGGCTCAAAGAGGTTAGAAGGCTGGTGTAAGCTCATACAGCTGATCAGTAACAGATAAAATTTGAAAATCCTGCTTTTTCTTCTAAGAGACAAGATTAAGACAGCATTCCTCAGAGACGGATTATGTATTTCAATTACTTAAATTAAATTTTAATTCAAAGAATGAAAACAAAACATCTTCAGAGATCCAAATCCTTCTGAAGTAACCCAACTTGACCCAAACCTCTCTTGGGGCTTTCAGCCCCTGGTACAGCTCTTTTGGCAGCATGGCCCTGTAACCCTTTCTTAAATGAAAAGGAGAGGCTCTTCTGCCCACTCTAACCCTGGGGAGAAGACAGTCACAAGGGACACAGACATTTCACAGCCAGAGGGAGCCAGCCATGGCCCCCTGGCTCAGGCCTTCTCACTCCCTCCTTTCTCATTAAAATACAAAGATTAGGTGAGACAACTCACACCTCTGGTTTAGGCACCAAGTGTGTGCATGGTCATCCCAAGCTTCCTCCATGGGAATGCATTGCCTACAACAGCACCCGCAGCATGTATTCCCTCTCTTGGCTGGGGTTATGTAGGCACAAATAGATGCCCGTGATGTGAATGCTTAACAATAGCAGAGATGAATTTACCAACTAGGTTTTGTCTCAGATATTCCCCAGATCTTTTTGGTTAAGATTCAATGGGCCTAAAAATCTCAATGCCTTCAGAGGGCAGCTACTCATAAATCAGCGCAGTGTTTTTCTTCCTGCCATGTGAAGTTGGAGTATGTTATTTCCACTGTAACAAGATGGATTTTGCTCTTAGTAAACGTTGCACAAGTAGCAAAACTTTCTTTTCGAAAGAGTTTGGCCTTATTAGCTTGGGTAACTTAATGTAAGAATTTTTGTACTGAAACAATATGTTGAATCTCCAGGTATTACAGATATTACCCCAGAAATATGACCAGCTCTGAAAGTGAGCTCGGTAACTGTTTACGGCCACACACACAAATATACTACAGATTAGATGAGGTTACAGATGCTTCCATCTGAAGTCATACTGAACCCAAATTTTCAAGGCATTATCTGGGTTTTTGTATCAGGCCCAATTCCTGGATGTACTTAAAATCAGAAGAATTCTCCAGCTAATTAACATGTTTATATAAAATTTATTAGAAGGCTTATAGAATCATAGAATCATTTAGGTTGGAAAAGACCTTTAAGATCATCGAGTCCAACCGTTAACCTAACACTGCCAAGTCCACCACTAAACCATGTCCCTAAGCACCACATCTCCACGTCTTTTAAATACCTCCAGAGATGGTGACTCAACCACTTCCCTGGGCAGCCTGTTCCAAGGTTTGACCACCCTTTCGGTGAAGAAATTTTTTCTAACATCCAATCTAAACCTCCCCTCGTGCAACTTGAGGCCATTTCCTCTTGTCCTATCGCTTGTTACTTGGGAGAAGAGACCGACACCCACCTCGCTACAACCTCCTTTCAGGTAGTTGTAGAGAGCGATGAGGTCTCCCCTCAGCCTCCTTTTCTCCAGGCTAAACAACCCCAGCTCCCTCAGCCGCTCCTCATAAGACTTGTTCTCCAGACCCTTCACCAGCTTCATTGCCCTTCTCTGGACATGCTCTAACACCTCAATGTCCTTCTTGTAGTGAGGGGCCCAAAACTGAACACAGTATTCGAGGTGCGGCCTCACCAGTGCCGAGTACAGGGGCACAATCACTTCCCTAGTCCTGCTGGCCACACTATTTCTGATACAAAAGCTGACTTGCAACTTCATAATCCCTCCCAAAAAGAAGAAAACCACAGAACTCCTTTAGGATGTAATGTATAGGACGTACTGTATTACAACATTGAAGAATATTGCTGTATGACAGCAACAATCATCAGGGCGTCAATCCAGGTTTAAAAAAAAAAAAAAAAAAAAGAAGAAAGAGCCTGATCATAGCTTAGGTTGATGCCTCACAACACACACAAGGAAAACCAAAAACCAACCAACCAGCTTCTAAATTCTCTATAGACTGACTAAAAATAAGCAAAAAAGGCCAGGTAGCAGCAGTCAGGTTCTTCTGAATTAAATTATATCCATGTGTATAGCACATTTCAATGTCCAAAGAGCCACTTGGATGTATGAATCTGAACTTTTATGATGAAAACCAGGAATATTTCTAAAATTGTCAGTAAAAGTCAGAAGCTTGGCCACAATCTCACATATTTTTTGAATGTCACTATTAAGTGTTTAATTGTTTGAATTATGTTTGTCTACTGAGAGTAGCAAAGAGAAACCCCAATACCTGTAGTCAGAGGAGGATTTTGAAAGGGAGAGAGGGAAGGAGCTGAGAAGCTCCTTGCCTGTGGTTGGGCCTCTGGATTGTGTTAGCTCTCTGGTTGGGCTAAATCTGCCATGTTTTAGCATATCTGTTGATATTGCAATCAGATCAGGTTTAACCCCCTATGGTTCCTGGGAAGAAACTTTCAAATGCATCCTGTCTCATAGAGTACCGACAGGAACACACTCTGCTGGGCTGGCAGGACCCAGTGCTTTGAACCCAGCCCCAAAGCTTTCAGCCCACCTCTGCAGCTCTGCCATGGGGCTGAGATATGTTTGACAACATCTGTTCTTTTTCAGAAGGTCCCCTGTGGCCAGCAGGGTTTGCAGGCCACCCCTAACAGCAGTAGCAGGGGTGCAGGGTGCCAGCTATTGGGAGTGCTTCAGCATTGCCTGGCTTGGGGTGCTGTCAGCACAGCTCTTGGGACTCACGGTGGCCCTGAGAGTTGGCTGTGGCACCACGTGTGCACTACGTACCATGTTATGGGACCACCTTTCCTCATCCTTTCTCTGAATAGGTTTAATGCTTCCAGAGGCTGGAAAGAAAACAGACTGGATATTCCCAACAAGACTGAGGACAACAATGACCCCAAAGACACAACAGCTGAGAAGTTTCTGGGGACCCTTCACCACGAAGGCACTGTGTGGGTCACAGGGACGATCAGCCTTCCTCTACTCACCCAGTCTGTCCAGTGCCCTTTTGCATCCAGCTTAAAGCTATGGATTGGGGACGCTTTAATTTGTCTGTGCAGCACCTGAAAGCTGTGATATTTTATAGTGCCCATTGCTCTGACTTCTTTCTCCTACCCTTTTCTGAATCCAGCACAAACAAAATAAAACAGCTTCTGACTGTACCTCTACTACTATCGGTTGTATTAAGAAACACTGAAAGCCACAGTGCTACATTATTTCCGAGTTAAAACAAGTGGAGAATATTATTGATGCAATGCAATTATTACTGATGTAACGGTTAAAGGAAGGACTTAGACATCAGGATTTCTAATCCCTTTTCACTTTGGATTCATAATTCAAAGTCTTTTTACATCTTGGTTTTTCCCCCACAAAAATACTCTCTATGTAGCAGATGAATTACAGATTATTCTCACGATAGCCTTTAATAGGATGGCATCATGCAAGGAATATATATGCATCATACACATAAAAGTTATTACAGAGGAAGAAAGAAGACATTCCTAGCAAGAAAAAAGGCAAGAAGTGCAATAGTATATGTAAATGTACATATATATATATTAAAACCAAAACAAAACCCAAACCATCTCGTGTGACACTACGTTATATATCTATCTGAAGATAAAAAGGAAATCTAAGAAATTATGCCCATGAAATGATTTAAAAACTAATAACCCATTGTCAGACAATAAGCAAGCACAGCCTTGTTTTCAGCATATTAGTAGCTACAGCTCTGCAACATAGGAAAAAAAAAATTCCAAGCACTAAAAGATTTCATTTGTCACAGGCCCCAAACCTAGAGCATTTGGGGACAGCTATAATGTTATCCTGAGTGAACACAGGGCCAACATAATTAGGAATAAAGAGGTAAGAAGCAAGGGGAATTGCCTGCATAACTTCACTTTGTAAAACCCTCCCATGGAAAGTGGCAGGTAGGAAATCTGCATAATAACAAACTTGTCACAAGACAAGGCCAACTAAATACAACAATTAGAATTAACATTTTGCTTTGACTGCTTCTCAGGATTCCCCCTCTCCCTCCTCCCAGGTTTCACTAGATGTAAAGTTGTGGCTATTGATTTGGTGCAGTATTTTCCAGTACATATTTTTTCCAAGTGTGTGGCTGTAAGAAGACTGTCTTCTTTGCGGGCATTGCTTTAAGAAGCAGCTACTGAAGTGCCAAACCCTCCTCTCAGATATCCCAGTGAAAACCCAGAATAAATCTCTTGGTTCCCCTCTAGTCTATCTAGACTTAGATCTGTGTAAATAATCCAGCCTGGCCCCAAAACAGAGCTACAACGTGTTATAAATTATAACTTATTATTGGAGGAGACCTTCTGCACTGACTGTCAGGTCCTTTGTTTTGAGAATTACTGGAAGCCCTCTGCTCTTTGAGTGCACACGCACAGCTCTTGGGACGCTGGATTTGTGCTTCCCAGCTGGCTCATCTGCCGCTTTCCAACTGCTTGTGGTCTTCCTGCTCAGCCACCGACTCTGAGACAATCTCCAGCATGTGGATGCCCTTCCAGGGTGCCATGGGGCTATGCTCAGGGAGTTGCTTTAAGGGACGGCACCGCAACTGATCTCCAGGGCTGCCTTTCCCACTATACAAATTGAGACACCGCTATCTTAGCTGGCCTTTAAAACAAAGATATAGTGATTCTGAGTACTAAGCAGCCATCCTCTGAAAAATGAGCCATTTTCATAGAATCATTAAGGTTGGAAAAGACCTCTAAGATCATCGAGTCCAGCCGTCGACCCAACACCACCATGCCCACTAAACCATGTCCCTAAGCGCCTCATCTACCCGTCTTTTAAATACTTCCAGGGATGGTGACTCAACCACTTCCCTGGGCAGCCTGTTCCAATGTTTAACCACTCTTTCAGTAAAGAAATTTTTAATTTTTTTTTTAATTTTCTAAAGTAGAAAGTGATTTTTGTTTCATATTTAGGCAGTTTTGAAAATTTTAATCAATATACCTACGATTGTTGTGTTTTCTCTTGAGTCAGGAAGGAAATGGGTCATAGTAAGGAGCAACAGAGCCCAGATGAGGAATATAGACTAGGGTTTGGTCTCTGATTTTGTCTCCTTTGGTCTCTTAAGCATTCGGACTTCTTTTTCTGTAAGTTATCCCTGTATACTTCTGATAGAGATCTCTTCTAGAGAGAGAAAAATACCATGTCAGCTAATGCAGTGATAAGATCCTTATGTAGTGTGATCAAACCAATGAACCACCTTCCCCAAGTGCTACACTGGGACAAGCGTTCTTATTGCCCCCACTTTTCCTCCCCAGTTTGTATTCTTTTTACTTTTGCTTATTGTTTCCATTTCTTGTATTTGTTGTAATATCTTACGATATTTGAGGATTCTGAAGGTGTGAATATGTGGAAGACTCAGCTTTTGTTGGAAAAGAATAAAGGCAAGAAAAGACTGGAAGATAGTTGAACATACAAGCAAAATAGCTTTCAAATTTTAAAAACAGAAAATGGAGAGCATTATCATAAAGAAGAGAGGGCGAGAAGGGAAGAGGTTGGAGGTTATGATATTCAGTTGTTTGGATTTTGTAATGCTGCTCCCTCTCTACCTTTTAGTGTCATCCAGTCTTCCACATCACCCCTTGTGACAGCAGTCTATCCCCTAACCACTTTTTTAGAGGGGACACTTGAAGTACATTGTGATGAAGCAAATTCGAGTTCAAATAAATTCATCCATCCTTCCCATGAAATGGAACAAGCATTATGGCCTTTTCTGAGCCGTACTTTGCATTTTGAGGGCCAAGATTTGCTCAAGGAATCAGAAATTGGAGAACTTATTTTGCAGTCTGCATTATACAATTAGTGCTACGCCAGCACATACTATTTTCCATGTTTCTTTTTAACCCTCTAGTTATTCTTAAATCAGCAAACATAAGGGTTTCACCCCCATTTTCAATTTGCCCATTCTGGCAGTTCTCCCACTTGTTAAAAGCAGCAAGCCCTATACACATAGTAGGAAAGTCCCTGGTTTCAAGAAATATTTAAAGGTAATCTTTAGGTGTTCAGTTCAAATTTTGTTCAAATTACAAATAATTTGATCTTATTCCAATTAAAAAAAAAAGTACAACAAGGTGTACTTGTTTGTTGCAGAAATATATTTATTCTATAAATATATAGACCATTCTGTGAATATATAGAATGCTTTATAGGTATATAGAACAGATCTGAAAAGATTTATTTTCTGATAGTTTTTCTTTTTTTCACCCATCCACAGCATCCTTCCTATATTCAAATCCTATATTTTTTAGCATCTCAAATTATATCACCATTTCACTGTATATCAGTACTCTGTGTGCCAAAATCAAAGAAGTGAAGAGCTGAGCACTGGAGAGATAAAAATAGTTTTTAAATGCTTTGTGATGTTTGCAAATGTGTGTGTGTGCATATGTATTTTTTCCAAGAAACTGTATAACTTACTACAAATAAGTTGGAGAAAGGAAGTCTGCTGACATTTTACCCACACTGAAGTAAGGTGTGAGATTTGGTAATATATCTCTCAGAAATCTTCAGAGGGGCAGAAGTCCTCCAGCAAAGGACTGGAACCTGGTATCCATCAGGTTACAACTCTGCTGTCACACGGGCGACAGCAGAAATGGATGGTTTGCAAAGAAGAGCTCTGGTGTGGGCAACGGCAGTACACACACCTGTTGGAGTCTGTGTGTGAGATACGATGATCTATGGAGGTGCTCTGTGGAGAGAGAACAGAGTTGGTAAAACACCTTGGTTACGGCTTTTACATTTGCTGACCATATGGTCTGTTGACGCTCCCTGCTCTGACCTCATGTACCTCCATACAAGAGAGAAGGCATCCACAGAGGGCTTCTATACATCCTCGTGATTTTATGCTTAGACACCGATGTGTTAGTGCGTGTGGACTCTATATCAAAGAGCAGGGTTTTCCAAGTTTTTTTTCTTTATGTGTCAGACCCAAGTAACTTCCATTAATTCTACACTAAATCCTGAAGTCAGCAGAGTTGCCTATAAAACCAAAGCAGAATCTGTTGAAGTACGCAGAAAACACAGATCTTCAGCACGGCTGCTGCTGAATTTAGCCTGGAGACTATTATTTCTCTGCATGAAGGCCAAACTAATGATTCTTCACTTGAAAAGAAACCATACAAGTCTGTTAAGAAAAATAGTACCAATGAACGGCAGAGAAATGGAAGTGGTTGAAATGATCTGCATAAAGTAACACCAAACTGGTTTGCCAATACTGTTGAAGAGAGTTGGGTGATATTTTCTGGAACAATGAAAGAGGTGGGACAGGTGATTTTTCATTAATTAGTTTTGGCTAACTAAGAGTTTAACTGAATGATGGCTGGAAAGCTGCTAGCATTAGGTGTTTGTAACCATTAAATGTTATTATAAAGTCTATTTATTCTTCACATTAAAGTAAAAGAAACAAATACTTGTTAATACTGAAAGTTAGAGCAAGACATGCAGACAACTGTATTTTCCCATTGGTATTCATTTCTGCATTTCTCTGTATTCTTTTTTTGGAAAGCACCAGATGACTTCAGGAAAGTCTCGTGGTATTTCTAGTCAAAGTAATAACATAACAAGAATCCTCTAAAGAGTTTTTTTAAAAAAAAAAAAAAAAAAAGAAACAATGCACAAGATGTTCAGATGGTCCCTTTCTCCCCTTCATTGTACCCCCAATTATTTATATTAAATCTCCAGGAGAGTCAGAAAGTGAGGAAAAGATTCAGCCAGGAGTGCAAGCTTTTGAGAAGGTGCTGCATTTTCTTTGGATGCGTGCTGCACACACCGCAGAGTCAGCACTTCAGCAGAAGTGACAGAAGTCAAGTACCTGCCAATGTCAGGAGCGAAGAAGGCAGGTCTCACAGGAGCGGGAACCGGGAGTGAAACCAGCAGCTTAGCTGGACTCCTGGAATTTCTCTCCAGTAGGAAGTGCTCTGTCTTTAAGGGCCTCCTCACTGTCACTCCCAGACACCATTTCCCATCACTCCTTTCTTCTTAATCACACCAGGCTTCAACTTAATGACTGCCTGGCTCATATTTCTTCACAAAGGTAGCTGAAAACTTCTCAGTCCACGTGGTCGTCTTGATTCCTCACCTACATTGGACTGGGATGGCTCATGTTTAGATGCTCAGATTTTTAGAAACTCCCCATCCAAGGGAGGTAACTTTTACTGTCTCTCCCTTTGAAAAAAAGAGGTCAGCAATCCACCTACCTCCCAGCGTAACAGTAGGGGTAAAAGGTAGGGTCCTGACCCTGCTGTTATGTCCTACAACCAGAGGCAAGGGATGTAACCCCAGCCCTGACCCACATCTTTGGTCATGTAACCCAAAGCAAGGAATGCATCCTCTCCTACATGACTTCATGAAGGAGCACACTCTTGTCACCCCATTAGCAGTGTTTGTTCTTTCC
>NW_008824988.1:1015234-1019017 GCF_000699105.1 Pygoscelis adeliae | reverse complement strand
TCCCTATTCCTTTGCCCACTTTACAAAAATGTTGTCATTTTAATATCATGTTTTGCCATCTCAAATGTGCTCCTGCCCTACAAGGGAAGGGTGGCAGGAGAGGGGCAGAGACCTCTACAGCAGTAGCTTTGCTGCTCCAGAAACAGAGGGAGAAAACAAAGCTGGTTGAGGGTGCCTGTGCCCTGGGCAGTCAGTGCAGTAGGGCCACCCCAAATACTAAGCCCTACCTTGGTAGCAGCTGGAATAAGCCTGTCCATAGTCCTCCAGAAGGCAAGGGGAGGACAGAGGGCATGGGGTTGTTTTGCTGTATGCAGCAACCTGCTGCCCACAGCAAGTCTTCTCTGCGTAGGACTCTAGGCAGTTCTGGGGTATGGTTTTCATCCCATTATTCTGTATCTGCACCCGACACTCAGCTGATAAGACTTCATTTCCGTTTACCCATTTTCTAGTCAACACTGTGTTCCTTGGATTACAGCAAGAGAAAATCAAATTCTATAAACATCCTGATAATATGTGACCTAATATAACCAGATGCCTCAAGGCTAGCTGCCCTGTTTTTTTTCCTGTCTATGCTTTTGCTTGATCTAAACCGATTTCTACCTATTCATTCTATATCTCTGTATCTATACTTGCTTTTTATTTATTTTTCATGAAAATGCTGATTCTGAATTTGTGGTTTACTACATTTCAGATGGTGATACTGATGTTTTTGCAGTTTTGTTGAAAGCGATGACCATGGAAGTTTGTGGCTTTACATGTGGTTTTATCAAAAATAGTATTGGTAGGGTTTCTTGGCCATGTGTTTTCTCTAAGTGACAGAGCAGTTTAAAAGAAGACTTCTCAACATATTCATTGCCAGGGATACCTCAGACTAATTTTTATTTTAGGTTGGATAGATTGACAAAGATAAGTTATTCCTGCACTTTCATGTTTGTGCACACAAATATTTTCAGAGGGTCTCATGACCTATTTTTGCTCAGTTCCTGAGGGCAACTAGTTATGGTTTTGTTTGAGGAGAGCAGGCAGAACAGTAGCTCACAAAACTCCTAAGTCAAAAGTTCTACAACTTCTGCTTACCTACAGCTCTTTTTGTCTCAATACTTGTCGTTTAAGAATTCATTGCTTTCTGGTTTTTTTCCTGTCACTTCTGGGAATAACCAAGGTCAATCCTATTAATATTTTAATGAAGTCCATGATTTCTGAAGCACTGTTAACTAGCTACATCTGAAGTGTATGAGAAGTTCCTTGATGCCCAAAGTTTCTGGCTGAATCAGACTTTGGATGATGCAGTTTTGGTTTGGGCCAAGGCTGCCATCACAGGCACCTTAAAGAAGGACTGAGCTTTGTTTGCTGCAAGTAGAGGCTGTTTTGCTGGGTGCAGCCAGTGGCTGGCTTGGACACCCCTTGAATGCATTCAGCTATAACTGCACTGGGAAGGTAGGAAGTCAAGGAGGGTGATGGGGAAGACAACTGACAGGACCTGAAATTACTCTGTTCTTGTGTTGCTAACAGGGGTCTGGAAAAGGCTAAGGAGTAGGGCCTCCAACCGGAGCCACTGGATGAGACAAGGCAGCAGAACAGGTGTCAGAAATACGTTTCAGAGGAAGGAGCTAGAGGAAGTACTTGGAAGGCAGCAAGTCTTCCTGCTGGGCAGGTTTTGTTTTCATCCTCATTTAGGGCGAAACTTCCTGCAGCACATATGTATTTTTCCTCTTCAGTAATAATTGGCCCTTTGGGTAATTTTCAGAAAACAATGTGGAAATTATAGGAAAAAATTAGCTAGCGAACAGAACACCAAAAAAATGCTTTGAGGGGAAAAACGTTGTAAGGTTAGTAGTACTGAAGGTCTTTGGGGGAGGGAAGAGGAGGGGAGGATGGGCGATACACAAGTGATTTTTAACAGTTAATAGACATTAGCACACACTTCATACTTCAGCAGAATGCAGTGGAGGCACAACAACAGAGGGCTATAAACCTGGCCACAAATATATGAGAGACTATAACCAGTAATCTTGCTATTAGGAATAGCAAATTTTGAATTTCTTAACAGAAAAAAAAAGTTTTCTACAACAATGAAAAGAAGCCAAAGCATAAACCCTGAAGAGAGGAGTGCATATGCCCATACACACTTAGGATTATGGTACAGACTTACAAATCTTAGGATTTATTTATGTTTAGTTTAATCACAGCTAAACATATCAAGCTAAATTAAAAAGCAGACTGATGAGAGGCAAGAAAAGATTTTATGAGTGAACCCCACATATTTTTTTCTCGGCACAAAACATAAGAGCTTGAAGGAGCACTAATTCATAGACAATTCACCTATGCTTTATCATCCAACACAGACTATCTAGCAATCCAACTGAATATACTTGTGGGTCGCCAGTTCTCACAGCCAGTAGACATAAAGAAGTAGTTCTCATTAAAATCCTCAGAATATACAAAACATTAAGCACCAAAATGTACAGATCACACACCTACATGAAAGGAGTATTCACACCAACCCAAATTAATCCTAGTTCCTCCTAAACAACAAACCTTACAGCAATACTAGGAGGATAACAAATATTTACCTCCCATGCCTGTAAAAGGGTCATCTTCTCTTTAGATACTGATTCTAAAAATCCTCCTCAAAATAATTACTGAGGGCCTAAGCTGGTTTCTGGGGAAGATGATGAATGGCCCTCCATTCGCTTCAGCAGAGGCCCTAATTGCCTGCCTCTACTAATGAACTAATCTCGGGCACCTGGAACTAGCAGGCTCCATGCCGGGCAGGCAGGGCTCGGGTTACCTAAGAAATGCTCCAAATATATTCACACAAATCACTAACCCTGCAGATGTGCAAATACCGCTTTTGTCATATTGCTGGAGAGATGGACATGTGTTTGCAGTACTGTAGCACATAAAACCTGAAGATGAATTCATTGTGTTGCTTTAATCCCTTCCAGAGGCCAGGTGGGCATTTGGGGAGCCAGATAAGCGTGTTGATTATCCACATTACTCATTGCATTAATCCACTTGTCGGTGTGACACAGAGTATCTGAAATGCTCACAGCATAAATATGTAGGTGGCTGGAAAAAATATACGTATTTCATGAGTGCCTGTTGTCTGTAAAATGAAACCTAATCAAGAAGTTAGCCTAAAACTTTGACTAAAACCTAAACAAGTCCAAACTTTGCTGATGCCTAGAGTTTTTAAAATTACAGTTAAAGGATCTGGAAGTCACCAGAGGATGTAAGCAAGCCTCAGTGTAAGCCTTGTGAGACAAACTACTGCACTTTTAACAAATTTTAAAAGGTTTTCACAGACAAACAGTGTTCCGTGACCTCAGAAATTAAAACAGGTGTCATGCAGCTTTCCATCCAACCATCCACAAATTTTTTCTCCTTCCCTGGACTGATTATGCTGATAAACATGTGTCAAATTCTAGGTATGTGTCTGGTTTCATTTGAGGAGGGAAGAATGGTATAAACAAAACACAGTTTAGCAGGAAAATACAGGAGAGCAAGAACAGGCTCTCTTCTTGGTCTTTGACAAATTGCTGAAATATATGGCTGTCTGGCTCTTGGGTGATGTTCACTCAGGTTGATTAGCATTAAAAAAAAAAGTACCTTGATTTGTTCATATGCCTGAAAAATAGTGTTATATCTATTGCTTACATAGACACAAACACCTGATCTTTTTATAAGCAAAGGTAGGAACATCTTCCTGAACTATCTACGTTTTGTAGTGTTCCTGACTGCTTTTTTTCTTCTTCAAGACACCATAAACAACCCCGCCCC
>NW_008824988.1:977531-1014951 GCF_000699105.1 Pygoscelis adeliae | reverse complement strand
ACCAAAAACAAACCCCCCCCCCCCCCCCCCCCAACACACTTAAATTGACTTTTTCAGGTCAGAAAGCTGGATAGATTAGATTTTAGGTATTGATTGAATGGCAAACCTACAGCTTCACTGAAAAAGATTGTGCAGATATTGCACAAGTGCAGTTCAGGTCTGAAAGTAAAAGGAAGGCAGACAAGGCAGCTCTAAAGGCTCAGAGCTCAGAGTCAACTGGCACTGAGAAAAGTCCAAACAGAAACATTTGTGCGCAGCATGAATCCCCCCTCACTGACAGCTGAATTTACAAGACTTCCTTAAGAAGTATATTTAAATAATGCTGTTTAATGCAGACTGCCAGAATACACTGATGCACCCTTACTAGCTTGAAGAGCATTCCAATAGCGAACAAACCTTTTTGTCTTCTGTACTCTAGTAATTATCAGAAAAGTGAACTCAGTTAATGAATTATCATTAATTAGTGTGAACACTGTTTTTTTTAAAAATCCCCTTGACCAAAGAACTACACAGATACCAGCTATTTAATTAACGCAATGAATGCAACTTATGAGGTTGAGGAAAGCAGCAGAAATAACAACCGTTCTGCTGATTTCCTGTATGGCAGTAAAGCTCTGTGTGAAGAAGGGCTCCTGCAGGTAGGAGTTTGGCTTCTTCCAAACTGCTCAGCTAGCTCTCATGCTTTGGAAGAGTAGGCAGGAGATGGTGAATACACTAACATCAGACAGACAGTGCTGCTGTCACCATTTGACCCTAGGATGAAGGGAGTAATCGTGCCACAGACAGCAAAATACCTCCTGTGCCTCCTTTATTGAGCACTAAGCCAGCATTGAGGAAAGTGAATGCTAAATCCTCACCAAGGAATTTATCTACTTCTGTTCTCCACAGGGGAAATATTCAACACAATAGTGTCCATGCCTTCTTTGTTTCTCCTCCCCAATCACATGCACCCCCAACAAAGGTTACAAAAGATGCGTATACCTAAAAGCACAAAAAATATCTCCTCTGAACATTTATCACAATTAAAATCATTAGTGAAATTAAGTAAAAACAAGGCACTTAGGCATTTCAGGAAAGAACTCCTGAATGTTAAGTTATGTTATGTTCATAGGGAAAGGGGATACACAGACCTGTTCAGATACACCCAGATATTTCCTGGAATATATAACACCATCCTGCCATCATACATTAAAAAAGCAATAGGAAAAGTTGGGGACTGTATTTAAAGAAAGGGAAATGGTTCAGTGACCCCAAACCAAGACACTTCTTGTAAAATCTCTTTTTGCTTACTCGTATTTTCTTTCTTTATTTAGCCACTTATGACAAGGTCCCAGGTGATTTACCCTTCTCATGACCTTATGTCTTTTCACTGAAGTGGTGACCTTAGATATTAATGTGGGTTTTGAGGCTGCCTTTTAAAGCATTTGTTCTCATTTCTGCTGTTAGTGATGAGCACTTGTTTTCTTAAAGGCCTCTTTTTTTACATGCAGCGTAGACATTCTCACTTCCCACGAGCTGTGGATTCATTCTGCAGCACGCGAAGGGCTGGTGTACTCCCGGGTACTCCCACCTGCCCTCCCACACAGCCTGAACTCTGCTTCACTTCTCTGAGCACCCAGCAATTCCTCCTTGGCCAGGCCAGGCCTCTGAGCTGCTGTCCCAAACAACAACATACAGCACCACTAATTGTTACTGAGTTTAAAAAAAAAGAAAAAAAAAGCCATATATACACCATATATATATACCTGCATATATATATACCGAGCCCAGGTGAGGATAAACAGAGTCTGCAGTTCTAAGACAGAAGTGTGCATTCCAACTGAATTTGTATTGCAAAGTAGTTTAGAAATCTCTCTCATGCATTCACTTTCTGTTGAGGTTCTAGAACTATATGCACAAAAAAGAAAAACAAAAAGAAAAGGGCTTGCAAAGCCATCCTACTCTGCGGAGTGAGTGAATGCCAAGGTTTCTACTGACTTCAGCAGGGTTTCAGCCTTTGTCATGTCAGCAAAAGTCACCATCTGTTGACAAACAAAACAGAGGAGGAAATCTTCCTTTCTGCTCCGTCTCAGTCTTTTCACACCTGCCTACCTTTCCTGAAGTGTTTGGCACTGCCTACAGCTGGCAGCAGTTATGACAAAAAAAGTTAGTCCCTAAGTGGGATCTCATGTAACAGTTCTTGAATTTCTAAATGATTTGTGAAAACCTATGTGCAAATTTTTCCTGTTTTCCAGGGAGCTCTGGGAACTGAGTCCTCTGTAGAAACTTGACTCACAGTTGCTCAACAAATTTGGTACTGAGTAGTAAGGACACCGCTTTTCACTTTCAGTGCTGTAGGAAGATTTTATTTTTATTTGTGTAGGGTGATAAAGTGCATATTCTAACATTATATTATGTATTCAATATATTAGAAAAACCTTTGTCTTTTATCAGCCTCTGCATGTGAAGCTGTCTTTTCCTCTGTCAAGGAGAACTGACAGGTTGCCTGCCATCACCTACTCTTCAGCAAAGTTAGCAGCCCACACCATCAGTGTGAAAACATCTGTTAAATGGATTTATTGACCAGGTCTTAGGTGCGAGTTGTTGGGTTTTTTCTTTTTCCACACTGTTTATTACATCCCTGACCTAATGAACTTAATTTGTTGACATGTTTCCCTCAGTGTCTTACTTGATCCCGTCTCACATTTCTTTCTACTGTGCTGTTTTCCTGGAAACAGGAGTTCCTGGCACATCGGCGTGTCCACCAGTTGCAAATCTACCAGGCTCAGATGGCTACAGTTGGCATGGCGGGATTAGATAAACATCGGCCAGTGTCCAGGACCCCATCTTCCCCTGCTGATTCCACATTACCTCACCCAGCCATGGACCAGCCCAGCCAGCATGTCTACACGACTGGTAGGATTCCCTAAAGACTGCTTGTAACAGGCAGGGCAAATGCGTTTGTTCATGTAGGATCAACAGATTTAAATGCCTTGAATACCTCCTGCAGCAATGCATTCAGTTTTAGCCTTACTGTTCCTCGGTTTTATGATGCTGTACTGGCATCAAGTCAACCAGTGCAGCTGATAAATCACAGGGTTAATATTCACACAGTCATAAATTATTATCATTGACTGGCTCTGGCAATATAGCAACCGGTGCATTTTTGGTGCCTTTAAGTCATTTATAGCTTTTTCTTTCATTTCCCTATCGTCTGGTTCTTTTCTCCGTGTTCTTGTTGCCTATTTTGTAAAAAGACCACCGATAAGTTGAAGAAAGGCCACCAGTAAGTAGGAAAGCTGCAATATAATTCTCAACATCTTCATTTGACAAGTCAGTCTATGCTACAAGGTTGCTTTCCTTACAGAAAGAGCAAAACTGTAGCCACGACTAGAAGGTGATGTTGGCTACAACTTTGGCCTTTCAGCAGTTGTGTGGAGTCTCTACAGAGGAAGGTTTTATGGTCAGGCCTGGGCAGTCCAGTCACTGAGGGAGCATCTCCTATTGGTATGGTCTAGGCTGTCCAAAGCAGAATGATTAGAACCCAAAAAAACTTTGGTGAAAGGAAGAAAAATGACCACAGAAAACCCATTTCTTATTATGGGCAATCTAACCTTGCAAGCGGCTCCATCTGTTTAAAAACCTGAATTTCAGTATAACATTACAGCATGGTTGGAAGCAAAGTTTCACTTTGTGCACAAGAAAGGGGAATTGAATACTTGGAGGTACCATTTATTCAGGTTTCTGCCAGAAGTACTAATTCCTTTACATGGCTTGGCAGAACTTGCCATGCCCTGAAAGCTTACAGCTCTTCAGGCCATGACCATGGACTGATGTAGGATGGAATCCTTAATGGGCACTGTATGTGACTGTGCAAGACAGTGTGCTTTCCCATCTTTCCAATTAGAATGTGAACTTGGAAAGCAAAAATTTATTATTTTAAAGAAAAAAACTGCAAAAGAAAAAGAGATGTCCTTAAAACACTGCAAGTAAGTGGGTAAATGGATGCAAGATGACATTCAAAGATGAAAGACATAATTTTTCTTCTGTAAATACACTGTCAATTTAGGAATTTCACTTGTTGGGTAACAAATATTTGGATTGTACAGAAAGAAACATGCTAATTCACTTTCCATGAGTTTCTGCAAAAAGACCAGCTGTGTATAGACAGGATTATTAAACCAGGCCACTGTTTTTCTAGTTGTGGTTCACAGAGTCCCCAAAACATTGTAAACTCATTCTAAAAGATTCACAGAGCACACCAAAAGTGAGCTCACTGTGTGTAGGCTTCAATGTCCTGTTCAAAAATCTGCAGTTCCACTGGAAATGTTGAATGGAGTTACAAATGTAAAGGCTGCTGTTTTGGTCTGATTGCTAAGGTTTACTGACACCTCCCTTTATAGGTCCCCAGAAAGGGGACTAGGGTCAAGGGGGTTACATATATCTGGGGACTTCTGCCATCAGCGGAACTGATTAAGAAAGAAAATGTGAAGTTGAGATGGGAAAATAAGAGAAGGAATGAAATTGTGTAGGACAAACACTGAATGGAGATGGTGTCGGGGAATGGGACATACCAGGCATAAAGGGCTCGAGTTCTGACACAAGGAAGCCTGATGGGTTTTGCAACGGAAATGCAGACAGTGCATATGCAGAGTCAGGGTGTATTAAGATCGGGCAGACAGTTTAACCTTACCCCTTTAATAAAGCATTGCTACATGAGGAACAGCAGTGGAAAGAGAGAAAGAAAGAGAGAAGGAAAGGGAGAAAAAATGCTTCTTATTCTGAGATTCTCAATCCTTCACTGAACTCTTTTCTCCAAATCCAAAACAATTTCTTCTTGAATCCTTGTTTCTTCTTTTGTTGAATCTTTTTCCCCCCTCCACCACTCTTTCAAGATAATAATCTCTACTCATTAAAGAAAAAAAATCCTCCTATTTCCACCTTCTCTACAACTTTATGCTTCTGCTTCTCCACTTCTGCTTTGTACTTTCACCTCCTTCATATCCTCTAGGTACTGGCTGAAGACATAGTGCAGTGCTATAGCTGCTTCCAAGCTGTCTCTGTGCTAACCGGCCAGCCAGTACCCCGTGGCCGATTGACCGGTTTCACAATGAAACCTTTCCTTTCTGCTTGAAAAAATCCCTTTCCCTGACATGTGTCCAGGTTTACAGACTTACATATATAACCTTTATCACTGCAATTTCCAAGTGCATTGAAAATAGAGCTATTTTATACATTATGAGTTTTAATACCTTTGGAGTGACAATGAACTTTGCAACATCAGTAGTTCTAATACAGTTTCTGTGAATAACTAGATCAATATATGTATTGTTAACATTGGTATGGTATGGTATGGTATGGTATGGTATGGTATGGTATGGTATGGTATGGTATGGTATGGTATAAAATGGCTTTATCTGTGCATAGTATTTCCTGGGTCTGGATGGTGCCCCAGCATTTATTCATTGGTCAGTGGAAATAAAGAAACCCAGACCCAGTTTTTCTCTATTCTTATATAGCCTTTCCAAAATCCTTTGGGATGAAAGTCCTGAGCAACCTGGTCTGATCACAGTGCTGACCTGCTCTGAGCAGAGAGTTGGACTACAGACCTCTGGAGGTCCCTGCCAACCTGAGCTATCCTGTGGTTCTATGATTTGCTCCCTTAAGAGAGCACAAGCTGCAGCCAGCCACTGCCCACAGCAGTGGCAACACTACCATTTTTAAAAGCATGGAAGAAAGGAATGGGTGGGTGGGAAGGGAGAAAACTCTAGTACAGCATGAAGTGAGGTCAAATTCAGACCTTAGAAATTAATGTAAAAACAACTCCCTGCCTTGAATTATTTCTTACTGTTTTTTTTTCCTATTTAAAGACAATATATTCTTGGAAGAGAAAAAAGGTATAAGGAAAACTGTTGTGGCAGAACATTACACAGGGATCAAAATAAGCTTGTATTTTTGTGAGCCATGAGAGAAAATGCCCTTAGCCAAATATCTGAAGGGAATCAGAATGGTAATGGTTGTGAGAAAGCTATGCAATATATATGCAGTACATGCACAAGATAATGAGTTAAAGATGGAAAAAAATATAAAATCTACTTGATGTTCATTTAGATGGTTTACAGAATATTTGACATTATTTAGTTCAGACTTTTCTTCCAAATAATTTATTAGATATGCCTCCCTTGAGTTTTTTTATTGGTACTGTTGTTCTCCAGGGCATTTCGCCTTCTTCAAAGCATGCTGTCAGCCAACAATTTTTAGGTGTCTTGCTCTCTCCTCTGTTTAAAATATTATTAAAAGAAGCTGATCCAAATAACTTATTTTGGAAAAAGAATGAGTGTTAGGGAGTCCCCCCCAGGAAGATCTTGTTTTTTCTGACTTAAGGCAAATTCAGTTTCTTTTGTCCTGTGTCCTCTATCATTATATGGTTCAGTGGTGCCACCATTCCAGTCTGTCATCAGGGCCACGTTCTGACCTCAGTAATATTGGTGTAAATCCAGAATAAATCCACCACTCTCAGTGGAGCTGCTCAGATTTACACAAGGAATCTGAGAGCAGAATCTGGCTGTAGGCATTTGTTCTGGAGAGACAGAATAACCATCTTTTATTAATATTTCACAGCAGTCTGCAATCGAAAACAGTTGTTTCCCTCTCTCTCTTTTTTTTTTTTTTTTTTTTTTTTTTTTTGTGGGGGTGGGGAGATTATTGGCTGAATCCTGTTAGGGAAATCCTACAGGCTATTTTTAGCAGTAAGCTCTACTGCTGCATTGTGCTATTGTACCAAGCACGTGTGCTGTATGACCAGCAGCCACACATCTGAATTACTTGCACATCCTAAATCAATTTAGATGCTTGCAATAAATGAAAACATATATTTCAGTCTTTTCTTAAGTCAATTAATCCTGCTAGAAATAAATTTTACACTCAGTGGTGTGAATATGTTAGTGTTTAAAAGTTTGGAGCAGATGCTTCTGCCATGCAATACTGACCTGACCCCATTAAACTGATTTTTGATTTGGACAAAATAATTCACATACAATAAAATTACGGTTTTAGTTATATTTTATTTGGGAAAAAAATACTAATGCACTAAGAAAGGGATGTTTATACCTACATCAACCATAAGAGGCATCCTAAATGCACAGTTTCAGCATTCCACTTCAAAACCACTGTTTAGTTGCTTGTGATACCCTGATATAAGTCATCAAAAAGTGTCATTATTACACAACATCTTGATTCTGTACAGTAATAACATAGTAAAATATATATATTTTATTTCTAGTAACTGCGTTTGGACTACGCAAACCTAAGCCTGTAGGGAGCATTGATAATTAGAATAAAACATTCATTGAAAGAGTGGCAGGCAGGAGATACTTTCAACTTTCAGCTGATTTTATTAACATTTAGCAAGTGTTTCCATTCAAATCCATTGGATATAACTGCCTACTCTGCCTAGGAGCTTCTGAAAGTCCTGATGCATGTACATTTAGCATCTAAACACCTCTGTTGGGCAGGGGGATGGGCGGAGAAGTTTTCTTATCTAGTGGTATAATGACCATTGGCAAATTGTACAATCTGGGTGTGCAACAGACTGTAGAAGTTAAAACTTTGGGTGTCAAGAAAAGGAAAGCAAGGTATGTGAGCATGCACTTATTTGTGTGCATACTTGCTATTTCAAATAACTTATAAGCCCTGATGATAGAGCAGCAAAGCTTATAAACTTTACAGTGCAAATAACTGCAGAGAAAGGAAATTATTAACTGCTTTGACAATGCCAGCAGAGATTTTAAGCTGCGTTAGTTTATTAGCTCCAGATTTTCACTGGCTCTTTTTTTTTCTTTAAAAGAAAATAAACCAAGAAAGTAAATACAAGAATTTATTGCTAATGAACTATTTTGTTTGTTAGATAATCATTTAGCATAAACTTAGTCATACTGCACATAGGTATTATGTTTGCGTTCTCCTTATGCTAAACATAATTGTTGTATTATCATTTTGGCTTAAATAGCAAGATCCCAAAGGATCAGTTCTAAAGTGCATGAGCTAAGAAATATGGCAGCATAAATATTTCTAGAGCAGCATAATTTCTGGCTGGCTTCTAACAATTATCTCAGAACCTTAACTTTGCATTGCCCACAATGTATACAGACTCTTATTCAGTAGAGTTTTTAAACACTTTAATGAAGTTCAATACCCATTCAAGAACTTTGCTGAATAAGGGTGTATTGAGCATGTTGTTGAATCTGGACTTTAATTTTCTATTTTCTTCACTGGCTGACTTTACAGTAGCAGCCTAACACAATTTTCCCGGAACTGTGTTGGCATCCACAGTAGTGGTGGCACATAAGAAAGAGGTTTTGAATGCCAAGTTTTGCAGCTTGGAGAAATTGTTAATTTGAGTCCCTTTCAACTGTAAGGGGAAGAAAAATGCAAATGTTTCCCAAATGAAAATGGTTCACAGGGGTAAGGAAAATATTTTTTGTTCCAGACATTTCTAAGGGAAATGCAAACAACAAGTAAATAAATAAAATCATTTTTCAGTGTTTCAGACTTGGTTTGAAAGCCTTGAAAATTGAGTTTAGCTCGAGCCTGCTCGCTAAAATTTCTCTTTTTCTCCCAATACACAGCTACAGAGCAATGTGATATTGATAGCTGTTCCATATAAAGTTGTTCTGTCTTTGGATAAATGAGCATAGAAAATTCAAAAGGAACCTTGCATTGCAGTCTAACAACAGGATTTGGTCCTAACTGAGTAGTGGGTGGAACTTTTCTTTTTAATGAAAAAGGAGTCTGGCTGCCACTGCTGCAACTCTCTGAAACTTTCATCTGATATGCATTGAGATCTGGAATTAATATAGTATTAGTTAAGCAGTACAAATACAGAGTGGCATTGCCATTTCAAAGTTTATTTTAAAAGGTTTTTCTGAATGATTTTCCTTACACTGCTGTAAATATATAACCTTTTCTTGTTATATATAGGTTAACAACCTTAACTGACCTTACCCACTAGAGAAAGAGAAAACAAGTGATTCAGTAATAGGACTGAATTTTTTCTAGCTATAAAATCTTTAACAAGACACCACCCAATTTCCTTTCTTCTTTACAGTTAATTGTATTTATTAGTATAATTTCTTGAGAATTCCTTTTTGCCTTATCAATATCACAAGATGTACCTTGTAAGTCAAAATTCAGAGTCTCCCAGAGGAAAGGGGAATTAAGATCCAGAATTTTCATCTTGCTCTAACTGTCAAATAAAATCGAGTTGTGCTATAGTATGCATGACACGGAACAGTATAACTTGCATTTGTTTCACTTACTGTTTCTTATTGTGCTGTCTTTGTGCTGAAGGTGTTGTGTATGACAGTCTGATGCTGAAGCACCAGTGTATGTGTGGCAACTATGCTAATCACCCTGAACATGCTGGAAGGATCCAAAGCATCTGGTCAAGGCTGCAAGAAACTGGGTTGCTAAACAAGTGCGAGGTAATAAAAAATAAAGACCAGGTACTTGACTTGTTAAAGTAAATGGCAAATTTATTAAATCCCAAATCTGTCTTACTTCTGTAATAAGAGAGTAATTTGTCTTAGGAATTATTTGGACTTAACTGACAATATTAAAATAATGCATTTTAGGAAAGTACACTTCCCAATCAGAAAACAAAGAATTTACACAATGAAAGTCATTTATCCACATGCATCAGAATACAAAATCTAGACGTGACTGTGTTCCTCACCTTGATATAGGAAGGTAGACAAGCAGTAGTCAAATGGCAAGTGCAGTCCTTTCAATAGCACAGTTCTTAACCTTTTCAAGCAGCTAAGGATTTTACTTCTGTAGTAGCATAAAACACTGCTTTTTTTTTTTCATGTAGTTTGTATCACTCCATAAGCACATTGCATCTTGTCTTATTTCAGACCCTAAAGTCTGTTTTCATAGCATTTTAGTTTGCCTGCTGTACAATGGGTACCCAGTCAAAACCCGAGACATTTATGAGCAATCTTCTAGACAATATCAGAGCAAATGTGGAACTTCCTTCTGCTTTGATTTCCCTCACAAAATTGCATATTAAAACATCATACTTAAATCAAATATGGGCTCTGAGGTTCATATATGACTTGGGTTACTGAAAAACAGCCTTTTCCTACCATTCACTGCTTCCCATGAGTTGTGCAGCACTGTCAACTTCTGCAGAAGCCTGTGGCAATTGAGCGTGCTTACCGCATTGCAGCACAAGTTAACAAAGTTCAACACAAATATGCTTATGTTTTGCGGGATCCCAAAATTGCCAGGGCTCTTATGTTCTATTTTCTTTAATTACTTTTCTTTATATACTTAGGCTTTTACAAACCCAAAGAACTGGTACAACAGGTCCCTTTGATTAGCTATTAGTGACTTTGCACAAAGATTTTCTGCAGGTAGCCTAGTGTACTGGGCAGTGAGATATTGCTATAAATGGATTTGTTGTATACACTCATCTAACTAGATGGCAGCACTCTAACAGGCTAATTCTTTTTTTTTAGCTTGGATAATTTTTTAAATCTTCAAGAAGACTTTCTTTCAGCAAGGCCCTTAAGGCCACATATCACATGAGTGGTTTCACTGGTGGGATTGCATACTTAAGGAGTAAGTTAAACACACAGACGAGTGCTTTACTAAAATAAGGCCTAGTTACCTTCTTGACTCAGGACCCGTATTATAAAGAAAAGATTAAAAAGAGAGAAAATAACTAAAACACAATGTGCTACTATGTATTGCTTCAGTAATAAACAGATATTGCTGAAGAGTAAATTGTGTGGATCTGCAAAAGTTGTAAATAGGAAAAGTGGTATAGGTTAGTCTGAGGTGTATACAGTCCAATAGTTTCTTGGAAAATTTAAAGTTTCCTCTTACAATTCTGCAATTTCAAAAACCAAAATATAGCCTATTAGGTCTTGCAAAATCCAGTGAGTGGGCAGAGAGGAAATAAGTCACTTCATGTCGAATGGCATTCAGTTAATTTTGACTCCCATTGTGTGCTTTGAAATGAGGCTGGAATGTGAAACGAGCTGTCAAATGTAAACTGTGATGATAAAACTTTGAGGAACCTCAGTGTGAAGCTGGTGTGTAGATCTGGTGTTTATCCTGATCCTCTTATGTAGCTAAAGACAAGATTATATTTGATGATGCAATCTGTTGTTTGCTTCACTGAATTCTCTAGCACTTGCTTGACAACAAACACGTCCTTAAATCTGCTCACTTTTCAAAATAAGGAAGGCTGCAGTGATTCACGTAATTGGTGCTCTGATTCTTTAGAAAAGTTATTCAGCTGAATATATGACTCGTGTCACTAAACGAGCGGTTATTGCATTATTCAAGAAAAAATAAATAGGCCACCATTAAGCTGCATTCTGGAATATACCACACTGAGGATGCAGTCAAAGCATCACGGGCAATTGCACTGCCTCTTTTACTGACTTCTGAATGCCCCCTCATGGACACTAGTATTTCTTAATATAATTTCTCAATATAATTTCCAACGGTTTCTGTCAGAAAGGAGCGGGGAGATCACTGGTCGGGTTTTGCCACGTGCACTGCCTCATGCACCGAGTCTGAAGGGCAGCTTAGGAACAGCAACCTGCAACAGCCACTTAGGAAATCCTCGGTAGTAACAGTGAACCTTCTTTTTTTCTCTTTTACTAAAACAATAGTCCCACAAGAGGGCTGCAGTCCCATTCTTTGTCTGATGAGGAGTTTCAGGATCAAAGCTAGTTCAGTCAGAGGTAGCTCAGATCTTCTTACCTTGCAATGTGTGTATCCCTAGGCACAGGCTTATACCAGGGGACCCTCCCTATTCTCTTAATCTAACAAGAAACCCTTATGAAAATGAACAAGCTAAATCTATACGATCTTTGTTATATCTATAGCAGGGACCACAATGTGGTTCCTAAATCATGTGGTGTGGATTAACCCCTCTCACGCAGCTCAGGTCCATGGCCCTGGATAGACGACTGGCCAAGTGCACAGAGAACCGTCGTCTCTAACTGGGCATGGGATGATGAAAGTCATATATACTGGGCTGACACCATGCTTGCTGCAGTTAATGGATTAATCTGGGTAGATTACTCTAGATTTAATGTATTACCTTGTTTATATTGCTCATATCGCCCCCATGTAAAACATTTTCAAAATATAACTTGGTAAAATCATAACAAGGTTTGACTGGGGTACTCAAAGCTGTGTCTTCACTACAAAGTAAAATGTTCCTGGGACTGTTCTCCACCACTGCGGCCAACTGGCATGGAAAGGCCCATGTTCATACTACCAGGAATGCTCCCTGGCCCATGCCAGTGACCAAACCATGTCTGGGATTTGTTTGGGAGAGTGCTAGTTGCTGCTCAGCCAAAACGGTGTGAAGGACCACTTTAGCAATTTAATAGTACAGATGATTGCGTTCCTCTGCCTGGGAATGTTTCCTGGCACTGCTTAATCTACTGCTGCAGACACAGCCAAAAGGACTTGCTTCGCTAGACTGTATTTTGTCTTTCTAGCCATAGATATTTGAGCTCTAGAGTTATTCAAACAACAGTTTAGGGGATTTTTGCTAAATTGAGAAACTAGTTGTAGCTTTCAGAATTTTTTTTAATCATATCACTCTTCCGAATAGATAGATTACTTCCCCCATCGGCTTTCCCAAGACAAAGGAGAAACATATTCAGACCATGGCCAGCCCTGGAGAGCTGGATTTGAGAGACCAGTCCCTGACTGAGTCTAGGGCAAGAAAATGGAGTCATTTCCCCCCGTAGTGGACTTTTTTATATTCCTGGTATATATGTATTGGAAAAATGAAATTCAGACACAATATTTTTGCATTAGTTTAAAAATGTTGTGTATGTTTACAGAAATACTTATTCTGTGTTCGTTAAAGTCTGACAGATGTAGAACAGACAGTTATCAAATACAGCACCAGAACAGGGCAGCTAAAAGATGCAAAGATTGGCATAAAAACATCTATTATCTTTTTTTTGCAATATTCTCTTGGTAAAGAGCGATGCATATCTGCCCTACCTTTGGGACAAAAAAAGGACTGAGTTATGTTTTGGTAGCGGAGTCTGCTTTCTACTTGTTCTAGGGAGAGGAAGTATTTACATAACTCCTGTGGGGCCATAATTTATGCAGACATGACTGACATTAGGCTACACGGATCAGCACAGTTTTAGAAAAGAAAAGAAGAATGTAGACACGGTCCCACTTTGTGCCCCCACCTCTACTTCCTGTAGGGACTGTGGTCCAGCAACATTTTTCTTTTCCGCCTGGAATTTGATCTGAATTTTGGTAGTTTTCTGGATTAGGGAGACATTTTACACCTCCTGCTGTCCACATCTCATGGACCGAAGGGGAGAGAAGGAAAGAATTTAAAGATTTAAAAACCTTTGAGTCTGCCAGATCACATAGACTGAAATATATGAAAAAATTCTATCCTCTGAACCTCAGTTTACCACTAAAGAAGAAATAATACAGGAAAAGTTAGTCTTTAAGAGCAAAAATCTTTGTGGTGGTGAACATATTCAGGTTAGGCACTGGAGGACCAAAACACATGAAGAGAGTAAGTGCATCTCTATGTGGGTGTGGGTGTGTCAGAGATATGCTTGCAATTCCCACATAATGGAGAGAGAGCAAGCGATGTGGGTGTACTGACTGATCCATGTTATCTGTGTGTATTTTTAAAAACAAGAGAGACTTTAACAACTATAAGAAATCCCAGAATAGTAGGAAAAACTCTGAAGACCTTGTTTACAAACTAGATAGCCTAAGGGAATTTCAGAGACACTATCTCCATACAAATAGCTGCAGTAAAGGCAATGGGCACCTTACACTGAGAGACCCGAGTGAGAAATATTCCTTAAGCTATGTCAAAATTCCTCTTAGTTTAGCAGAGAGAAACAGGCAGTGTCACCTTTGTCTTTTTGAATCTCTGACTGTGCAGGAGTTTAGTCTGCTCAAAGTGTAACCAAAATATTCAGGTTAATAGAGGTTATCTGTGTGAAACTTTAATGGTCTATTTTAAACAGAAGACCAGACTAGACAGTCCTCTTTGACCTTAAATTCTGTGAAAATCTCCTGCTGTGGGGAGAATAACTTTCCAGTTCTAGACTGATTTTTCGAAGCACTCAGGTGTAGTATTTTGCTCTCCTGAGATGTATAAATGTCTCTGTTGATGAGGATGCTGCATATGTTAGAGGAGAAAGCCAACACACAAACTGTCATGCACATTAGAAAAGGATGACCTGCCTTCTACTAAGGATGTAGTAGATGCATGTATGTAGTATTCAAAGCCCCCTGAATGAAACAAATACTGTTCATGAGTTCTCCTATGCTATTTCTCCTTTTTCATTGGCTTTATGCCAATTTTCTGGTTTCTACTACATTTTAGGCTTTTGATACTACCATGGCCAATGAAAATTAAGAAAGACACTTTAAAATAAAATAGATGTGGATAAAAGTGTATGTGTAAAGTTATACAAATGCGTACATTATGTTGTCTGATAACTCATGCCAGTGAGAGCCAGGAACTATCACTTTGCATAACTGAAGTTACATGATTCCAGATTCTGGCAACAGACTCATGACGTGCTTTTGTAGATCTGCTAAATCCTGATATCATTGTGTAAGAAGAACTGTTCTTAGCAATTTTTACAGGTAATTTTTAATGTCAATTATTTTTTCCTCTGTGTAGAGCCTTAGATAGCTGGAATTTTAATGTTATTGAAAATGGCTTGACAGGGAGTGGTACTGCAAGGGTGGGTTGAAAGGAACAGTAAATGAGGAGATAGGAATGCAGAAACAGCACAGGTGTGTGCACCGTTTACCCTTCCCTTTCCTCCTGCCATTTACTGTGTAAATGTGCTTGCTGATGCTCAAGGTTAGAGCTGGAGAAGTCGCAGAGAAAGAGCAGTTCTGGCTGTGCCTGCCCTGGCAGCTCAGCTGTTGGCTGCACTCCGAGGACCTCACTGCTGGGAGCAGCCTGGAGTGGGGCGTCCTGTTCGGTACTACTTGATTTCTGCACCAAACCTGTTTCTGCACAACCTGTTTCTGCCCTAGAGAATCTGGCTGGCAAGACTGGGTATTAGGTAGCTCATTGGCAAAATGTTTTGTGGAGGCCACTTCCAGACGCTACCCCGTTAGTGCGAATCACTATATTCCATAGGATATCACAGAGCTCCCCGTTGTAAGAACAATGGCTAGCTGTGGGTCTTTTTATAGTTAAAGGGATATGGCATTTAACAGCACTTCAAAAAAAGCCAGACAATTAACTGTCTTAAACATCTCTTAAAGAGTTTTTGTATAACTTGTAGAAAATATATGACCAGAGAGTGAGTATTTTACTTAAGGTTCTTTGATGTGACCTTCGTAAAATACCGCTTTACTTTTCTTACACATTTGTTTTAGCTGTCCTAAAAGCCAGCCTCCCTTCCCAGTTTTGCTGTGGAGAACTGGGTATATCGATTTTAAAGCAGCTTATTAGAAACATAGACCTTAATGAAAATGGATGAACGAATAAATGTTACCAGTCACCTCACTTGTAAAGAAAAACATTTTATCTGACCCAGAAGAACCATTACAGAGTTTACTGACTCCATGAAGTAACATAATGTGCTGATTTTGATTGTGCAACTGTGTGTTAAAAGGATGTGAGTGCACTGCTACAAATTCTCATGTGAGACTGGGAGAGGCTTGAAGAAATCAGAGATGAAAAAGGGTTTATTAAGTCATTTAGTTCTTGGAACATTCCCTAAAATGTTTTTTCCACTGCTGTGTCCAGTCAAGTTTTAAACGCTGCAAGAAATAGGGCTTCCACCATTTCCCTGAGGGGGAACTTGTTCCACAGTCATCTAGATCTAACTCTTAGGACATTTTTCCTGATTAGTCAGAAAAAATTGCCACTGCTTAACTCAATATAAATTGTGCATGGTTCTTCAGACCACCCCCCCAGGCAGCTCCTTTCTTCCGCAGTGCACATTCTCTTTAATATTTATAATATTGTTTTCTTCTCCTAGTGCAGAGGTTGGTGCCTTCTGATGTGCACGAGTAGGTGATGGATATAAGAAGAATTACAACTTAACCTCTAAGAAAACTAGAATTGAGTGGTATTTCTGTAACAGGTTAACCAGTCTATTAAAAATAGGGTGGTCTATTTAGATAACTTCTGTACCTGTTTATCTCTAGACCTTGACAGTCAGACGCATCCACAGTCTGAGGTGTGAGAGGTTTTGCCCCAAGTCTTCATAAGGACCAGCTCTGCAAATAGAGTCCAAGACCTTAAAAATAGACTGTTTTCTCTCTACGTTATCCAATATCAACAGGAAAGATGATCTTGGGACCAGAACTTTGTTGACAGTGCTGTTTATTATGCCCAAACCTGAACAAAATCTGTTTAATGTTGCTGTGTCTGCAAAGGCTGTGCAGCACTAGCACAAGTAAATATTTTTATGACAAGCTGTAACTCCAAATACATACAAGGAACAGATCTGCTGAATAAGAAAGTGTTAGTTTTAATGTTTTCTTCCTTCTTTCCTATCTTCCTTCCTTCCTAAACTGATTAAATTTCAATGGATTTATAGAAAGACATCCCAGATTTTTTAACACTGATTTAAGTGGGGAGAGTACAGGCTGGAGAAACAGTTAAAGAGACAAACTCCACTTATAAAAATGTAAGGAAGCCAGTGAGTCAGCATGTGTAACAGCAAAAATGATCCTGGGATATCGAACATACATTAAAAAAATAAAAAGATATGGAAATATTTTATTACAGCATTTAAACTTTAATTTTCTTCTTCTCCCTGGCTCTCCTCACTGTGATCATGTTCTTCCTAGCAGCATAAATCACAAGTACTAGTAGTAATGCAAAAAACATTAACTCTCACTCAGAACACATCTGCAGCTTACAGGTGTTAAACTAGAATTTTTCTAGCCAGCTTTCTTACCTAAGAAATATTTCACCTTTTGGTTTGTATCTCTTAATATAATGTAGAAAAGAGGCAGAATCTTTTCTTTTTCTTGTGTGTGAAAACCTGTATTAAGTTAACTCTGTTAAGACTTAAGTGAAGCATTTGTGATAAACCACACACGCATTTGTTTTTCATATAGCATTACTTTAATAAACAAATCAGTGTCACATTCCTGCATGACGCAATTTCAACCCATTATTAATCATACTAAATGTTATTTCGGACCTTTACTTTTTTTTTTTTTTCTCCCTAAATATTGTCAGTGGAATATTGTAGGCCTCTGCTGTTTTCTTTCAGCGAATTCGAGGTCGAAAAGCCAGTCTGGAGGAAATACAGCTGGTTCACTCTGAACATCATTCACTGCTGTATGGCACCAGCCCCCTGAACAGACAGAAGCTGGACCCCAGGAAACTCCTAGGTCTGTACAGGCCTCTATTCTACTGAGAACAGCACATTCCAGCACTGTCATTAGTCATAGCTGGTGTCAGTTTAAAATACTTGGCAAGCAGTGTGACAAAAATTCACTTTTTCCAAATGCATTGCTATGTGGAAGGAGAATGTTACGATGGAAGCCAAATATAGATTAGCAAAATGCACAGGCTGGAAAGCAGCAATAGAAGTTTCTCCTCATTCGCTTCAAAAATAATCGAAGTCTTAACCCTTTACTGTAATTTGTTCTCCATCGGAGGTCAATGGCAATTTTGAACATGGTTGGTCTTCTATCTCCTTGTGTTCTTTGATTTGAAAACGGGAGTTTAAGATACACTTGCTTGTCAGAATTGCTTGTTTGCTGTTCTCATTTGCTTTATTTCAATTATTTCAGCCACACTGAGTGCAGATACCATGTCTAAGTCTTGCTAATAAGTGAACTTTATTTTAATGTCTTCCCATTATGCAGGATATGATATCTTTCTGAATAACGGGGGGAAAACACATTAAAATATTAAATGGACCTACGGATGTACAGAATAGCAGAAAACTGACAGGATTTTCACATCAAATATCTTCATGCACAGCCAATGCTCAGTGTATGCTTTTTATAATAGAAAAGTAGGGTTCAACTGAGCTCTGCCATGAGTGAAGCATGAAGCAGATCTACTTGTCAGATCTGCTACAGAGAATGTGAAAGGAAACACACAAAAAAGTAGTGCATTTTGGAAATAATCTGAGTTAAATCCTGCCCTTTATGTCCCAGCACACTGGATGCAACACTGCAATTCTCAATGATTTTTATAACACTTATTCTGAGATGTGGAGCTTTTCCTAAATGTAATGAAACCCAACCCAAACAAAAACAATACTAGCCATCAAAAGAAATTGCTGCCACAGTTCTAGTAATACATAGCAATTATTTTGCTTTGGAAACTAATGCTAAGAGTTTCTTCTGTGAGGCAGACTGTTGCTTCAGTGAGTCGTAAGAGTAGATAAGAAAAAAGTCTTGATCACAATGTTGTCTAAGTTTATACATCTTCTTAGCCAAGGCAACATCAAAATTGAAAAATACTTACAGTATGATAGATTCTCAGGAGCTTGAACGTCCAAGGCAGGAAATCCCCCTTTAAAAAAAAACCACAAAAAGTGTTTCCAAGAAAAAGCTCTAAATTCCTGCAAAATGAATATTTGGAAACATTTTGATTTGAGTTCGTCAACATCGTCAAAATGTTCCATTTTGATAGAGTCAAGTATTTAATTTTTTTTGTTGTTTTTATTCATTTCATTTTAATGTTCACATTATTTAATATAACATACATTGATATAAAATTTTGTTCCCATTTTGGGTCTCAATGGTTGACCACCATATGTGATGCAGTGTGTAGTTGCAGCTACGAGGTAAAAAAAGGAATGGACCCAGGTATCCTCGCTGTGTTTCTGCCAATGTATAGAGAATGCAGAAAGCTTTGTTTACCCAATCTCAGAAACCATTTCTTTGCCCACGGTTTTTTACTTGACACTCTTTGCCTTTTTTATTTGACACTTAGTCCAAAACATTTACTCTCTAAGTTTATAACAAGATCACACTCCTAGCATATATTCTGTGTATCCTTGGCTTAATGCCCTTTTCTGTCTCTGTTTCTAGGATGTTTTCTTGCTGCATCTCACATGGCCTTTTACCAAGACAACAGTCAATGAAACACCCTCCCCACATGCTTTTGCATGTGCCTGTTTTTTGGCTGGAAGCTCTAATCATTTGAGCTTCCAGACTCTTGTGTGAAGGAACTTAATTGTCTCTTACATTTTTCCAAAATGCAGTGTGACTGTTCCACCTTTCATTGTCCCCAGTGCAGTGAGGTTGAACTTAACCAATCCTGACATCAAAATTAACATCTTGGTATAGTATAGAAATTCAAAATGATGTGTAGCAAAGAAGAAAAATCTAAAGGAAATGTTTCTCATCAAAAATGTCATCAATAACAACATCGTCTCATAAAACATTTCTATTTCAATGAAAGTGCATTTTTTTTCTACAGAAATTGTTCTATTAAATTATGGCTTTGCATCCTAATGAAAAGGAGGACCTACCCATTCCTTCCCTTACTCCTCTACCCACCCAAAAAGACAGAGGCACCATTTGTTGTCCACTTGTGCTCCAGAAAAGCGTTTCTTCCCTGTCCCTGTTCAGAAGAGTACATCTGCTTTGTCTGAAGCTCTTTTTTTTGCTAACAAGCAGCTTCTGTATCTTTCAAACAGAAACGAAACACTGGAAAGAAAGAAATTTAAGTATGACTAGGGCTAGAAATGTGCTACTTGTCAAAAATGCTTATTTCAGTGTCCCTGTTCAGGAAGAAACCTGTTCTGAAAGACTGCAAAGCAAAATGGCTGTAAACTACTGAAATCAGCGAGAATTATGCACACAGTTATCGTTCACGTATTCTTAATGCTTTCAGAGTATAAATTGGCTTGAACTCTTGGCTTTATTTTCCCTGCATCAAGGCCTACAAATGTAGCTATCGCAGATGATCACTTCAACTTCTGCACTATTGCGTAGTTTAAGCTTTTGACTGATCGTATTTCAGTGTGGTGTGTAACATGCTATGTTGCGTTACATTGTCTTGACATGAAGGAAACTAATACGCAGACTGTGTGTCACACCACATTATGGTTTCATGTGACAGAATACAACCTTTCAAACCTCTTTGAATAAGCTCAAGGGCAGAACAGTTATCAAACAGGTCTTACAAATTTGTTTGCTGTTTTCCCTCTCCAACCGTAATTAAGAAAGTGTTTCTAAAAAGCAACTTTCCAATGATTACAAGTTTGTAAAAGTGAGAAATATACTGTTGACACATCCCTGACAGTGGGGCAGTATTTAGAGTACAACTAAAAGATGCATTCACAGAGCATCTGTGTAATTGCAATTTCAAGTTAGTGAAAAAATGACCACTTAGCAGAAATGGCTTCATTCTTGAGGGATGATACTGAAAACAATCAGGTTCCTCAAACTGTGCCTTTTCACAAGTGAACACACTTTTTAGTTTGTTTATTTTTTTGAAAGAGAGTTTTTGCCCACCCCTTTTCCTGCTCATCAGACTCTCAGTCCCCAATTGTCAATCTCCTAAGCAGCTTCCTTTACTTCTGTAGAGGCCCTGACCTCAGTCAATGATGGGTGCCTCAGCAGCTGATTTCACTAACCAGCTTCTACTGCATTTGTGGGTTGAAATTTTAGAATACAAATCTTGGATAGTTTTTCTAGCTCTATCAGTAAATTGTTGTGCTGAATTGTCTCTAAAAGACCTTTTTTCTCAAGTGATTTGCTGGTGACTGCAAACTCTGTCCTGATGCAAAGCCAAAAAAAGTATGATTGTTTAAAATTTGTCTTCTATCTTACTTGAAGTATCCCAATATGTTTTTTTATTATTATTCTGGAGGTATCCTTGGATGTGGAAGGGTGTTACTGTAAAATGACTGCTATTTACCAAGTTCTGCTGGGGCATCAGCTCCAAACATCATAGGAAATTCTCACCTTGATTCATTTTCAGGGTTTGCTTTTTGCTATGGATTTTCATTTATGGCAAAGAGTGTTGTGAGCTCTTTTTTTTTTGTGAGGCTAGCTAAGTGATGGTCCCACTGTTTCTTAGTAGAACCTTTCCCCATTGTTCTTTTCATGAAATCTCAATGTTTTTCTTGTTCTCCAAAGTCTCTTATCTGCTTTTTTTGACTATCGTGCAATAAGAAGTGAGTATCCTGGCAAGTTTCTTGATACACTGAAAAGGGTTCGTGCTTGTTTCCCCCGTTTTAGTACTATCTGTTGATTGATTTTAGTGTCCTTCCTCGCCATCTGCTTTTCTGTTTTTACTTTGTGTTTGTTGTTTTTAATAGTGTTTACCATGCACAATGTGCCCAGCTGCAGGGAGATAAATGAGAATTCATCTGTTCTCTCTTATGTCCCAACTCTGCAATGGAATTTAAGAAAAAAGGTCTAGTCATTCAATATTCTAAAAATGCCTTCTTTTCTCTCAAATTACAGCTTATGTTTCCGTTAATGTGTCCTGGCACTTTAACAGCACTAATTTTTTAGTTATCTGCTCAAGACTTTTTGATCTTCCCCACAGTAAAAAGTGAAAAATTGCTGTTTGCGTTGGTCCCTGGATCTGCTTAGCAAGAGATCTGGAAACTCCTCCTGTACCTCTACTCTGACAAATTCCTGCAGCCAACATTTCCTTGCATGTCTGGGGCCATTAGGACTCACAGTATGAGAATACTCTGCATAGCCGCTGCACCTGCATTTCCCCTGGTAGCTCCACAGGAGGTTTTGTTTGGCTTCTCTCGCACACTGTGCAAACTGATCAAAGGCCTCTAGTCGGTTAAAAGTGCATCTTGGATTTTACTCGAAGTGTAAAAGCACTTTCTTTGTCTCAGACCTTGCAGTCTGTTCTCTCGTACTTCAAAGATGATGGCTTATAATTGTCTCTATGCATTTCATTGGCACCTGCTAAACATGAGTAACTGCAGCGTTCGCCCCTTCCATAACAATGGGTGGCTCCTCTAGGTAACTTGAGTGATTCACTATCTAACGTCTCCTCCAGATGGCAAAGTTACAAAGCCAGTTCTGTGATACGGCAGGGGAAAAGCTTACGTTCTCTTCCACAGCTGCCTTAGGATCAGATTACATACTGGGATAGGAACTGCCTCAAATCCCGAGATCCTTACCCAGTTTTCATATTGTCCTTATCAAGACAAACAGTGAGTTTAGTGGTACAAAAAAAGAACACATGAATGAATAAAAAGTGAGTATAAATATTAAGATAAACCCTATCACATTATCTATTGTATAGAGGAGAGTAAGCCAGAAATTAGATTCTAAAGCCTATTAAGCTTTTGTTCCCTTTAGTAGAATGTGTTTACTGAGTAATACTGAAACAAGTAATATTTCATTTTATGTTTTTAAAATATTAATGTAGTCATCAATGGTATGTAAATGAAGAGAACAGCATTTTGCATAGATAGGAAGACTAAGGCTGCAATTTTCAAACGAAAAACTCTTTTGGAGAGATGAAGTTAAGAAATTAGTTATCGGTTTCATGCAAGCTTAATGAGGTTCCCTCTGTTGTCAGTGAAAAGAAACAGATACTTCTCAAGTATAATTCATCCCATCAGTCATCTAGGCTGGGTAGAGGTGCCTACCTCACTCCACTGGCTGTAGAAGAAGCTGAGATGACTAGCTTAGACAAGCTGCTTATCAGCTACAGATATCGGGATGATTAGTCGCCCTAGTTCAGAGTGACTTTCTGTGGAGATTCGATCACTATATTCCTTTGAAATTACTGCTTACCAATCTTAAGATTTGTCACTGTTGCAAAAGAGTACCTTAGATGTCCCATGGCTGATTTGCTTTCTAAGTACTATTAACATTTTTTATTCTAATATATGGCATTTTCATTGTGTGATACCGAAAACTGAATTATAGTAAAGCGTGATTATTGTTCCAGTATTTAAATGTCTTTTTGATAAATGATGTTTATTGTTTCTTTTTTTTTTTTTTAATATATAGGAAACGTGTCTCAAAAACTCTTTTCCTTGTTGCCTTGTGGGGGACTTGGGGTAAGTAGATGTTTGGTTTTTTGCAAGAGGGACAGCACGCAACATATGTATTCATTCATGAATTCTTTAGCACTATCGCATTATCAGTTCAAAGTCTTCAGAAGCTGGTAAAAAAAGTAGAGATGAAACCTCAGCCATTATCATACTGTGTTTTCAAAGGCACAGAAGACAGTACATTACAATAAGCAGATGGAACAGTTAGATAGGAACATATTTTGTGATAATGTGCACATTTTTTAGTAGTCACACTTTGGGTTTTTTGCATGAGCTCTATTTCTGAGGAAAGTAACATGGGTGCAATTTTTATAGCAGAATGAGCTTTGGAGAAGCGGTTTTGTGTACTTTTGAAAAGTAAATATAGCTTCACATTTCTACGAAAGGACCAAAAAATTACCAAAGCTAACATTTAGCATGAGAAGTGCTCACTAGCTGCTAGCTAATAACTTGGATGTTGTTAAACTAATAAATTATTTGAGCATTTTTATGTCCTGTTTTGAAATGGATTCATTCTGAAATACAAGCTTGAGAGTATTAGGACACAGTAGACAAAAACCTGCAGACAAAAATGTGTTGCAACACCAGGTAAAAGAATTAATTTAAATTATTGAAAAACATGTAGAATGGAGAATTTCTGCTGATGTTGGTATCATGTTCCTATTAAATTCTAGTGAAGATAATACCAGGGAGAAATAATTTTTCACATACAGGGGGTTCTCACACAAAAGTATTCTACACTTTTGGTCCAGCTGTGTCCATTATTTACTGATGTTAGCAATATCAAAGTGAAATGATGATATTACTAGGTATTGATGGGCGGGCTGGCTGATGTATATATATTTTAGTTCCCTTTCAGTGTCTCTGAGTATGCAGGAATAAAGCCACAACCTCTGGAGGTCAACTTCCAATGCAACCTTCTAAAGTTTTATTTACTTTTATCCTTCACAAAGGATACATTCCATACCGTACTAGTCTTGTTTATAGTGGGTTTTTTTATTATGAGATACCTGACAGAAGAAATACTCATTTTGTGAGGTTTTAACACACAAAAAAGAAAAATTCCATTTTAGCTTTCAGTTTTTAGTTATTTTTGAGGATTTCTGAACTATGAGTTAAGGAACAAAGAATCAGGAAGTGGTAATCATTCCAGCTCCTCTACTGTGGACTTAGCTTGCTGAGGATTTTGCCTAAAACTTGGAACTTAGTGACTAGCAACTTACTAATTTTGAAACTTGGGGGTCACGTCTGCATGTGGATCACCTAACATTACACATTGACACGTAGACATGTATGTCCATATGCACCTCTGTGCACCACAGTGTGCACATGTGCACACACACATGCATATATGCACATTTCTGTATAAAAAAAGGTAATTTTTCACACTGTTGCAGTTATTAAGAAGTATAGAGAAAATTGAACAAGAGTTGAATAAAGTTGAGAAAGGATGTTGTTCAGGCTTCTGACTAAAGAGAAGCTGATGTAAAATTTCTTGACATCTTTTTGAGGGCTTTGGAAAGTAAATAGGACTGTAGTATGCTTTGAAAATTAAAGTATAAGATTTTTCTATGAAACAAGTTACTGTGGTATTAAAAAATCATGAATAGAGATGTGCTTTGAAATCCTTCTACTAATGAAAGTATGTTGTCCATTCTAAAGCTAATGCAAGTCAGAAATGCTCAGTATAACTTCATTGCTTTAAGCATTTAAATTTATCTACACTTTTTTGAGTCTGTTTGCTTTATTTTTTATTTAAAATCATGGAAATTGGATTAAAGAACATGCTGTAGAAATGGATCTTTTATTTATTTTTTTTCTAGTTGGTTTGCCTTTCTACATATTATTATTGTCAGGCTTGCTGTGGGGCTCTTTTAAAGGAATGGGTTATGACCTTTTTCAAGGTAAATAATCAGATTAGGAGCTCTCTTTCAGTGATATTTAGCTGTCTATTGGTTAAGATGAGCTCTGGGAAAGGGAGCTGCTCCAAACTATGTGGAAAGCAATTCTTAAGTTTACTTTCAAAAATGATGGTGGAAAAAAAGAAGAATCATTGCTACTTAGTAGCTTTCAACTTAATTGAGGGTTATAAAGCAGTAATCAATGTAAAGCAGCAAGAGTAGTTCACGCAAAGATTTTAAGGAGGGATGGAAGAATTAATTTTAGTTTTTTTCTCATTTATTTTCTTGCTTGCTTGCTTGATTTCTTGTTTGCTGAAGAATACAGTGAGAAAGTATTAAGAAAAAAAAAGAATTCCATTCTTGCAGGAGACTTTATGGCTGCCTCTTGAACAATGGTTTTCAGAGCTCTTTGATCCTATTGTCTTCTAACCATATGGGGACATTGCTGTTATTATGCAGCTCTTCTATTATTAAATAGATTAGTGGTTAGACTACTCACACAGAGGATGGGAAACCTAGGCTCATTTCTCTCCACTGCCAGGCTGGATTTAATATCAGAGCCCCCATCTCTTAGCGGATGTTGTTACCACTGAGGAGATCATAGGCTGTTTCTGGTTGGTGACCCTCACACCGCACGCTGAAGTTGTGCCACTGTTGGAAAGAGCGCTGGCCCAGTAAGACAGAGCATAAGTAGGATAAAGCCCATGTATCTAAGGCGACGATCTACCTATCACACATTTATAAATAATGTGAAGTCCTAGCCCTGAGCCCCTGCTCCACAAACAGCTTATATATTTCGCGTGAAAGAATCACTGGACAAAATGGAAACTGCTCTTGGAGCAAGGACTGAAACCTAGGACTTCACAGGCATTGAAGTCATGATCAGCTGATGGGCTATAAAGACTATATCGGCATGAGTGTAGGATGGCTTGCATTGTTCACAAAGGTCCAACTAACCTCTGTAACCCTGAATTCTACTATATTATTGATTTTGTTGTTCTCTCTGTTCTAACAGCACCAAAAAACTGCAGTCAAGATCAGGGATCCTCTTCTTTGGACTTTACTTACAGTTACAGTAAAAGAAAGTTTTTTTCAAGAATTTTGAAAAGCAAACAAAAAGCGGTGTCCATAGCTAATATTTTCTGATCCTGTTCCATCATGGCTTTAAATCTTTTGTGGCAGTGCAAAATGCATGTAAAGCTACTGTGTATTGATTTTGTAAACATTTTCCATCCATTTGAATTTTCTTTCAAGCAGTGATAAGGACTGATTATGTCAGGGTCATTGGCGAATTTGGCTTGGTATATGTTAGGCTTTCAGAAGAAATAAAAAAATAAACTTTATAGTTTTATAGGAAACTATATAAGTAATAATTAGCTCTCTTATCTAAGAGCACAAAGCTGTTTTATACTGACAGCCAAACTGAACAGATCGCAAGAGAGAGAAAAAAAACTTGTCTAAATCTAACCTCCTAAATTTGCCCATAACAGTTTTCTTTCAATGATGGTTAATTTTTTATCAGAGGACTACCCAGGGCCAGCAGTATAACATCCACTAAGTATGAGACCTCCCTCTTGCAGTAATGCTTTTTATTCTTTTTTCAAGCTTAACGTTGTCCCAGAACCAACTGTTGTTAAAGAATTCTAATACCGGGGGGATGAAATTCCTTGTGTTGGAGAGAGACTAGCAGTTCTACGGCCAGCAGTTTTAATAACAAGAGCTGGTTTCTTGCAGCTGGTCAGAGGTTTGGAATGTGAAAAGTTTTCCAGGAGAGGTGGGTAGATTGCAGGTGAAGTGGCCAAATGGGGAGAATAATCACAAATTACTTTTTGGTTCTGTGGATTATCAGACCATTCCACAATTTTTCATCTGTAAACAGCCACTAGAGCTATAACTGATCATTTGATCAATGCATCCATCTATTGCAATTCCTCCCCCTCTGTTGTGCTATGAAAACGACAATAAGAGAAGCAGAAATCTACTTTTAATGGGAATAAGTTTCATCTCCTTGCCTCAGTCTGTCACTAAAAATAGTGATTGTTTTCCTGCCTGTTTGACCTGCTGCTGTGTGAAGAAATCTTGAAGTCATTTCTCAGCCATATTTTTTTTCTAGTTGATAGGCAAAAAACCCACAAAAGCAAAGAAGAGCAGGCTTTTATGATAATGTCATCATCGGCTCCCAGCTTCAAACACTTCTGCGGCTTTTGAATTGTCATTTATAACTTGGAACTGAACCGACCCATAATTCCCTTGATGCATTTAGAGAAATTGATAACAGACTGCTTCTTTTATGGCTCAGAGGAGGCAACTCCGATCACATCACTATTGGCAGTCAATATTATTTTCTGACATGGTTGTAAAAGTATAAAGGGGCTTATGGCATTTGTTTAGATGAAGAATGGGCTCTCAAGCTGTGCTGGGGTTTATGGGTCCAGATTACTGAGAAGCAAAGGGAATATGATGTTTGCAAACAGGATATGATTTTATTTAAGTTTGGGTTTCATACGTTGTTCCCTGGGGATTGTCCTGCAGACAGAAGAGAATTTCACTTTTATCATATGAAATTGGGCAGTTATCCAATCCCCCCTGCTCTCCCCCCACTCTCAAAAGACACTGCTCCAAACCTGTAATGTGTAAAGTCAGATCTTTAAATTGCAAGAGGAGGACCCGAGGAAGAACACCACCCTGCAAGAAATCAGACTGTTGCAGAATAGATGTTTGGTGAGCTGAACAGAGTGGTTCATGGGCTAAATATTGAGCCAACTGAATGGCTAAGAATGGCTTGTACATATTACGGAAAGTCCGTTGCATTTCCTCTAATTTTGCTGTTATGGCAGTAAAATGCAGATGAGATTTTCTGCTGGGATAAGCTGGTCTTGTTTCATTAACTGAAATGTAGCTTAAATCTTTCATTTCAGAAAAGAATTTGGCCTGTAACGGTCAAGAAAAGAAATGTAAAGCTATAAAATCTCCCTACATTTTTACAAAATGTACAAAATATTCATATTTTCTGAATGTTTAATTTCTTCCTGGCATTCCTTGCTGTGGTAGCTGGACAGTACTTCTTTTTGTCCTGACCACACAGGAAGAAAAGCAGTAAGAAAGGCAAGATTTCACTAGTATGCAACTTTAGTAAGTCATCCAGGCAACAAATTGTTTTCTGCTGCTTCCCATTCTTCCCTTGATCTTCTCAGTCTGGGCCCAGGAAGAATTTTCAGCCTTTACACATTATGACTCTTCATTCCTCTTATTTGTATAAAAGCGGATGGTACCAACCTGGTTCCATTACCATGGTACAATAGAGTAAAAATTAAGAAAGTATTGGCGATGGCATTGTCCCCTTGTAGCAGATTTTAGGCTCCAGGCTGTTTAGGGGTCTTTCCTTATATCTGCATCCAAATCTGGCTGTAAAGAAATCAGACTGCCTATGGTTTGGGCACTCAAATTAAATATCGCCTCCACACAGGTGTTACAATTAACTTGTGTCCCTTCCCCTGTATCCCAGGCTGTACCAAAATACGTATAGTCGTTTCACAATATCAACCAAACATATGTCTGTTCCCTGGTTTGGGGAAAGCAATGTGTTATTCCTAGAGGCTTAGCTACTCAATACGATGTCTTCCATTGTGAAATCATTAATATACCATGCTGCCAATATATTCACCTATTAATTTAAACTACTTGCCTGAGTGGCCTTATTAACCTACCGAAATGTGCCAGTTATAACATTTTGGAGCAGATTCCAGGAGACTTCTGGGAATAAAGGACTTGTTTACCTCCTAAGCCTCTCTGGCAGCTACACCATCCCTAAAGAAATTCCAAGATTTAATCAAAACAACCTCACAGGCACATTATACTTTAATTGATATATTTTGCATGACTATTTAGGACTTACAGTTACACAGCATTGACTGTGTGATGTTTTCTGCAGAAGTCATCAAAATATGTGGTCAAAAAGGCCATCCTGGTACCACCCCAAAGCACAATTTAAGACCGGGGGGATGGTACCAGAGTGAGGGCTGGAGGTTTGTCATCCCGGAGCATTCAAGAGTCTGCATGCTCAGTCACTTAGTGCAGTTCCAGATAAACCTATTTAGGCTATCCACAGGATGAGGGAATGAGGATGTAATGTACTCCCAGCTGCTCTGGTGAACGCACTTTTTGGGTGGTATACCCCATCAGTTCTGCCATTTCACGAGAGCCAGCTGTTTCAGTGGACTATGTTTTGTAGGAACGGACCAATTGACATTACACTTTAGTCAAGCTCTCTTAGGCATAGAGGATTGTAGCCTTTATAGCTGACAAGCTCACAGCTTCCTTGAGCAGGCAAACTAAAGAAGAAATAGGGAAATGAGAGAAAAACTGCACATTTACTTACTTTCAGTTCAGAACAACACTTCTCTGAAGACTCACTTGTCCAGCTTCACATACCTAATTTTAGACAAATTACTGAAACAGCCAAAGCAGAACCCTGACCACCCTTGCTTGCCTATATAACCATTAGAGAGCCACATGCATCACTAGAGCAGGAGTCAGTCCACCTAAGATCGGAACTGACTGGAGGTGCTTGACTCCCTTCATTGACAGGGACATGAAGCAACTAAGTTCCTAATTTTAGGCACATTCATTTTAGAAAAAAAAAAGTTGACAAGTGTGATAACATGAATCTGGATGATCAGAGCAGGAAATAGATATTCTTCCTTTACTGAGGTACAGAGACATCATCTCTGGACCCGGAAAGTGCAACAGTGTCTCATCTCTGAGACACGGAGGGAGGGGACGCCACATTTAGCATATCAATACCATGGACACAAAAAAGGAAAAAATCTCTTCACACTAAAGGGCAGATATTTTGTCCCATTCTTGTCCTTTCATGGCACTGAGGTGGCCCTGTACCATCCACCATGGAGCTTGATGTTTAGACCAGTGAGAGGCGAAACTGTTCAACTGTGAGACATAGTTCCTTGGCATTGCGGCAGGCAGAACAGAGTATTTTAGAGTAGTCCCAAGCTGCTTTAACTTGCAGCAGGCAAGGATAGAAATCTCAGGGGTGGTAATCTGCCAACTCATCAAATACAGAATTTGGTCCCTTAGAAAATTGTTTTTGCCCTTTTTAACAGAGGACCTTTTTTCCTTGGTACTAGATCAGATTCAAATTGTAAACAAAGATAGAGCGCATGGAACACAGAAAATTATTGTGAAGTTAATGAACTACCATAAAGTCAAACCTTTAAAGGTCTTACCTCATTTTGTGCATTTCCTAAAAACTATTGTGTTGCCAAAGGCCAGCATTATGCAAAGAAGCCTTCTTATTTGCCAGAATATGAAACATTTTTAATATATATATATATATATATAAAAATATGTTAAATATAAATAGTGGAATAGTATCATATGCAATTTACTAATACTATTCACTGTCTCCAGACTTAATCACACACACACACACACACATATGGATTTGATGGGAATTCTGTAACTAAAGCAGAATTCACATTTGCACTTCACATCATGTGTTTATTGATAGAATTTAGGCCCCAAGATGGACAGAAAAGCTCTCTGAAGAGGAAATGCTCATGTGTTGCTTGTCTGAATAAACACCAGGTTCTAGCCTAGCTCCATGGTGGCCTCTAACATAAAGATCATCTATATCCAAGAAGAAAGCTGAAATGCTATGTATTGCTAAAATGTGTTCAGCAGCAAATGATGAAACTTAAAAAATAAGGCTTGAATTCTGCACATAAAATTTGTATTTTCTGTAACTGTATGCATTACAACCAGCTACACACTGTTCTATTTGCCCATGAACTCCTGGAAACTGCATGATCAAACATAAGAAGGCAGTTGCACAAGCATTTTCACACACTAATCCATTAAATACTAAAACAAATGTCAAGTTAAATTAATAGAGTACTCAGGGCAAGGTCTGAAAGTGCAGTAACATTTTTACAAGCATCTGGTGATATATGCCACATATCTGAGACTTGAATCTGGGCCTAAGTGTTTTATTTATGAGTTTTTTCTAAAAACAAGTTCTAATCCACATCTAATCCATGCTATCCTCCCTCCATTCCCCCTACCAATGAACCACACATCACTGTTTCACTAAGGTTTTGAGATCCTTTAGGGTGTCTAATGTATGCTTTATGAGACCCAGAGATTCTGAATGCCTGTCATAAAAGTTTAAGAGAGTGACTGAATCAAACCATTTCTTCTAAAGATATTATTCTATTCAGACTTCAGCTTGACTTAGCCTGATTCTTTTCTGATTCTCATTTTGAATACAAAGTTATTTATTTTTTAATACAGACCTCACATATGTACTTGCTTTTTTACAAACCTTCAGGTGAATTCTATTTGTACAGAAGTAGGGTGCTGCATTTTTATCAGTGGCTGACTACCACCACCAGTAACTCTGCTAGGCATTCAGTTATTATTTTTTACTTAGAATTTTTTTGCTGAGTATTTTATGAAAACTGGCTTTGGTTTATAATAGCTTTACAAGTTAGATCACTATTGGCAGGTAAAACTTGAAAAATGTTAAATATTCTACATACAGTGGGTACATGTACTGCCCACGTTCCTTGTTCTTGCCCTGAAAGAAGCTTTTGGGGTTAGAATTAATACCCTCTAAAATTCTTTCTGGAAGTCCATTTCTATGAATATTACTGCTGATAAATTCTTCTACTGGAATTATTCAAACACAACAGAGAAGCCAATGCAAGCCCAAGTGAATTCCACGGTTTTTGTTTAAACAATGATTTGTGAAGATCCTTTGAACTATTCATCCCACTGGAGCCTAAAAATCACATCCCCTTCACAATTTATTTGTAAACCACACTGGTAGGCAAGAAAGTATGAAAAGCTAATATTCTGGGTACTCTCTATGGCAGGCATTTTAGATTAAAGCAGCTGGAAACGCCTTTGACAGAACAAATCTCTGATGCAGCTGTAAAATAGCAGTAAAAATAAAGGAAGCTCACTGTACATATTTTTCCTAAAGTAGCCCACTTTTACACACTTCCTGTATGCGGGATTTATGGAAGAGACGTCAGCCATGCAAACTTTTTCTCCTTTGTTCCTTAACGAGAGACATGGCTGACAGGCCATTCATTAGAGGTCGTTCCTTGGAGATGATGTGCACACCTTCGCTTCTTTAGTCATGGTGAGATGAAACAGCAGCTGAGAAGCACGTTGAGGACCTTTTGCTTCTTAGTGGAAATCACGGAGGTGATGAATGATCACCAGGACATCTGTAGGAGTGGGAAGTGAGAGCTATAAGTGTGGCACCTGGGAAGCTGCACTGCTCATGGTCAGGAGCAAAGTATTACAAACTTATGTGCTAGCGTTTGCTGGCACCAACTGTCTCCAAGAATGACAAACTCCTTGCTGGAAGTGATAGCAAAATGCCACACACAATTTTTAGAGGTTGCAACACTTCAGGAAAATATTTAATTTCTATTTTCATGCCAGGGAACTAAAAAAAGCCAGTGATGGAAACATGTTTGCTCTGGCATAAGTGGAAGAGTGTGAGACCGAACGCTTTTAAAGCTAAAGCACAGGAATTCGCTCTGCAATACACGTTTTATTAAATTGCAATATCACTGAGGAGGTCTGTAGTCTCCTATATTATTTCTCACAGATTTCTTAATCAGTTTGTTTACTGCATATAGCTACACTGTTGTTAGCTGACTAGATTTTATTTACCTCTCCGTTTTATAACCACTTATATCAAAGAACAGCATTTTTTTTTTTTTATGTAGTAGTTTTTCCAGATTTGTGTTGAAATGTATCCATCTGAAATGCATACTGGATTAACTTCCGTCCAAGAACAGTTGAGCCCAACCTCTGCTCTTTAAAGAAAGGGCAAAGAATCCTTTTAAAATACTGTAAAGAACTGCTACTTTTTAGCTCGTTGTCCAGGATATTTGGCACATAGAATACAATCACTGCTATCAAAGGATCATCACAGGTCAAAATTTCCATGAACAGGTAGATGACAGATTGCATTATTGAACTATTCTCAGAGAATAAGTAGAGTATCTCTGGTAGGGACATGTGGTCACTCTAGGAGGACTGGTTTTTATTTTTATGATGGCAACAGTTGTGCAGAGAATCCAGAGCAGGATGAGCGATTCAGTATATTTTTAATTCCTTTTAGTGAAAGGAAATGAGTGAAATCAGAATTCCACTGCGGAAGCTGGATTTATGTTAAATCGCAAATTGTGTGTACGTGTGTGTGTGGGAGAGAGAGGGCAAGCTCTAGGATGCTTTGTCAGAATCCATCCCAAAGCAGTAGCTTGGGCTCTTTTTTATATTGCCATATAGTTATCAGTGGATGTGTATTTAAGGCAACTTCAGAGTTTACAATAATTATTTAAGAAAGAGAAGTAACTCACACAGATGAATATGCCATGCAGGGTGTGAAAAATGGAAGGGTGTGTCAGACTGTGAGCAGCATCTCTGTTCAGCAGAACTGTGATCCAGTGACCGTTAGACAGATCCCAGGAGGTTTCTGGAGGAAGGAGGACTGAAACAGAGGATGAGGAGTGAAGAGCTTCTCTAGCAGGGGAAGGGACAGATAAAACAAAAGGCAGTTATAAATATCTTTTTAAAATGCTTTAGAATTCTTATTAATGCTACTTCTTTGCCTCTCTGAGGTAGGTTCCAGATAAATGTAAATAGCAGGACAAGTAACATTTCCAGTTTCAGCAACTGTGGTGATTTCAGAAAAGCCTTTAAGTAAACAATCTCTCTCAGATGTATTTCCATATCCTTGCTCTCCACCTTCACATACACGTGCCACAACCTGAGCACGGTATAAGGAGTTGGTAACTTTCAAACTTTATAGTCACTCTTCCTTAACGTCAAATATTCCAGCCATGACGGGTTACGATACAAGCTTTCTATCTGCTGAAATGTCTCTGCTGCAAGGCTTCTTGTTTCTTTGCTTGTTTTCAGTGTGCTCAAAGTCTTCATTGTGAAAGTCAAGTTATCACATAGATGTTTCTTGCAGGAAGCATTCATATCAAGTTCTTTTTGTAGTGGAAAGCAGGGAATTTCTGCACACAGGGCTTGAAACATTAGTCGCATTCAGTCAGGAAAAGTTACCTACATTTCTTTTCACTTAAGTCATTCCCTTCCTCTTTAATGCCTCCACATCCACTTCAGGGACAGGTAGCTTAATTTCTATCATCTGTAGCTTTACAGAGTATTAGCTTTGCTACACATGCCAATGATTGAGCTATACTAGATGTGCTTGAAAAAGCCTGCAACCTACAGTGCTCATTCAGGAAACTCGGAGTGAAGTAAATCCATATGTGTGTTAGAAAGTCAGTGTTCAGATAGGGCTCGTGTTTTCTGGCTCTTGGCTCTATCACGCACAATCCTGCTTTGAATAGCTGCAGCAGTGATAGGATTTTTGATAACAAAATCTGTAGTATGCTCATAGTTTAACACTGACATTTTGATGCTTTAAAACAATGTTCTTTTTCATTTGGTTAGACATTCAGAACACTTTCCGACCCTGACAATTTTTTTAAAGGACTCTTAAATGAAAATAATATATATAATTAAGCAGAAAAAAAGGGGCTAAGATTCTGTGTTAGAACTGAGCTACAAATGCTGTACTTTCTGTAAATTTTGTTTAAAATTTTCTGAAAAAAATTCTGATCAAGATAGGGCTTTTACTCTGCTCTTCAGCTGCTCCAAAGCACTTGCAGAACAAAAATAACCTCTTACAAAATTCCATCTGACTTTTTCATAGTCTGTGATTCAGCAAGCATCACATTTGTCACAAATTCATGCATACTCAGCATCTAGATAGACTGTCAGATATATGTGATATATACATGAACTAGAACCAGAAACCACAGTGTCTAATCCTATTCCCTTTACTTGTATAAAATCCAACAATTTCATCTCACAGGAATAAAGAAAAGCGTATCTAGTAGGATTTTACATCGCTGCATTTCATATACAGCTTGACAACTGGGCCAGATAGTAGCTGTAATTTTAATGGGTTTGCCATTTATATCACTATATTTCAACAGCAATTTACAAAGTAAACATTAAGTAGCGATAAATGAAAATCTCTGTTTAAACACCAGAAACTTTTAAAGCAATACATAGGACTGATAGAGATATAAAATGGAGTGAGATGGCATTTTCCAGTCGTTACAGCTAAAGCGTTGACTGTGTGATGAAAGTTTTTCTAGGTTGTTCTTCATGAGATGTTCCTCAGAAAGTCAGTCTTGATTTTGCATGAATATGAAATAGAAATTGACATCTAGGTTTATAATACTGTGCCTTTTCAGGGTAATTTTTCATATGTTTATGTTAGTTTTCTTGTATTATAATAACCGTGCACTAAGGTATGGAGCTTTATTTGGCTACCCCTGGCTTTGAGAGTTTACCATTCGTTACAAGTACCACGCCCAAGAGATCAACTAAAATATCCTGAATTTCCTGTGTACATTTAGGTGGTCATTTTTGAAAATTCCTCAGGAAATGCTGTTTTGTTTCCTGATTGCCCATATTTACTTCCAGTCCAGGTAAAATTAGGTAGCAGTCATTCAAGTGGTCTGAGGGAAATTTTTCGGTGGAAGATATTTGGTCTTATTGTCCCAGTTCAGTCTCCTCACACTCATCTGAAAGCAGAAAATGATAAATGCCGTATCCTGGCCAATACTCAGCGTTCGGCGGTTGGAGAGACTGCCGTCTCATGTGTCAGAGCAGACAACTGTCTTGAAGGGTGGGTACTCTCAAGCTGTGGTTACAATTTTAACTTAATCGGCCTTCCTGGAAATGAATCATAGTCCCTTTGAGGATGCAGGCTCCTGCTTGTGCCCTGGTGTACCGAGCAGCTGCCATTGAATCATTTTCATCAGCCACTCCTTCATGTTAACCTTAATTTGCTAGCCATAAAAATGGTAAGAAAGTACTCCCTCCCAGCCCTCTTGTTGATACTTCTTTATTTAAAGTACTGCACAGTATTTTTCCAACTTTATTATGGTTTGATTAAATTGATTTAACCGATGACCTCTACTTATTTAACTCCTTATTTGTTTTAAAAATGAAAATTGATTCACAGTTGCTTTAAAGCAATAGAGAGACAAGCTGAAGGTCTGCCTAATGTTAAATACTTCATTATTTTTTTACTACTTGGTTTCTTTCTTAGTTCTTGTTGCAATTTTCTTAGTTACCTATTGATTTGTGTGCGTCTTTGGGGAAGCTACTTAAATTCTTTAAATCTCAAGCTACCAGTCTGCAAAACAAATATAATAAATCATGCTGTATCAAGCTGATGATGTTTAATTGTGTTTGTATAATATTTTGAGTTTCTTAGATGAAAACACAGTGTGCTGTTATTACCGTTATTCTAAACTTTGCAAGAAAAATCCAGTCTTCATATTCAGGTCTACTGTGAATACGAACTGTTTTCATTAGTTCTGCTGCATGCACACAAAACTGATCGAAACGATAGAAAACTCAGGTCCAGTACACTGAAAAATAAGATCACTTTAGTAGCTTGAAATATAATATAATTGTAACAGTAATGGCGAAGACATTTGACAGGTGTAGAGAAGATCAAGCTTCTTTCTGTTTCAAATGACTAATCAGAGAAATTCTTCAGAACCTCCAGAGTTGAGTAGCAGTTGCATCCATTTTCAATTACTTGATTTCTTTCTTTCTTTCTTTTCTTCTTTTTTTCTTTCTTTTTTTTTTTTTCCTTTTTTTTTAAAAAGAAATTAGGAACAGAAGCTTCTGGTTCAAACTGAAAACATATCTCAGTGTGCTTGGAAGTTATCCAAATAGCATCTGCCATAGTATTTTGTCTATCCCTAAACGTTTTTCTTTTCATGATAAATTTGTACGGTATGATACAATCAAATGCACTTCCCATGGAGCATCGAGGAAGTCTGGCTGTCTCTTTGGATGACTTTTTCAGACTATTTCACACCATCATGTCTGCTTGGCATGATATCATATAAGGGATATACAACATTTCACCAAAATTTTGGTGTGTTTCTGCAAATAAATAGTTACTAAAAATAGATTTCAAAAGTAAAATTTTAGCATACTGATTGAAGCCGTAGAGCAGTGCTGCTTAGCCATCTTTATAATATTTCCTTTGTAGTATTTTATCTTTGTAATATTTTATCCTTCTATTTTATATAATAGTCATGCAATGTTTTACATGTCTCACTTGCTCATTTAGAAGGTGCAAAAGATAATTTCCTCTGCTTTAAATAACCACATTCATCTGTTACAAAGAGGGACCTAAAGCCTTTCAGCCAAAACTTATTTGTTCGTCAAAACTGGAGGTACAGCAAGGGTCGCACTTTATTTTATTTATTTTCTGTCTGTGGCAGTAGTGACTACCGAAATTAATCCAAACAATTAATCGTTCTGATTTCAGTCACTTAAAAATGACTCCTGCCTGGGTGGGAAAGACGAGTGCTTAATGCCTTTTTGTTGGTTTTTGTTTTTTTTTTTTCTTTTTAAAAGGGGTAAAGACCT
>NW_008824988.1:966002-976689 GCF_000699105.1 Pygoscelis adeliae | reverse complement strand
GCACCGACTTTTGAAGTGAATTTTAATTTTTTTTTTTTTTTTTCTAATATGGTTGTTTAGTCACATGCGTAACCTCAGGACACCACCCAGAGAGAGGGGAGGCAAGCAGTGGGCATGCAGGCAGGGGGGAAGAGGGAGGCGGCCGGTGAGGAGAGCGATGACCCGGGAGGTGCCTTTCCGCCAGGCTGGCTGCCCCGCGTTCTTCTCCCGGGCCCCCTTTCCTTTCCTATCTCCGTGCCGCGCGATCTGCAAGGCATGATGTACCAAACCCAAATTATCCCCAGTCTAAACAATTTATAAAAGCTCCAGACCTGACGGACTTTGACATTTTATTTGGTATTTTAACAGCCCTATTTAAAGGTACACCATATGCAGCCGGAGCGCAGGCTTGCCCCAATAAACATTGTTGGAGCTAACGTGTCTCCTTAATGAAACTGTTTATTCACTTTCCAGTCCAAATACTAATGGATTCAGTCCTGTTTCCAAAATCAAGATAGAAATAAATATTTTAGAATTAGCATTGTACGATGATTTTTAAAATTCCAAATTGTATTTGAACTTGAGAATTTTCTTCCTGTATATCTGTCTTGTTTCAGTCAAAATACGTTAGCTACTTATTTGGGAAGGGGTACATATGCTTACGTGTATATATACACAGATATAGAATACATAGCTACATAAATGACAGCATTCTCAGGTGAATTGCAGTACTATAGCTCTGACCCAATCGAATGCAGTTACTAAACTTTCATATTCAGACACCAAAATCATTAACCAGGTACTACAGAAAATGTTCAAGTTTTGAAATCTCAGATCAAGGACAGGGCGCATCATATGGGATCCTGCTGTGCATCCTTTCTGATGGATACTTCATCCCCATTAAGCTTTTTGGGCACAGTAGGATTCAATACACAACTCATTGTGCATTATTCCCACCCAACAAGAATAATGAAAGTGAAGAAGGGTTTTTTAGTTAGTTTTTACCTTTGGCGACTGTCGGTCTCTAAGGCAATATAAAAGCAAGTTTTGATAAGACTAATGAGATATGTCCTGTGTGCAGCTGACATGAGCAGGGTTTGCTGCAGAATCTTTACCGCTTACCTCTCTGCATTTCTGGTGTCTTTCCACAGTGTGAATACTCTTGGTTGTTTATGTGTGTGTGATGGACAGCTGAAAAGAATCAAACATCAGCCACTACGAGATCTTGGTTGCTACTGGCATTGCAACAGTCTGTAAACAAATATTTTAAATTTAAACTAAATTATAGTTTGTAATTTACTGTAAAATCATTATTGATCCTATAGAATCTTTGTCTACAGTGCAGAGAATTGAAGCAGTCTCATGCAACCTCCAGCTGAGACATAGGAAAGGTAATTGTTCAATAGACGTGCCAAGTAGTTGGTTTATACCAAATCATCAAGAAAATAGGAATGGAAAGGATTTGCTGTGAAAGGGAATCGGGAATACTCACGCCATTCCTCACAGGTGTTTATCTAACCTGCTCCTATACTTCCAGCATGAAGCCCAATGACTTACATGCCACCATGCCAACTGTATGAACTAACAATCCGCATGTGGTATTTATAATTTAAGGTTATGGAAAGGTTATTAAGGCCTGACTGACAGAAGAAAAGCATGCGAGCAGAAGTTCTGGAAATGCACCAATCCTGACATTAGCTATTTTGGCCAAGTCCTCCTATGTTTGCTTTGTCACTGCATCCGTACAAACCTGGGTTTTGCTGGCAAGTTGCTCCCAATACCTTCATATGGTAAACGACATTAGGGGGATTTTTGCAGTGTATTCTGGGGTTTTCTACATGGTGTTTAGCATGAGATTTTAGGTAGCTGTAAGATTTTAGCCCCACAGATCTGTATGTTCCAATCTACCTTCATGACTTTACATGTTGCTTTTCCATCCTGCTGCCATTTTTCCCCTGGAAACATGCGTGTTGCATTGATCAGCTGTTTCTAGTATAGGGAAAATGCCAATTCTGTAGTGTACTTGTGAAGATCTGATGGGAAGTAAGTGAAGCTGACCACTTCCATGTGCATTCATTGAGCAAATATGCATGTGAAGCAACAATTTGGGGCCTGTACTGTGAGCACTGAGTGGGAGGATTAAGCTCTGATGGGAATCTGGAATGATCTGCCGCAGCTTCAGAATCTTTGGATGACAAAAATATGCCTTCCAAGAACTGTCTGTAGGCTATAACAGCTCTGCAACATGTAAACAGCAAGATGAGAGCAGTAGAGAAACATGCTGTAGTTTTTCCCTGGAAGTTTACCACCATGGATTGCTATCAGATGGTTTGCTGTCAGTTTGGTGTCGTCTTAAGAAAAAAAAGTAAATTATGAGACAGGACATACTGATTTGTTCTGAAATCCCACAGTTCTCAGAGAAGAGCTGCATGTCCTGAAGTTCACAGTGGCAGACTTACAATACACAGCAAGGACTTCCCACAGGGCAGTGCTCCAGATTGCAGCAGAGGAGGCAGTGGATTGTCTACCCGCTGCACTGGAGAATCACAGATGCCTTTTCCTGGAACAGCCACGGCGACATTAGAATAACCTCAGAGTAAAACTATCTTGCATAGACAAAGTCTGAGACAAGAAGCCTCAGGAACGAGAAACTGAAGTCATTCATTTAACAAGTGCTTTTCTGACATGAGAATTATTAAATTTGTTGGTGTAATTGGGTATGAGCAGCCCAAATATTTCTTACAGCTTGATGAATCAATATATATGTTTTTAAAAAGTCTAACATGGTTTCCCTAAAATTAAAATGAATATAATAATTTATTTTATGGACATGTATTGAATTAATTTAAAAAACAAGTGATTTACAATACTGAAGATAAATATCTTCACTGCCTAGCTAGAGTGTAGAAACTAACAAACATAAAGTGCCCTGTATTGACTGTCATCTGACATTTAAAGTCCATTTCAGGAAGGACAGGACATTTCGATTTCTATGTTTATACCATGGTCTCTACTGATATCACTTGCTATTGCATAGAGTGGTAGTAATAGGTTTGAACTATAGGTACGTGCTGCTAAGAAAAGGGTTGAGACTACAAAATAAGTTATGAAAGTCTGCAGAACAATTAAGAGATTCACTACAGAGCTGGGCATGAGTCAAACTCATACACAAGGCAAAAGGTTCTTTACTTTATTCTGAATTTCCTGAGACTATCAGTCCCATTTCACACAGGTCTCGTCTGAGAACAGCAACATTTTGTTCATCTGATTTGGACAGTGTTCAAAAACTGACCAGGAGTTAAGAGTTCCCTTCACTGTAGTTCAAACCCCTTGTGAGACATCAGGTTTCTTTGATCTCCTTGACTAATGGGGAAAGCATCAATATGACAGTGCTAAGGATGTAAAACAATAGGGTTTACTGAAATTCTACTGCTGCCGTAATAGTAAATTACTGTGGGTTGTTTTTTTTTTAAATCAAGACAAATTGTCTCTTCTCTGGGGAGTCTTAATCTGGATGTTTTTTATTTCATTATATCAAACAATCAAAATTAAGGATTTTTGGGGTTTGATAATATAATGAGCACTCAGTGAGATCCATTTGATACACTTTTAAGATAATTTTTAATAGAGAATAAAGAATCACACCACTGAAATATATAGTATGATAAATGTGATGTTATACTGAGTCGAATGCAATGCTTTTCCTTTTTTCATGAATTTATTTACATGTATGATGAGTGTCATCTTGGCAATATTATAATAGGAGACGAGCCTAAAGATAGCATGAAGGTCACACTTTTTTGATCTTTTTATAATTTAGGAAACCTGCTGATGCATGATGAGGTATTTGTGTTATATGGAATCAGTGCCACAGCTCTACCTTTGCTCCTTTCTCATTTCCACAACAGATTTATGTAGATGGCTTTTAATAATCTGCTGGCTGACCACAGATCTTTAGAAGAGTGGAGTATGTGGAACTGGGTGAATATAATTCCACCGCAGTCATTAGCTATATCCAATAAATAATTCTAACAGATAAAAGGAGTCTTATGATATATTCCTTGGGGCTTGGGGAAGAAATACAGGTAGTGCCCTGCATATAATTTCTTGCATGCAGTATAGCTCATGAACTTGGAAATCATTGTCTCTAGCCTCTACCTAATGATCGTACCTTCAGAAAGAGGGTCCTAAAAGATCTGCATCTGCAGAGAGATCATTTCTTTCCTGGAAGTGTTTGCGAAGGATCTCCTTCCTCTCTCGCATTGCCACAGGAAAATAGAGATGTGCTAGAAGTATGCTGCGAAAGGAAATGGTGCATGTGGAGGCCCAGGCTATAACACACATCCTGTAGGACCCAAAGGCAGCTCTGCAACTCACAGTGTCTCAGTCACTGCTCTGCAATAACGAGGCAGATTTCAGGAGTGCGTGGTCTAATGTGGCACTGGGAGGTTCTGTCCTGCCCTGCGTTCCCATTTATTTCCCAGCCCGGCCCGGCTGCTTCCCTTACATTGACTCTGATGCTCAGCTCAGTTCACCTCCCCTCCCTGCCGGCACACTACCTCACTCACAGGCAGCTAGGCACCCAAAGACCCTCCCCTTGCCTGCACCCAGCTATCCTGAGCAGCAGGCGCTTCCCTCCTGCTGCTGAACTGGACGAGTACAGAGGTCATCCAAACCCCACATTAGACAAGTCTTAGAGGAAAATAAAGGAGGGTTTCTGCATCTGTGGTCTCTCTTGAGTTTCAGATTTCATTTATAACTCTTAGAGCTTGCAGAGAATCTCACCTTTAGGACTTAACTTGCCAAATTATTGGGTTTTTTTCTGAAAAAGTTTAGGTTGCCGATATTTCCATTTTGTTAACCAAATTATTCATGCTGATGCTGCCACCTTTTTTTTTGCCATATATTAGGTGTTTATTAAATGATTAATGTTACTGTTAAGAAGTTGGAATTCAGATAGTTGATTATGTTAGAATGATAATTTTGCAATAATTATACTTTGTTGAATAATGTCCTTCAAAATATTATTTGTTCTTGTAACGGTTGTTTCATTGTGTGCTGTTTTGTGAACATTAAGTATGTCTTAACTTCTTTTCGGATAACAAATTGTACATTTCTCTGGCTGTCCCTTAATATCTTATAATTGACTGGCAGGAAAAAAAAAATGTACCAGTGAAAAATATAATTTAAAAAGAGTATATCTAATAAGAACCTCTTTTTGCAATGGGAGATGACTTTCCATCATCATGGGCAACTCAGTGCCACAGTAGACCGTGGAACTACTGAAAATCCAAAGGAATATTTCTGAAATGGTTTTCTTCAGCCTCAGATGACCCCATTCAGTAATATTATAGGCTGGAATTAATTATTTTAAGTACTGTACCCATAATAAGGATTACTGTCTAGTTTACTTTGCATATCCTTTAAATATGTCAACGTTGGTGATGGCAGCACTCTCTTCTGTGATAGAAACATGTAAGCACCATATATTTTTAATGTGAAACAGAAGAGATCTACACAATAAACTATCAAGAGCTGGTAGGATTTGTATGGTTATTCCCTATTTTTAAAAAAAGTTTGAATGAATTAAGAAGCATTTTTGCAAAAGAACACTCAAGAAAAAAGGCACATAAGTTAAAAGCATGGTCTGCGACTGCCTTGAACATCCACTTCAGCTGAATCGAGCGAAGCACAAGCCCTTTCTCTGCCTTATCATATGTATGTGTGTGTGCATGTGCACACACACACATGTGTAGAGTTGCCCTGTTGGTAGTTAGGGGTCATTTAACAGAATGAAAGCAATTGAAATGAGTTTCCTCTGAACCAGAATCTGATCCGTTCCTGGGATGGTTCTTTCTGATATGTCAGGTTGAATCAATACCAAAATAAACCTCCTGCATTTGGTCATTGCTACTCTGGTGTCTTTGTATAATCTGTGATAACTTATATTGAACTTGAAACTCTCATTCCAAATGAGCTTGGTTATTACTGTTCTCAAGGCCTTTGTCACACAGGGCTATAGAGGAAACATCATACGGTAAATCGTACTAATCTAGTGAATAAGCAGAATTAGCTTAATCAACCCCTTCCCTCCCCAAGCTCTTAATTTTCTAGTCTTAAAAGTATTCTGTATCAAAATCACTCAGTCATCTTTCACAGCTCTACTGCTACGTTTTCTTAGAGCAAAAACTGAAATGAAGTATCTTTCTAAAGACATAATAAACAAAAAGAGCTGAAAACAAATGTCACCCTAGTCCCACAGTGTCCTCCCTCCAGTAAAGCTTCAGGCCAGCAAATTTCCATGCCTGTCTGAACAACACCAAATCCCACACAGCTCCTCTGGTTACCTACAAAAGTCTGCTTTCCTGGGAAGTGCCCTGTGCTCAGGTGCCTCCTGGACAGTACTCCTCCTGCAGGCTCTGCCCTACCCTTGTTTCTACCTCCCTGTTGCACCCTCTGCCCTATAACACTTTCTTCCTGCCTTAAAAAAAATTTCTGAGCGATGTGTGGCAGCCACAAAAAGAGGCATTTTTTCCACACCCAGGCAGAGCATTTTTAACAATGCATAGTGTGTAAGAAACAGTAACAAATGAATGCTTATTTTACTAGTGTTAGAGATATGATTGATAAAAGCCATCAACCAAAGTTACCAATGAAGTCTTTTAGATACTAGTTTGTATTCTTTGCTTTTACAAAGTTACAAAATTACAAAATGTTATATAGAACCATCTCTTAGATACTTTATCCCAGCAATTATGGTTATATTTATAGCTGAATGACTGTTATTATTTCATATAGCAGTACAACTTTAATTATATGTGTGGTACATAGCTTATCTCCATGACCGCTCTGTTCTTAAAACTCTTTGTCTGCTTTCTTTCCCAGTATAGTTAACACTAGTTGTGGCTAAACAGGCCATCACAGTTGTATATAAGTTAGCCTGCAAGCACCAACTTCTCATGTATATTTTCTGGTGCTATTCTCTTAGACCTTCAGGAAAGCAGACAGGGAACTCTTTGTTTCCACCACAGAGTTAAATGTTTTATGTCCATTTCTGTGTTCTTGGGCTTTACTAGTTTCCTCTGCAAGACAAAATGGTATTCCCTTATGTCCTTTACTGTTTTCTTGGCAAATCTATGTGCTGCTGATACTGCTCTGTTAAATCATGGGTTCTTGTTCACTGCATTCGTAGACCCCCAGGGCCAGATACTGGCTCCTGCTCTGGCATTATGAATAGCTTGTAAAATTGTCCTAAACAGGTACCTGAGGATTGCCTCGGCCTTATACCACTCACTCTTATGCTTACCCTCCCTGCTGGATGGCATAGCTTGGGATCATGTTACAACATAAGTGACATTGGTAAGAATATGGTTATCTTCTTCAGGGTACCAGTTGCAAGGGGATTGTTGTAGGCAGCCAAGAATTAAAGCAGCCCTGATGTTTGTTATTGTAGGAGTTAACAAACCCTGCCAGAGATAGCAGGGTTAAAGATGGCGCTAAGGCCACTTCAGGGGTTACACCCTGTCAGATACACTGTATAGAACACCTTTTAAATTTAAAGAAAATGTTTTTTATATAAGGATACAAAGTTGTATAAATAAAACATGAGGAATATAAATTCTGAGAGGACAAATGGATACATTTCTGTGTAATAACTAAAGAAGTTTCTACAAAGAAATCAGGTATTAGCTTCAGTGACTTGCTCCTCATTCTGAAGCCTGTGCACATTGAAGCAAAAATAAAACCTTTCCATTAAAAACAAGTGAATGCCCAAGAATGCCATATTTAAGCACTGCTAATTTTAAGAGCTAAGGGATAGACAGGTTAAGGGATTTAGACGTAGAAAATAGAAACTTTAACACCTGACTTTAGGAGGATGTTGAGCTTCAAGTGTAGAATCCAGACCCTGAGTTAGGTACCTGGTCTCTGTATGAAATACACAGAGGTTCCCGAGAAAGCTGTCCTTAATAATGTGTGCAGCTGCAATTAGCTAACGCATGGGACAAATTTGCTCTTCACTAGGGGTTACACCCATTTTCCTGAAAGCCTTTTTTCAAAGGTTATGAACTTCTGAATAGAATCACAGAAACACAGGACAGTTGAGGTTGGCAGTGACCTCAGGAGGTCATCTGGTCCAACCCCCCTGCTCAAGCAGGGCAACCTAGAGCTACTTGCCCAGGACTATGTCCAGATGGCTTTTGTATATCTCCAAGGATGGAAACTCCACAACCTCTCTGGGCAACCTGTTCTATTGTGTGGTCACCCTCACAGTGAAAGAGCATTTTCATATGTTCAGATGGAGCCTCCGCTGTTTTAATTCATGTCCATTGCCTCTTGAATAGTTGGGATAGATGGCATTGCTCTTTCATACAGGGGTTTACAGCTTAAAATACAAGAAGAGCTTCGAATTCTTATCTTTTCAGCTGGAAGGAATCAATTTTTAAACTCCATATAAAACTGTCTTATCTTAAAATTGAGATTCAGTGGTGAGTTTTTGTCCTCTATTGAAGGACTGCTACTCTGTAGAAAATAGTTAAAGATTAATAAGTTTGAATAAGAGCTGAGGAAGAGCATGACTCTAGACCTATTGTTAGAAAGCTCACTTAGACTGAAAAGATGTGTCTCAATATCTACTTTATGGACCACATAATCTAAATACACAAACAGGTATGGGAAGAATATTTACAAATTCATGCCCATGTTCAAGAAGGAATTGAACCGGAGTCTTCTACTGCTTCAGTAAGTGCTCTTGGAGTGCCTGCTGGGGTTCATTGCTATTTCTTGCATGGCACTGGCTTTTGTTAGAGTCAACAAAAAGCCAGATGATTTTACTAGAGTAATACCAGGCTGAAGCTAGTATACACTGCTTCTCAGCCAGGCTTCCAGCATACCTGGAATGCCAGACTGGCTGGGTCATGTTTGGCCCACTTGGAATCTAGGCAGAGCAAGCTCCTCACTGTCAAGCGAGGGGAAGAGTGATTCACACCTTGCCACAGTCACCACATATTGCCCTAGGGAAAAATTGCCTACCTCCTATACAAGGAGGTAATTTTACCTCCTTGTATAATAGAAACACCAGTAGAACTCTGCTGCAGATGGTCAGTCCCAAGCCTTGGAATAACCACCCGTGTTATGGTATTGTCTTGAGTGCTTGTCTTGGAAAGGTTCAGGGAGAGGTACAGTAGATACCCAAGCATGATGTAGCCCAACACTCTAACCTAGCACACTACAGAAAGGAATTAACTACCACCAAAGACAAGAAGGCCTCAGTACGATGTACACCTCTGTTCTTTGGAAATCAAGCATCCAACTACCTATTTGGAGTCATGAAAGAAGAGAATACTTAACTTACTGTGGAAAAAGACTAACATTTTTTCTTAGTTTTCATTAACGATCCAACTAAGTGGGTCTATCTGCAATGGATCTTCTTTGTAAACTGAGTTTGGGCAGACTTCTCTTTGTTCGTTGTTCAAATATGCACAGATTTTAGAATATCTCTATTCAGGCTTTACTCTTTATCCTAAAATTTAACTGAAGGTAATCATATAATGGCACAGACATGAATCCTTTTTCTAATATTCATGTCTGTCAGTCAGTTTAATGTTCTGTCTACACATAAAGGTGTCTGTATCCTAGTATAAATAAGGCTCTGTACAAAAATGCTTTGAATTTATGTGTGTTGGCTTCATTTTCAACATATTGCTCTGTGTATAGTCTTTCTACCTTCAAAGCAGATTTTTACCTTTCTGTCTACTGTTCTGAGCTCACTGTCTGGTATTTAAATATTGCCTAAATAAATGAATTCACGTTCCTTTGTACACTGTGTTCATACAAGGTTTGAAAGTAGGAGAAATTAAGTGTTTTATCAATTGCACAAAAGTTGCTGTTAATACTGTATGGTAACTAGGTTTCAGTGTTTGGTAAAATTTGATTATATTATATGCTTTATCATCAATATAACCTATGCATTATATTTTTAAAAAAGAAAATTTCCTATGTGAATACTGAACTTCTTGTAATGTAAAACCACAAAAAATGGTCACAACACTGTTGTTAATGTTCTGCATGCTCATGGAGAACTGTAATAGGTAACTTAAGCTCTGACAGCAGAAATTAGCTAGCTATAACAAAACAGGGCTTCCAAACCGTCTTGTCAAAGTAAGGGAACAGAAAATAGAAGCCTATACTCTAACTGTCTTGTTGTCAAAAACAACAGCATTGATTTTTTCTGTCTCTATATTGCCCCATGAAATCCTCCCAGAGATAATAATCTTAATTATATTGATCTTTTGGGAATGCTGATAAAGTTAGATAATAATGAGCTGTAAGCTGAGCAGGAGCAGCTGTAAGCCTTGCATGGACTTTTTCCAAATTCTTACAAATATCAAGAGAGCAAAATACAGGTAGCATGATGCTCTCTCTCTAGTAATACCCTCTTCTCTGAGTCTTCTTTCACTTCATTATCTGTACATTCCTCAGTATAAACATACTTTGTTTTTTCATAAATGCTACAAGCAAATTCTTCACAGAATTCTTCTCTAAGTCATATTTTGTGTGAAAAGGAAATGTTAAAAAACCCTCAGAAGGATAAGGAATAGGGTTTTAGCTAAGAGTGTAAAGCTGGTTTCATTCTGAAGATTAGTGCAGTCCACAAGGCCTTTTTTTTTTTGGTGGTGTGTTTGATCTATAGGCAATTTATATTCCACCT
>NW_008824988.1:957065-965978 GCF_000699105.1 Pygoscelis adeliae | reverse complement strand
AAATTTGAATGTTTTTTTTTTTTCTGTTTTTAGCTTTTTTTTTTTTTTTTTTAATGTGGATATTTAATGCAAAATAAGGCATGATGTCAAATCCCCCAGATTCTTTAAATGGTGGCCAAAAGAACCACTCTTACAGATGTACTCCGTTTGCATTATAGTTTAAGTTTGCTGTAGTCTGATAGAACTTTGGCCAGGCTTCACAAAACTCCACAAATCCAGCTGGCTGCTTGGATTACGTTTAGCAGCAAATTATATGAGATAGCCTGGTAGTATTTGTCTATAAATTAATGCCTGTGAAACAACATAGGTAGACAATTGCACAGGTACACAAAAACACACAGTCATAGGATTGTAAGTAAACAGATTTCACAGGCACCAATGTAACTCTATTAACTGCCACATTGTTCCTCCTTATTTACACTTGTGTGAGTGAAAATTTAGTGACTATCATGTTTGTTTCAGATGAGTAAAGGCTGAAACATTGACATTTAACTATCTTAAGTATATCAAACTGGACTACTTTAATACTGATTATTAAAATATAGAAATATTCCATCCCTTTTCTTCCTGTCACCTCCCTTCTGAAAATACAATGCTTGATCTTGCAGCCATACATATACACATGGTATTTGTGTGAGGCTGCTTGAAAATACAAGTTTGGCTGATATACTCATGCACAGATTATAATTTATTACTTTTATGTATGTGTTAGTTGTCATTAATTAGATGTCAAATATATAGCTGGATGCAAGAGACTGTCCTGAGTAGTTGAAATAAAGAGTAAATTTGATGAAGTAATGGTGTTACTCCTGAGTCTGACTGCTGTAAGACAAATTTTATATGATACACACCCTTATGAGACGCTGCTTCTTGAATACATAATCTGACTTTCTGAACAGAGCTACCTTGCCAGTACTTCTACATTTTCCCTTTACCTTACCCACACTGGAAGGAGGAAAACTTCATTTTTCTTTTATCTTCAGTGACTCTAGAGGCAAAGAATTCCTTGATCATCGCTGATCCTAGTGCTGTACTTTATGAAATTTATATACAATCCCAGAAAGTGTGTTAGAAATTGACTTCAGAGAATCTATTAAACTTGCAAACGTATGGTTTGCAGAAATATGGGATATTAATTGTCGTCCTTTTTCTACTGTTAGGAATTACACATGTGTGTGTGTGTGTCTGAATTTATCATTTAGTTCATACAGAACGTAGGGTCAACATTGACTAATCATGTAAAATATATACCTCAATCTACTTTTATTTTGAAGCATCTCAAGCTGGAGGAATATAAGATTACATGAACTTAGATCAAGAATGGACCAGTGCTCTCTCCTTCCTTTTAAATGTGAATTCTAGACAGCAGAATTGATAACAACAGCTTTCTCATCCTGCCATTATGATCCTTTTTGGGTCATGTTGTGTGTGTGTGTATGCATGTACATGTGTGTATTTATATAAATTTTTATGCCACTGTTCTCAAATATATTTTTTCTGGCAGTACAGTGAAAGGGTGATTGGACAGAAAAAGTGTTCAAGAGCTTCTAATAGATTTCAACCCAGTCTGCCTGCTGCTCTGTTTTGCACTGAGTCAAGTATTTTTTTAAGCTGATAATTGAAAACCTATCTTGTTCTTACAGAATGGTTTTGCTGTTGTAAGGCCCCCAGGCCATCATGCTGAAGAATCAACAGCCATGTAAGTACCAGGGAATATTGCCCATCTTGGAGCACTAAGGTTACTGGCAATCACCTGTGTTGTGCATGTCTCTGAAGAACTGTAATTGTTAGCAGATGACTGAAAAGGCTTTCTAGGTACTCCCAGAAGCAGATTTATGGCCTCAGAGATCATATAGCATTTTTAAAAATGCTCTGAACATTATTTATAGCTGTTTTCCTGACTGATTTGCTTTCTTATTTCTGTTCTTCTCTATTCCACAGGGGATTCTGCTTTTTTAATTCGATTGCAATTACTGCCAAATACTTGAGAGACAAGCTAAATATAGGCAAGATATTGATTGTAGATCTGGTATGTATTCTTGGCAAGCATTGCACTTTCGGTGCATCTAGATGAAAGATAATGAATTTGTATTTATATGTTAGACTTTCCTGCTTTTAATACCTACAAGTAATAAAGGTGTGCATTTCCTCTGATTTTGGGAACTCATTAGAGCCAGGATGGCAGTACTGAAGCCATAAACATCTATGTTTCACTTTAATGGTGTTAACTGCAATTTAATGAGAAGAAGGCACAGATCAGGGCAACTTTTATGGTCCTTAAATGAATTGATACTTCCACTGTTAAAATAACCCTACAGAACCCAAGTTTACTTTTCCCTATTACAGAATACAAACTTTAAATAGTCAGATGTGCTTTAAAGAATGTTGTTGCTTTGGTAACCAAATTGGCCACTTCCCCCAGCTAGCAATGATTCGACTTGTTGTGTAACTTCGATATTATTAAACAAATCAACAGGTCATTCCCTCTAAGAAGTTTTCAAGTTGTGTATGCCAGCTTTTGATGGTTCCCTGAAGGAAAGCTACGTGATTAAAAATCCACTTCATTGGATTAGTCTTGTATTTTAATAGAAGGCATTCTTACAAAACACTTAATATGTTTAACAAATGGATTATTTAAATGCAGATGACATTTGGCATGTTGTCTATATTATTTTCATGAATAATGAATTGGAGCTCTGCCTTGCACTTAAAGGATCAGCCCAATGCACAGCCCAAGGAAAGTTGAATGCTGATTTATGAGCACCATTTTTGTTTTCCTACAGTTCATGAGGAGGTGTAATAGGGTGTCTGACAAAGCATAGACAGGAAATGAACCCTGGCATCAAAACCTAACCTGTTACATCTGCACTTAATTAATTTTTGCAGGTGATAAAAGATTTAAAGACAAAATATGTTAAAGGGTTTTTGAAGTGCAGGGCTTAATAGTCTAAATCTTGTTCATATCTGCACTCATAATTAAATCTTATTGTGAAGTCATGGCCTTACCATCTAGCACTTTTGTTCAGTTAAACATGAGTACTGGCTGTTGAAGAGAAGCAGAGAAAGGGGGAGTGTGGGAGAAGGAATGGCAAGTGAAAAATGAGTGGTAGAATAAGTATATGGTAGGTTAGATATTCTTAGAATGTTTTTCAAATATTTCTGAGTGTTCTACTATCACTTAGGAACATAATTATAAACTGCAAGAAAACAGTATTTTTGAAAAATTCACCTCCGCTGTATGTTGTATCTGTTTGCTGTCTTGAATCTTACAGTTCATTGAGTTTTACCGCTGTAAATGCTGGCCAAAAGTGAACTCTATGTTTATTCTTGTTTTTTTTTATTCAAAGTTTGCATTTTGTGAAGGTTTTTAAGTCTTTTTGACTGTAAGTGTTACATTCACCTTGTCGGGAAAAGAAATCACTTCCATTTGACCTACTCAGCCAATAAGCACTTAGGAATTCAGCTTCAATTTTGCAAGGCAAGGTTAAATGTGCAAATCATTACCTGTGCAAATGATTACCCGTGAAGCTGCCTATCCTTACCCAGGAAAGTAGACAGGGAATACTCAGCCTCTCTCTGACTCTATCCCATTGGCCAGAATAACTCAGCTGGTGAAAAGGGAGAAATATATGGCTGACACAGATTACTTCATTCCTGGAGCAGTTGCAGTCCAGTCCCTAGCCTGCTCCATGTCCATGGTCAGTGCAATGATGTACAAAAATTCATATGGAAAATTTCTTATGTATGCAAACTATGGATAAATCACAATCCAGACTGAATGAATGAACAAGTTAATAGCCATGTCTTTATGTCCACCAACAGAGAGTTTTGGGCATCTGAAGGAAAGAATGGAGTTACAGATGTTAGACTTGAAATTAACATTTAAGGGTATTATTTTGATAGTGACTAGCACAGCAGGAGCCCATGCTGGTTGACAGCTATACATGTTGCTACAATGTGAATGTTAAAAACTAATATTCAATCCCACACATTAAACTGTACTCTAGTTACAAATTAAGTGTCATGTTCATAGCTGCTACGTGTTCATATATAAATTCTTAACTTCTTAATTTTTAATCTTTCCTTCAATTTTTTCTACACTAAAATAGAAGAGCTCTCTGTCAGCTTTTCTTTCCTCATTCCACCATTTGAATGAATCTCCATTTTTGAACTGACTTATATACTCTGAATACATTTGATCTACTAAGGGCAGAATATGAACACATTTCCCACATGGTAACATCCGCAGTCTTAAACAACACATTCTTTTGTCTAACCAGAGAAGTCACTGCTCTTCAAAACAGAGTAACCCTTGGTGGAACTGAAGTTTAGACAAGAAAGCTAGCTTTGAGATTTGAATAATAATAATAATAAAAAAAAGACCTCTGTATGCCCATTTAATATTTTTACTCCCATTTGAAAACTGTTACAGCAATAATATATCTAAAGCCCCAAACATGCATGGAAAAGAAAGACTAATTAAAATCACAAAATGAAGTCCTATTATGTTTTTAGTTATAGTCTTTGCAGATCTATCTATATGGCCAACGTAGCTTCTCAGGTTGTTGTTGCAATCCTCATTCCAAGATCATCCATACTTGCATGTATGTTAGCATGATCTGGGTCTGTTTGGAGTAAACCAGTTAATTCTGTCACAGTTGAAGACTGGATGGGATTGTGGGGTTAGTCTGTATGCCAGATTTTGCTTCATTTGCCAGTCAGAGCCCTTTAACACTATGCTGGCTGCCTTCAAATCTCCAACACCCTCACACCAGCGTGTGCTCCCTTGCACCTCCAACATGTGTTACATTTAACCTTGGCATTAAGTCACAGTTGGGCTGTAACTTCATCCTCATGTTGTTTCAAGTACTTTCAACTGAGAAAAGAAAAGTAACCATTATAATATTACCCCACAGAGGTCCCAGAGGAGGTCCAAGTCAAGCACAAAGCAGTACAAGTAAGATTCAATCAATGTAGAGAGTCCTGAACAACGTGGGTGAAAGTCATGGGCTACATCAGCTGGCAAAGAGCACAAGCAACGAGCAGTGCTTGCTGTGCCGTTGGCAATGTACACCTAACTTGAACTTTCCTGGAGTCTAGGCATCCTGAGGAAAAAGTGACCGTTGTTTCTTTGATACTAAATTTGGTTCAGACCTCATAACATTTGTAAAATAAATACAGTCTGAATGATAGTGTTGCCATTCAGAGTACTTTGTCCTCCTTCTGAATTCTCTCTTTAAATCAGAAGTTTCAGAGATGGATTAAAGGAGGACAATCAATAATATCTATAATTTTTCAGCTTCTTACAAATGCCAGTGGAGAAACTTACAAAAATACTCAGTTTTCTTTTACTGAAAGGCAAGTGGATTTTCCATTTTCACTTGTAAATTTTCTTGTGTGTCTAACTACATAGTACAATAGTAGAAATGTGAAAACAAAACTAAAAAAGAGGAAAAGTCCACATCATCAGCCTTTGTTATATAGATATACTGTCAGCATTTCTTTTTCAGTATTTTATTTAATGACAGAATTTCTTTTCACTGGTGTTATATAATGTTTGAAATATGGAGACGGGCCAAGGTCACTCCTTGATTGTGGAAGGCACCATCCTATCTGCCAGATGATTTAATAGCTAGTGAGATCATATTCCTATGTCTTCAACTGTTGCCGTCATGATTTTGCAAAAATGAAGTATGAAGTCCTTTCCGCATCTGGCATCTCTTTTGATGTGGATCTAACTGCTGAGGGACTGCTAACTGAACTGAATGTTTCAAGAAAGCCAATTTACTCAGCTGGTCACAGAGCCTTTGACCTCAATAGTGGAACTTGGCAAATCAATGAATACACTTATGTTTAGTGTTCTGTCAAGAATTGTGAAAAAGCTCTGTAAACCATAGATCCTTCTGCAAAATACTAGTTTGTAGTTTAAACATTAGTCTTTCTTCAGAGGCCAATGAGGCTAGTTAATTAAGCCTGAGGGGTTATGAACTGTTGGCAGTTAATAAGTCATAAAATTCCTCCATAAAACAGGATGCTAGATTCCATCACTGAGGCAAGGAGTACAAAGAGCCGGTGTATAAATATCTAATTGTACAAAAGGACTGGGATTTCTCAATGACTGCTCATCTGGAGTCTCCAGGGCACGCTCGCTATGGTTTCCTGATTTTTAGAAGCCAGTTTAAAAAATGAGTGCATTAAAGAGTAATTTGCCTGAAAGTTCAGGAAGTATGGGGTGGTGAAGGGAGGGGGAAAGGGAAAAACAAAAGGAGGGCAAGGGAGAGGGAGAGAAACAGAGAGAGAGAGAGGGGGTAAAAGAAAGCAGAACTGAGCTCTCTACACTGAGTTGGACATTATTACATTTGTCATCTGTTTTCTTTCTCCTTTAGGATGTTCACCATGGCAACGGTACACAGCAGGCTTTTTATGCTGACCCCAGCATCCTGTATGTTTCCCTCCATCGCTATGATGAAGGCAACTTCTTCCCCGGCAGTGGAGCCCCAAATGAGGTTAGGTTTATTTCTTTAGAGCCCCATTTTTATTTGTATCTTTCAGGTAATTGCATTGCATGATTACCCCTAATTTTCTTGTCCTTCTCTGGTTCTTTAAATTACACCAGATTACCAAATTGTCCACTGGGAGCAGGGGACCAGTAGAGAACAAGTGCATAACCCAGAGCAGTCCTTGTCAAACAAGGCTGGGCTGATCTGACATGTTGTTTGATGTTTGTTTGTAAAGCACACTTGAGAATTTTTTTTTTTTTTTCCCTCTTTTTCCTTTCCCTCTCTCTTTTCCTCCTCCCTTTTCCTCCTCTTCACTCCTTTTGGCATTTTATTCCTATTTTTCAGGTTGGAAGTGGCCCTGGTGAAGGGTATAACATAAATATTGCTTGGACAGGTGGCTTGGATCCTCCTATGGGCGATGTTGAGTATCTCACAGCATTCAGGTTGGTACCTTTTTCTTTTAAAGTTATGAAATCTGGTTGTAGGACATAAGCACATGAATAAGAGCTAATGTGATCTTGAAAGACAGGAGAATGACGTATGATGAAACTAACTGAATCCGGGTATCCCAGTATACGAAAGCTTAGTAAATAATAAAAATGGATAATTTAATTGTTGTGATCATCCACTCAGAATTGATGAAAAAAAAATGTTTAATGATTTAATCGGTCACTCATTTTATCATTATTATATCATGCCAGTAAAATGACTTTGAGCTTGCTCACTTCTCTACCTATAAAATTTAAATGTAAACATTTATACAAGGCAGAAGAAAATTACTGTTCACGTTCATGTTGGTTGCAGGTACATGCAAGTAGAGCAGATAGAAAGCAATATGAAGTATGGTCCGAATCCAGCATTCCTTATTCACTTAAAAGTCTCATCATGACGCTCACAGATTTGGCCAATTGGCTTTTTCTATGAATTACAGTAAAGTGTTATTTACTCAGAAGTAAATAATTGTGAAATGTCTCAGTAAGAATGATAGGAAATGTTGCATGCTGTATTTCTCTTTGCTTTCAATACTCATTCTAAATGAAATTTTATTCTTTCATAGGTGATGTGTCATAATCTTTAGTCTTATTTTCATGGGACCAGAGGAGATAAAACCAGTTTAAAACACACTACTTTCAGTAGTCCTGTCTTACATACACCATTTCCTTTCATGGTTAAGCAGTCCAGTGGAAGGGTTCAGTAGGCACTCACCTCTCAAGATTGGGCAAATGCTACGTGTTTGAAAAGAGGTTTCATTTAGTGAGAACTGATATGCAAGAAATCAGTGAGACAACTAATGTGTATCTCAAATCACTTTAAAGACTTAATTTGAAGTAGTGCATTTACCTTTTACATCTTTTGACTATATTCTATTGAAAATACATCACAAAAAATATAACTTTTTTTTTTTTTCTGAAGCACTCCTGTGGAGTCCATGAAATAATATGCAGAGTATCTGACAAATAACACACGTGAATTCAGAGTCTAAGCCCTAGACACAGAAATGGCCTTACACATTCACAATAGCACATTATTATTATTATTATTGTGGAAAAGGTTTTAATTTTATTGACAACATTTGCCTGTATTTAAAAAGAGCCTAAAAAAATAGTCAGTGGCAGGCTCCAAATTTTCTACACCTCAGTATTGCCTCAGCCTCTTTCCAAGATCTGTCTTATTCTTTGATGAGGTTTTACAGGAGTTAGGGGACTGGATGGTTCAAATCACTGGTATTAGTGTCTGATATTAATATATCTGGTATGATCACCCCAAAATTCTTGGTTTGGATCCAACATGTCCCAGTAATCATATGGGTAATGTGGCCATCTAACGCTGCGGAGAATGGTGGTCCCAGCTTATTGAACAGATGACTCACGTAACTGAGACTGCAACCATAATTCATACCCCTGCTATCCTGACAACAAATACCTGGGCTTAATAATACCTTTTCAAATATGTACTTTGCAGTTCTAGTTTAAGGTACACTAGTAAATAGTTGGAGCCACTAATATTGCTGCTGTACCTATTGCTCTGTTTCAGAGTTAGAGGGAATTTCAATCTCTGTGCCTGAGGAAAGCAGCACTATTCAGGAAAATAAAATTCATGTAAGCTACTACACACTAATCATTTACAGACACACCACTTATTTAAGTGCTTAATTATATATGTATTTTTTTAAATGCAGATAAATTCAAAGTAAAGTTTAGGATTTCCCTTTAAAAAATTGCTGATGGTGCAAAATTTAATGCTGTTATTTTAAATGCATCCATTTAACCTTGCAACTAATGTTGTAATTAATGTGAAGGTTATACATTGTGTCAAATAGTTAATTGCTCTTTTTTTTAAAGAAATATAATGCTGTTGACTGATTACAATAGATACTGCTGTTTTCCTTTTCTCCAAAAGAGTAGGAACGACA
>NW_008824988.1:931877-957046 GCF_000699105.1 Pygoscelis adeliae | reverse complement strand
CCTTTTTGCCTGGGCACAGTCTTTGTGCCCTCTGTAGTGCTTATTGATATGGATTTGGTATGATTGGTATGACAGTTCTGAGTGGGGATCAATGAAGCAAACTGCATGGAACTTCAAAGGGCGAATACAAAAATCTGTAAATTACATAAGATAGACCAGGTAGCTATTTTCTATGGATCTGCTCTAAATGGTAGGTAAATTTACAACTCCTAGTAAAGAGGCACTTAATCTGTGGACCAGAATCTATCCCTGCTGTTATCCAGAATGTCACACATGATGTAGCCTGCGTTCTCAGTTTGGCCAGGACAGAATTGTGAGACAGTAGTCAGGAAAGAGAGATCCACAGTTCAGTTGTTTAGCCATAGATAGAAAGGAAGGTACAGTCTGGGAGAAAATCAATAGAAAAGTTGCTAGAAAAACCCAGCAAGTCAGCTGTTGTTCTGGAATTTTGACCTGCAACAGGTCAGTCTTTAAGAAAATAAACAGTGAGTTTTGTAGATAGGAAAATGGGCTTGGTTTTTTTTTTCAAATAAATTGATTTTAGAGACAGAGTTACAGAGAAGATCCTAACTAAGGGGTGGGGAAAAAGTCAGACATCCTCAATTTTAAGAGAAAAACAAGGGACAAAATGGAGATATTTTCTCTTTATACCTACTCCCTGGTAGACAGAGTGGTTGTGCAGTATCAATCCCTAGCGAAGGCAGGAGAGGGTGTTGGTGAAGGTCTTCTCCAAAATAACCAAGGTGTGAGTAACTTTGCAGACGGGTGGAGCCTGTTTGGAGAGAAGCCAAGGCTTCCTGCTTTCTGACTGCCTCAAGAGCCTAATCCTTTGAGTTCTTAGGAACTGAGAAATTTGCATTAAAATCATCTAAAGGTCCCTAAGGGGTACACATAACCTTCACTTTCTCACCAGCAGAGCCCTAGTTTCTTCCTAGAATTGCACCAAGCTCATAGTTGAAGTGTCAGCAACCTTGACACTACGTAGCTCATTACTGCTTGATTGACTGCCAAATTTCACAGCTGAGATCCTTCTGAATGATAATGCCCACAGAAATAGAGACCAAGGCTTTTTTCTGCCTCTAGAGTTTTGCCCATAATCAGGTATTATATATGATGATGTATTTGATATCAGGTATATTGTTCTTAGGCCAGAATCTATTTGTAGAACAGTACAAGCATTTACATGCACACGTACATATACATGTGGGTAGTTGAATATTAGCTATTTTCCACTGCATAAATCAATAGATAAATCTGTTTTAAGTAAATCTTGTTGGGACTGAATGAGATTCCACCTCACTCTTCCTCCAAACTGTCTGAGAAAGTATTTCTGTTTCTTCAGGAAAAAGCAACTTTTGTGTGTAAAAATGCAGAAAAGTTGAAGATGAGTTAGAGGCATAACACAGAATAATCACTTCAAAGGCATGCTGAATGAGAGGCTCCAGTGGGACTCTAGTGGGAAACAGGAAAAATTATGGTGCTGGTTTGTGTCTGCCATTTTGATTTCAGTGCTATATGAAGAGTTTTTACTGTATTTTTAAATTAACTTTTTCTAGTGCAAAATCAAATTTAAATGGCTCTAGCCAGTTTGAAGACGAAGACTGCTCTTTCATGTATAAACGAATATGTTTTCCCTTCCATTTCTTTTCCATTTCTACTAAGAAAATATGTTTGCTCGTATTAACTACAAGGAGGTAGTAGAAAATGTATGAGAGAAAAATTTCTGTAGAATGAAAAGGAAGCACAGTAATCAAATCACTATACCTTTTAATTTTGCTGGAAAAGTTTTGTTTGATGGATGTTTGTCATAGTTAAGCAACTGATCTAGCTACAAAAATCCTTGAAAGAATGTCCTTTTTCTAAAGGGCAGGCATCTCTTCTTTTCCACTATGATAACAAAAAAGCGCAGCTCTCTTCCATTATTTTCAAGGCCTGATGTATCTTTGCCTCTAGAGAGTTTTGTTTCATCATTTACTTCCACCTATTCAGGTTAAATTTTCTTTAATCTCTTTGAAAGCAATAGAAGATGGTGGCTATTTTCTAAGAAGATGATTCTACATTCGAGTTCACGAGGATGTAATCCGCTCTCTTCTGCCAACAGTTATAGAAAAAATAAGAGCAATGGTCAAATACTAATGTCTAAATAATTATTTTCATAAGCTCCACATTATACCAGATGTGCTCAGTAAAGGAGGCAAGCAGACAGAGGCTCAGGTCTGTGTCGTACATGTGCACATGTACATGTATGTACTTGGAGTTTACGGAGGACAGGAGAGATGTGTTTCCATAGAGAGAACGTAGAAGACACAGGAGGCAGTGGAAACAAGTATGAGTGTTCAGAAGAGTGAGGGAGAAGCAAGAGACAGACGGAAGCTGGGGTGTGCCTTCCAACTGCTTTGCACTGCTTTTGTTCAACAAAGGAGCTGTAAATTTAGCTTAACCAGCCAGTATGCTCTGGCTGCTTTGCTCTACTCTGGAGTAGCATAAAACAGCCACAGCATATCAATGAACCTGGCCATAAAAGCTTACATAAAATGAAACGTGTGTGTGTGTGTTTCTTGGGATGATTAGAAATAGCTCATGATAATATTATCTTTGAGTTCAATTTTTAGCAGTCACATGTATGATTTTAATTTAAGAAGGTGAGCAAATTCAAAAGACATAGGTGACATTAAGACAGAGTTAAGGAAGAACTATATCCATGATTTAATTTAAAATACAGCACAAAACTTATAATCACCCCAAAATAATAATTTTAAACAAAGAGAGTTCAAAATTAAAATCATACTTGAAACCACATATGTTAAAGTGTAAGAATGAAAGAAAATGAAGGTGTGCAGAAAATCTTCACTCTGTCTTACAGCTCCCAGTGCTTGTTTTGGGAGAAAATAAATGTTTAAAACTCTCTGTATTCTAATCTCTGATCAAAAATATTAGGAAATATTCATTGTAGACTTGTGGCCTTACAGGACATAGTTAAGGTTATTTGAGAGATTTCATTGATGTATACCAACCCTTTTTTTTGTCTTATTTTTGTATTTCCTGATCTGATGCCATTTAATTTTGACATTTCAAATGAAAAACTTTGTAAATGTATTTTTGTTGTTTTTCAAATATATTCTCCTTGTTGACTCTGTTTCAACATAGGTACTGATTATGAATTTTTTTGACTTCTTAAGTTACAATTTCATACATAAGCCCTAAAAGGAACACTCAGAGAAAATATTGCTGTTTTCTTTATGCTTTTTCATATAAATATACATAGATAGTGTATATTTGTATATATTAATTTAAATTTCCTGTAAATTTTTTTTTTAGTACTTTTTGTTCACTAAGGATTTGGAGATAACAACTTTAATAAGTTTTGTGTATCCTGTTGGTATTGAGTTTCACGGTCTTAAGTATGTGTGTCTGAAAAACAAAAATTCTTTATTTTAGCTCAAATCACTAGCCTTCCACTTTTGTTAAACGCCCATTTGTTCATGTACTACACGTGTAGATGAAGTGCGCATTCTTGCCTATCCGTATTTATTATTTTAAATACATTTGCATTATCTGTGTCATGTCCTTTCCTATTTTTCTTCTCTCAAAATACAGAATTTCTGGTCTTTTCAATCTCTCTTCATTTAGAAATGTATTCAGTTGCCAAATCATTTTAATTGCTCATCTCTGAAGCTCTGCTATTTTCTAGAAATGAGCTAAATATACCACATGAGGGCGAACCATTGATTTCTATTATTTTGAATATTATTATGGCTTTCTTTGACATCACTGTTCTGCAATATTGTATAACTCTCTGAGTAGAAACCTTGGTTTCTGGTAAACATAGCAAAAGAATATGGGAGGCAAAAATCAACATTTTTCTTAGCTGTACCTAACTATTTACAGTGAGTCATAGAACAATGGTATATTGTGATAATGTTTAATGAATTCCACCAAGAATAGCTTTTGAGAAAAAAATTCTTTTAAACAATAATTCTAAATACCCATAACTTAATGCTATTATTTTTTATGGCTGTAATGTCCAGAGGCTGCTGCTGAGGCTGTATTATGCTAGACTGGGTCTAAAAAATATAGTAAGATTCAGTTTCTGATTCAAATGTGAAGAGATAAAAAGACAAAAGTGTGGGAAAGGAAATAAAAAAGCCAAGTTAGCTGCTCAGCCTCATGAGTCAATAAAAGAACTAGAAGTAGACAGAACTAACATCTTCAGAACTTTAATCTATTGTGTTATCAGTGAACTCCATTGGCAATAGCCTCAGACTAGCAAAATGCCACGTTTATCTTTACTAATGGAAACAAATTATTTATGTCTTAATATTTTGCTTTACAATAACTGGTAAAGATTATCCCAGCTATTGTTGTCTCTCTTATCTATTTGCTGACAGCAATGTGTTCAGCATTTCACTGCGTAAAGAGGAAGGCAGAATCTCTGAGTCATATGTATGAGAGGCAGATAATGATTTACCCAAATGTGGATGGACATTATTGAGAGTGCTAGTTATCCACAATCCTTCTGCATTGTCGTGGGCATAGTACTGCTTTTATGAAGAAAAATATGGCTGAACAGAACACAGTCATGGAAGCTCTAAGAAATCTATATGATGGTTTCTCTATGGATGTATATAGTTTGCTTTCAGTCACCCACAGCATTCTGCAGAGTCGTAAGTTACGGTTTCAATCAGTTTTTCATTTCTGATTTTGTCCACTTATTCCAAGTGTCTTTAAAAGATGAGCATTTCAACCAGAGATGTCTTTCTTTTCCCTTCTGCCATAGAAAATGGCTTAGGAGAATTCAAAGAAAGGTACGCCAAATAGCTATAAAAAGATAACAAGAGTGCCTGAGCAGTTCCTTTTGAAGAAGTTTGAAGAAGGTAGAAGTTTGCTTGGAATAATATTTTTTTAATCTGCTTAGAGTATAAGTTTTATATGTAAATATTCAATAGTCCTGAGGGTTTGTGGCTTTTGAATATTTTTTTGAGTGTGGTGGGGTTTTTTTGTAATAATGGTAAATTTTAAAGCTTTTTTCTTGTTTCTTGACAAATGGTCTGAGCATTCAGATGATTAGTATTGTGGGGATAAGGACAGAGTCCTTAGGAAATGGAGAAGGAGAGTTAAAAGCATTTGAAGCACTGGTATAAACAGCTTTTCAACATTTTGTTATACTTCAAAGTTCACCATAAAACTAAAACTGGCAACACTGTTTATAACCTGCGACCTCTTGTTCTTCCTACTTGTTTACTTTTATTTGGAAAATCTAACTTCTTCTCACCAAACTACCCTAAATTTTCACCTTTAGTGGACCAGGATTTTTAAAACTGTATATGACGCTCCTTTCATTCACTGGAACTACAGAAATGAAACCTTTCATTACAGAAATTAATTAGTGTCGGCTTACTTTTCTACAAATGCACAGTTTCTTTTATTGACATGGCAGAGTAGGGGGTAGAGGAGAAAGGATAATAAAATATGGCATGTGTCAGGTTTATGTGGTTCAGGTTAAAAACTATTTGATTAAAACCCCAAGCCATACATGGTCTGTAGTTTCAAAGTACTGAAAAGGACCTGAGCTCTTTTCCAATATATGTGTTTTCCAATTTTTGTCAAGCCAGAAAGATGAAAGACTAGAGGTCTATGGATAAAGAATTGCCATATTGTCAAATACTTTGATGGAAAGGTGAGAAATATCACCAGAAACATCCTGGAAGAAGTTAAACAACAGCAAGAGTACAGAAGATATTTTTATCCTAAAAGTCAAAATATCTGCAGCATTTGGATGGAGATAAATTTCAGGTCTGAATTAAAAGTCCTACAGCAACACTGAGCGATTGTGTAGATGTCCAGCCCCAATTTAAATTTTGTTGCTTTATAATAACTTTTGAGAACTACACTGTAGCCTGTAAAAAATATCCACATGTTCTCTGCTGGAACAGCTCCAGACTGTAACAGAACCACTAGATTGCACCCTGGTGCTTTATGTATTGTTTAATTGTTTTCCTTTGGTGGATATTTTTATTAAAAGCCCATTATCCAGAATCAGACAGAAGTGTTGTTTCAAGAACAGCAGAAACAGAGGCCTTTCAGCCACACAGTTCTTATTCATGCTTTCCTTAGCCAGCTTAGCTAATGAGACCTCCACTATTCTTCTTTTAATACTTAAAGAAGAAAAAGAAATGGGAGTTTTTATTTTGCTCCTTTCAAACATAAGCAGGATTGCAAAGAAGTATTGTGAGGTTCTGTGTGTTCTCACGCACCTGTGTCTCAGTGTAACTTTGTGTGGGTACCTCCAGGGCATGCCTAGATGTTCTCATGCTTTTGCACCAATAACTCCTTGGAGATATTTTTTAATCCTAATGATTTTGTGTACCTGTGCTACACTTTGCCCATAAAGTAACTGAATGAAAGGAACAAGTCTTTTTCATAGAAAATATATTCTAGCAAATAAAGCTCCAGTAATTCTGAAGAGAAATAGAAAAACCTGGCAAGAGTCAGATTTTGAAATCCTGAATTATGCTGAATAGCACTGTGCTCAGTGCTGCGAGATCTTATGAGGTTTCTTGTTACTGGATGTTGTTGGAGCCCCAACTCTGAGTATTTTATTACTTTTTAAAGTCAGCTTTTAGTCTTGTGGAGAGATGTTAGAAACTATGAAAACATAAATGTCTCAAAAATAGATATCTAATGAAAAAGTTCAGGGAGGTCTATGACTCATGATTATGTGGTATTAGCAGTACTGCTTGGGCCACCAGTAATCCCATTAAATCAATGCAGCTTCTTGAAGAATAAGTTGTTACCCAGTGTGAGGGAATCCATCAGACTTCAAACTCCTAGACATTAATTGTTTCTTCAGTGTAAGAAAAATGCTCAGTCGTAGAGTGACTTACAATGTTTGGCATATTTGTATATTTTTTCATGCAAAGTGGGGTCTTTGTCCTGTGATCACATATACTAGCATCAGGATTTAGAAGTAAATCGATCATTTGTGTCATTAGCTAATGCAGGTCTCAGTTCTGCATGGCTAAGATGTAGTGTTGTTACTCATACGAAATAATAGCTTCTTGCAAAAGTCATTGTAAAAAGAGTTTGTGAAAGCAGAGGCTCTTCACCAACTAAATGTGGCAGGATTTGATCTTAGATGCCGTGACTACATTTAACCTAATTAAGCAATCAAATCTTTAAGTTTATATACAAGCACTTTCATGAGTTGTTATGCCTTGAAACAAAATAAGCTTTCAAAGTACTTCATTAGCTGATTCATATGCTTACCTACCACAAGCGTTCTAGTCATATTTCTATCAGGTCTTAAAATAAAGTTACCAAAATTACTAATTTGTAAAAAATTCATGAAAAATGAAACTAAACAAATTACAGCACAGTATAAACCAGGTTGAAAATAGCTATGTCTGGGATGCATTTCTGCTATGTCGTGCATATCAGATGATATAAGATGGAGGGCTGAAGGGAAGATGCAGCTTATTTTGTTCTTTTCTCCCTGTCAGTAAATTGACTGGTCTCTGCCGCTTTCTCCCTCCTGTGCAGGGTGTGCATTACCAAGTAGAGATGACTAAAGACAGCAGTTCCAGTAAGCAGCAACTGTCCGTGGTTTTGACGTGTGATTTTCTTCTACACTGGAACAAAACAAAAACTATTTGAAAGTTTCCAAGAAAACAAATAAGTGTGTGTTTCAGACCCTTTCATGACAATGTTCATCTCTAGCCTCATAGTGAGGATATCACTCTAGGAAGCAAAAAAAGCTTAAGTGAAAAATCCCATCCCTGAATGATTGAAAACAATTTCTTGTCCCCCATTTTTGCAAATCAGGGACTTGAACCTGACCTCATCGCATCTGAAGTTAGTGCCTTTGCTGTCAGACTATTCGGAACAGGTTTTTTTCCCCTCACTCTTAAAAGAAGTCTCCCTCTGAAAAATATCAAAGTGATGCACATCTACAAAAAGATTAGGTTTTGGTAAAAGAGTACATTTCTTTAAAAAGTTACAGTTCTAATCCTGCATTATTACGCTGACAGGAGAGTGGGGGCTAATTACCTCCTTATCCCATCCAACCCTCTTACCTCTCCAATCAAGTTGTTTACAGATTAAGAAAGTACTGTTGTTAAACCTCTGCAAGTGTTTCAATTCCTGTGTCACTGGGACTTCTCACTCCTCATGCTTTATTAACATCTGCTTCACTACCTATGTGATGAGCTCTCTATGGAAACAGATTCCCCTTGAATCTGAAAATGACAATTTATTATCTGCTCATTTACCTCATTTTGTTCTACAAAGAAAAAGTATTTCAAAAGGTTGCCCATCTTTTTCAATATAATTCTTGGTAGAAACTGCAAGCAAAGACAACAAAAGAAATGCAGAGTTGTAACAGCTTAAATGCTCTGTGATTTCCAACTGATCAAGAAGGCAGTGATTTCATTCTCACTCTGTACCATCAGATGGGCCACTGTTAAGAAGTATTAGCTGCCCCTGAAAGTGAAAACATGCAATGGATGAGCATTCTTGAGTTAATTTTAACTTGCTATGTCAAGCTCAGTCATTGGCCCCTATGTAAAAAATCACTGAACATACCCATAAATTTTTGTTGTCTTTTGTGGTCTTGCAAAGCAAATTTAAGAACTTCAAAGTATTGGAAATACTTTTCCAATAGTACCAAACAGTAGAAATAGTTTTCCGATATTGAAAATACTCCCCCCGCCCTTTTCCTTTCACATTTCTCTCTTGGAGTCATAATTTGACCACTCACCAAATTCTTCACAGCAGCCCTAACTCCTCTTTTCCTCCTACAGCTCTGTCCTATGCCTCTGATGACAAAGCTGCTCCTCCTCTGTTCTTCTTCTCAAACTCTTTTGCTTGGCACCAAGGCCTCATTCTTTTTCATCTTCTGATCTACCTGGGACACAAGCTTTTCTCTTCCCTTATTCATCTATTTAACCTCTCATTCCCTTCACAAGAGGCTCTAGTCCCTTGTGATACAATCATGTTTCATCGAAAAGAAAAAGTGCTGTTAAGCTCTCTCTATCATCCTCTCTCCTTTCTCCCTCTCTATCACCAAGACCACTGAGTGTACAGATTGCTGTCTGTCCTCTGGTTCAGTTTTAGACCTTCTCCAAAATCACATCTCAGACTTCCTTTCCTCTGAAACCATTCTTAGCATAAACACCTCCTAGCCCAAAGCTCAGAGTCTATATTTCACCCTCATTTTCCTTAACCTGTATGTAATCCACTTTTATTGGCCCTGATGATCTTTGTGTTGAAAATTCATCCTTCCCTGGCTTCCGTGCTTGGTAGTCCCTGGCCTCCACCCAGCATTTCAAGTAGCTCCTTTAACTTGTCTTTTGGAAGCATCAACATTTTCCGCCTTGAGCTTTCTTCAGTGATTCCATGGCATTCTGCTTTTGGTCTTGGTCCCTTCTCCTTCTTCTTTGTGTCTGTCTAGAGGACAGTTCATCCACAATGCAAATTCAATTATTGTTTGTCAGCCAATTACTTCTCTGTTCTAAGTATATCTCCTCTGTGCATCATGAAAACTTATAGTAACTTTATGATACACTAATTGAGGAAATCTGCCTTTAGTTCAAGCTCAACCTTACCAAACTTTTACCCCCAAACCATTCCTACTGCCACTCTCTATAGGCAAAACCTTGTCTGTCACTCAGACAAGTTCTTGCGTTACCTTTGACCTTCTCTGTTGGAAGTCAGAACCCAGCAATGCCGAAATTTTGCAAATTCTTTCTGTAGCATGTCTGTGAAATACAGAATATACCATTCTGACCAGCTAAAGTGATTTCTAAGCTTCTGCCATTTTGTTTATTATTGCAATGGCATTCTCAGAATGCTCCTATGAATTTCATTTTCCAAATCATGATACCAGCTACAGGTTTTCTGCTTTTTCTGGTGATAATGTTCATACTTGTAGGGTATTCTCATAAACAGTTACAAAACTACTTCATTAGCTTGAAATCTTTTATTACATTTCTGTTTTGTTATATTGCCTCCCACGACACTGGACGGTAGTTAAATTCCTATACTGCTAAGATTACTTCTAATTTTCTAGCTTGTACAGCTTCTGCCTGTAGTTCCCCAAGTCCCCATAGAGTATATAGATGGGAGCTATCTTTTTATTCCTTCTTTGCAGCGTCTTATGCAGTGCGGTTTAGGTTCATGACAGTACCTCCAATGCATTGTACTAATATAATTTTTTTTGTTATTATTAAGGATAATAGTAAGATGTAAGGAGTTAAAAGGTTAATTTGGGAGATGTTGTAAGTTGTTCCTCTCCCCATCATGTTGCATGAGAGGTACACACCCTTGCTATTGGTGACAGTGGCTGCATGTGAGACATGGGGTCACACAAGCTGGTGTACCGGCTGGGACCAAGGCTAGAACCTGGCTAGAATCAGGACCTCTAATCTGATGCAAAAGCGGGTGTCTTCCCAGGGCTTGAAAGAGGGAGGTGGAGGGATCGAATCCTCTAGCACAGATTAAAGACATGGAGTTCTTTGTCTTTTATGCAAATTTGAATGATCAGAATTTCTTTGGGACTTGGTGACACAGACCTGTATTCTGGAACTGTTCTTTGTCAACTGAGACATATGGGTATGCTACTGGGAGGATTGACTGCTTCCCCAGACAGGCTTTGGAAGTGTGATCCACCCTCTGTCCACCCGTCTCAGAAGCACAGATATCGCTCAGTATCACTTAGGCAGTGTCTATGATCTCATTAAGCCCATAAGCATAAGTATCTTGTTGACATCTGAGGAAACATGATGATTATCAACAAAATGTAGGGCCTGCTGTACACTGTATCACTTCAAACACAATAAGGTTATTAAGGCTTAATTACATAAGAAACAGTATACATGTTTTGCAAGCTTGTAGAATGTCATTTGTAGAAGTTAAGCAAGATATAAGAGTTTCCTAAGTTTCTATTACAGTTTTATTTCCAGCAGTATTCTTTGACAAACTAAATAAATTACTGCATGTATTGGACCTCTGAGGCTTGGGGCAAAGAATGGAAAAATTATTTACAAAAGCTTGAAAATATTTAATCACTAGAGGCAGGGGGCAACTGTGTTTTAATTAGCAGTTCCTCAGGCCATTGGCTGGCTAGAGGCTTTCTCAAACAACCACACAAACGCACTGAATAGCTGTTTGCCAGCCTTAGGGTCAGGCCTGAGATGAAACAGATAAGATAATTGGCTCTAATGAAATCCAGAAGGCCTTGGCTTTCTTGTTTGAGCTTGGATTTGAAAAGTGCGTGTGGAAGTGAGGCTTAATTCAAACCAGTCCTGAACTAGGCCCGTTTTTCAGTGACTTTGATATTGTTTGAAGTTCTGAAAGTGTTCGCCACACCACTAGCCTGCTGGGCTGGGCCTCCCCGGTCACCTTAATTACTGAGCTTTATTGCTGACTTTACTACACAGGAAAGGAGCCATTATATGTTCCATCAACATCAGCTCTCCTCAGATTGGAGGAAAGGGCAGGGTGAAAGGCCACTGTAGGAAGGCAAAAACTTCACTTTGAGGTAGTCAGATCATTTACCCGTGTTAAATTTCACTGTGCTATGTGTGTACATTCCTCACAACACAGAAGCCCAATTTCCATTTTTTTTTTTTAGCAAGTGATTACTTTTCAAAACATTTTGTTTGTGTCTGATTAGCAGAAGGGGACATTTATTCTTAGAGGTGGAAAGAAGGCAAATTGTAACAAACGCCTAATTAATCATCACAGGGGCAAGAAATCTAGTTAAAATCTGTAATAAAGAGAAATTGTTCTTAATGCTTCTTTGAAGTGGGAATAAGTGAGGAAACCCCTATGGTGTGTTTGCAGACCTGACACCCTACAGAACCGACTCCTTACAGCCAGCCTGATATCTTGAGGGTAACTTGTAACATGCTCTCCAAACCCAGAAAGGCTCCTGTGAAATACTGTAAGGGCAAGCAACGATTGAGGTATTTTAGCAATGTTAGTTGTGAGTTATTCTCTTCAGGATAATTACTTTCAGAGTTTGGTCCTAATCTCTTTAGCTGCTCCAGCTGGTGGTGCTGCTGGAAAAAAAGAAGCTGAACTTGTGTGCATGAATGGGTTTTCAGATCTAGACGCTCTGTAGCAGGAGGGACGTCTCTCAGGCTTCAGGATCCACTGTCTGGGGCCACCGAGGTCCCTGGGAAGACTGCTATTGGGAAATCTGGGATAGATCTTGCAAATGCTTAGATGTGTGGCTGAATATATTTACATGTTAACTTATTATTAAGTCAATCAGGCTACTAGCGTGAATAAAGTTACACGTGTGCATTTATGTTTGCAGGATTGGGCCTCCCGAGAGTAATGAAAGTGTATAATATTGGCCAATTTGGGCCAGATCCCATATTACCAACACTAGCACATAATAAAAGAAATATTGATGAATATTACTTTCTAGTGGGACTGAAACTGTGAAGTTCAGATCAAGATACACAAATGTTTTTTCCATGAGCTCGGGAGGAAAATTAGAAAGGACCAAAAAATCAGTTCTGTTGCTGTCTATTGTGTGAGCATTTTATTTTGTTTTTTATTTCCTTTGTGGTTTTTTTTTTTTTCATGGAGCTAATATTTCTGTTTTTCTTAAAAGCTTGAAAATGTCTGGGATTCCTTCATAAAAATTAGCAATCTCACAAAGATACATTCTGCAGAGTATTCGGCTCTTTCCTTAAGGCAACACTGTTTCACAAAGAAGGCTTCTGTAATTCGAGATAGTTCCACCTTATGTTATTTTGCAAATAATACCTATGATATAATGCAAATTTTATGTTTGTATAGCTGAAGATTTTTTAACACAAAGGACTCCTATTTAAGAAGCCTGAAGGCTTCTTGTTTTTCTTCCCTTTCATATGGCCTGTCATTTTAACATGTTTTATGTTAGTAGAATGGCAAATTGGTTATACGCTTTAAAGGGAAGCAGCAGGTTTTAATATTTTTATCAACACTTTGTGAAATTTTAACCTGTTAAACTCATAGCCAGCATCACAGGGAGCTGGTTATATCTTGATGTGTATTTTATTAGCACTAATGAATCTCTCTCTGAGCTGAGAAAATGTCTTTTGAAATAATCATAATTCATTACAATTATCAGAAAACAATGATTTCCCTTCTAATACAAAAGGTTGTTTTGTGAGAAAATAGCTGTGTAGGTGTCATAGCGTGAGTGAGAGAGTTCCTATAAGCAATGTTTCCAGATGGGCAGATATTCTGCTCATTATTAAACAGAAGATTTTGTTTGCTCTCATTTTTTATAACTAAATAACAAGACACAAGCTTCCATTTTGATACCATGCTTCCTAAGAGGTAGTTTGGGCTATCAGTGTTGTAAATCATAATCCTTGTCTGACTGTACTTTCAGCTACATTCACATTTTGTAGAGGCTAATGTAATTTAGAGGAGCATATGATGATATAATAATATTATAGTATATCGGAAAATATTTATTGAGTAGAAGTGAGATTATATAATCAATTAGTGATTTAATTAATACCTTGCACATATGCCTGATGATCTCTTCAATAGAAGGAATAGGATTATAAAATCTACTGGTGATTTAATTTGACCTTTACACATCTGTCTACAAACTTTATAGCGTAAAGTTAAGCTTAGGTGGGTGGTGTAAGTCAAGCAGGGGATAGTGACTGAGGAAGAGTTTTATTGCAGGAAAAAATTCCCTGGATGCTTAAACCACTTATTTCCAAGGTTTCCAACAATGTTTTTAAGGTAGCACAATGCTTATTACTAAAAAGGGTCTTTTTTTTATGTGGGGAGCTGAGCGCTACAGGTTCATAATTTCCACCTTACTTACAATTGCTTGTAAATCTGCAATTTAATAAAGGAAGTCTAACAAAAATATCCATAAAGTAGCCATTATCTGATGTAATGGTGTTGTGTTGTGTATTATCAAAACACTATAGAGACCACACAGCAAATCACTGGCTGAACCAGAATAAATATTGGGCTTCATTACTTTCACTAATGCTGTGAAATTCCTGCATTTTTAAAATGACAGATCTAAAAAAATGACCATTAGATGTCATCTTTCTATGTATCCATCTACTCTCCTGTTAAAAGTTTCAGTAGAAAATCCATCTGCTTTCCTGTTAAAATTTGAAAGTAGATTTTGATTCTGCTTTTCATTATTCTTCCTTTGTATCATTTTAGAATGTGTAAAGAGGAGGTAAATTGAATCACTTGGGTTCAGTAAGTCACTTTTAGATGCAGTGACCACGACATATGTTTTGGCAGCACTGCATTCTGTTGTTCATTACATGTTTTTTTACACTCTTTGACAACAACAGGGTAACTGGAAGATAAATGCCATAAAGAACATCTAATTGGATGCTGGATGCTTTACCTGTTTATATAATTATAGATTATTTTCAGGCAACCTTTACCCCGGTAAAGAATAGTGAAAGAGTTAGTAAGGACATCACCTACCTAAGGTATATACATGTGGCTTTTTGGCTGTGACTTTTCATTGCTGTACTCAGTAACAACAGTGGGAATAATTCACGGCAGAGAACTTTCACAGAGGATGCCATAGGTAAGTAATTCTTTTGACTGAGGAATTCAACTGGGATACATTTCTTATATCATGGCATATGCTATACTCTTATAGATTACTTTTGTGTGATGTGGGAGATCAAAGGATTGTACTTTTGTTTCCGTGACTGCAATAAAATTTAAAAGAATAAAAGGGAATATCCGTGAATATCACATAAAAGAAATGGAAGCTAATACAATTTGGAGAAAAGAACAACTGAAGAAAAAATGAGGATAGCATGCTTCTTTATTGTTCTTGGTTGTAGTGTGAAGTATTGCACCTGCTTGTTAACAAGGTTAGATTTAGGATTAAGAAAAAACAGGGAGTGCTTTTAGTTGCATATTTTCTCCTAATAGCTCTGTTTCCTTAATTTAATTCATATGTACAGTATTCCAAAATAACTACAGTGATTGATAGTGCTGTAATAAAACACTGGAAAATACACACAAATTCTGTGCTTCTTTAAAAATTTAAAAGACTTCCCATTGTACTCTATTTATTATTGTGCTTTAAACATTTTTAGCACATTTAGTAAAATTCTATTCTAACTGTAACATGAAGCATTACTTTGAATTTGCAGTCAATCCTGTCTTAGATGTCTTAAAAAATGGACTAATAATTCACATATCCTAAGTTAAAAAGCAAGTAATTTTTTATTTAATGGAAGCTATTGTGTAACTGCAGTTTCATACTATTTGTGGCATATTAGGTTGTGTAAGGATTGTGGAATTAACAAAGTGCTAAGTCCTGTATTGCCCACGCTGCTTATGAATGCTATTATTCTTAGTAAAATCCAGATAATTATCATTATAAATTATTATAACAGTATTAGCTGCCCAGATCAGACTATGATTTTTGCGCTGAAAATGCAGCAATGTACAAACCATTGAGAGGAAACAGAAGGTTCAGCCTGCTGTGTAGAAACAATTTGTATTAGTACCCTAAAGGAAAATGTGGATAGCAGCCGTACCTTTTCAGATCATAGTTGAAAAATTTGATTATACAGATGTGATTCACTTCCTTATGTCCTTTCTGCTTTGAACACAAAGAGAGGTGACTTTATATTTAGAAAAAGAAGCTTGAGTTCCTCTGCTCTCTACCCAGGAGACCTTCTCTGCCCCTGTACCTTAAGACTGGATGGAGAATAGCGTTAACAGAAGGCTTCCTAGAAGGGTTTCTCTGCTGGAGCTTTTAGCTTGATTTACTCAATAAGTAAGAATTGAAGAAGTTGTGATTTTTGGCTTCTTATTTCACACTAGGTTATGGTTAAAAACTAGAGTATAACAGAGGCAAATTCAGGGTCAAATTCAGAAATCCAGCCATGTCCCTGCAATGTAGGTGTCTGCATGTGAGCAAGGTGTCTCAGTTCCCATTGTGGAGGTCTGGGTGACACAGTCAGCCGAACTGAGAGACCTGTGTGACTCACCCTTAAGCAGGGATTTACATTGGTTGTTCAAATAACTTCCTAGACTTCACTGTCTGTACCAACTAGGACCTTGATTCAGTTCTCAAAAATGTACAAGTCCAGTGCTGCATGAGATGTGCTGGAGGAGCTGAGGTTTACTGCTGTGGCTGACAGCTATAGCACAGGGTCTCTGGGAAATTGTGCCCTTTTGGAGAGTCAGCAGGTGGCTAGGACAGGTTCCCCTGCATCCCAAAAGCTGCTGGATATCTTCACGTAGGTAACTGAACTGAATCCTCTGTCTCCATGAAATATAATGAGAGTTTAGACCCTCAGCTACAGACTCCTACAGTGTACAGTTAGGTGTCTGCATCTGGATTTGGATACCATTCCTGGTTAAATTCATCTCTATTCTAGGTAATGGTTATTTACATACTTCTGGGAAAATTCAGTTAACCATGATTTCATCCAAGCCATTTCATCTAAGCCAGTGTCTCAGCGTATGCCTATACTTCCATACCTGCAAAGAAAGTGTAGGTATGTTCAATCCAGCTTTAAGCTACCCGTGAAATTCCTGAAGAAGTAATTCTTGTGAACTACCTGTGCTAATTGGTTTTGTCTTTACTGCACAGTGTCAGAATGTAAACACACACACTAGTAGTTTATGTCTGTCTCCAAGATGATCTTTCAGGCTGGAAGAAGCTTTAAAGGGGCTAATATACTGCGCTGAGATAAATTACCTTTTCTTAGCAATATGAAATAACCTGTACAAAACCAAGTCCCTCTGGCAAAAGTTTTTCAGTATCCACGCTGACTCATTTTAAAGCTAGCACAGACATCTTTGCACCTTGCTGCAGCGTGCAGCGTAGTCATATCCCTAGGCAAGGTATACACTTCAGTTTATTGATAAAGTAAGTAAGGGGGAGGTTTGCCACTTCGGTTGTACACTTTTGTTATACCCTTTACTGCACCTTCTGTAGCCAATATGGTTGGCTGCACTTAGACCAAAATACATGAGAACAATAATCTGGGATGAGGTTGTGCTTTAGTCAGGTTGTACTGTATACTCCTGAAGGGACTACCTCTCAACAGTGACCCTTTCCAGGAATTTAGAGCTGATAATATTTATGAGAGTTCAGAGTAGTTGAAACATTGGTTAGAGATCTTTTAAATAGCTAAATTTCGACACATTCCCTAAGGAGCTGAGATGGACATCATTTAAGACCTGTCAGAGGAAGATCATGCCTTAATTGTACTTCATTGTACTATAAAAAATGAGACCTCTCCACTAGATTTAAGAGCCCGTGGTATTGTGATCTGTGTGAAACCTTAGGGGAACTCATCTGGGATCTTACAATGTGTAAGAAATAAGCTTGTGTCACTAACAAAGGTAGAAATAGTCACATAAATGTGATGGTTTCTGTAATTGATCTTTTCTGAAAGTATCTCCAACTTGACAGGGAGCATCTTTTCAGTGTGATTTATTCTGTAATACAGTACACTCCAGTGGCTGCCTTCTAAAAATGCTGTCTTGAATATCTGCTTATAAATAGAGCAACTCCAAATCACTCAGGTTCGTGACTCCAGCATTTCATTGAAAGATGAATACTGCTTTGGCTGTAGCACAGGTGCCAGCTTTCAGAATAGAGCCTCTCTGAAAGCGTGAAGGACTGGTTACCTCTTTCGGGAGCAAACCTTACTCTGACAGGGCTCCACAGCAGCACCTCAGCTTTAAAAATTTTCGTAGTCTTTAAAAGAGAGTATGATATGTCATGGAGTGTGGAATAACATGGAGTAACACTACTACTTTTATTTTATAAAATCCAAATCAGCCAACTTCTTCTGTCACTTGCCTTTTTGCCATTCAGTGGAGAACAGTGCTGTCAACAGCGGGACGATCCTTTCTCCAGTCTCTGTTTCAAACCTTTCACAGTTTTCACAATCACAGAAAAGAGATAGGGACTCTGTAATTAAGGCAACATGCAAGCTACCTCTCTAAACTTCATTTGTAACCTCTGGAAACTTGTAGAAGTCTCTGGAGTTTCCAGAAGTTTCCTCCACAGCAGGACACTAATTTGTAGTGGTTTTCCTCTGCTGACACTGGGAAGAGTAAGAACCTTACTGTTTGTCCCTCCTTGGGGGAGTGCTTGAAAATATTCCCTTGGACAGCGTGAGGAGAAGGGCAGAGTTTGAGGAATGAAAGCTTTGACTGATACAGATCTCTGCTGGCACAAGGGCAGAAGTGGTAAGTCCCAGAAGATAAATAGAGCTTTCCTACTTGAGGGGTGTTTACTTGGAGGAGGTGCCTTTTACTGTAAATGGGAGCTGTCCCAAGGAAACGGGACACATGGCACAGCTGGACTTCAGTGAAGCTGGCAGTTCAGTTAAGTGTCCAGCCAGCATTCCCAAGCCTGAGACATAGAAATGTGTAGGTAATTCTGTGAATTATGCACCAATGCACCCTTTAAATGATGGACTTGATGCTGAGGTGATGACCTTGTCTAAGTCCCTTTGGCATTGCATCTCCGGACTTCTGTCACAGGGGACTGCACTGGAGAGATCACAAGGTAAAGTGCACCAACATGAGAAACTAGCGAAGGCCCCAGGAGTGAGACTATATGCACACTTCTGGAAGGTCAGTACTTTACTGTACAGTTTTGAACATTTGTGAAAAGTTGTTCTTTATTAAGAAAGAAAAAAATAGTTTCAAGCTGGAAGTTTCTGACTGAATTCAACTTAAGGATTAATGATTACCCCTAATCATCAATGGCTAGATTACGGCTTTAGAACAGGGAGTTGTGACATCTATGGTGTCATGAAGGTAGCTGTAAAGCATTAAGCCTGCCATATTAAGCCTTTTTCAGTGATAGAATAATGTATATATTTGGGTCCTAAAAGGTATTAAATGCATGTCTAACTTTCTTTTTAAATTTAAGATACTCAAAGTTTTGCTTGTATCACAACATCATTATTAAATTAATTGTATTAACATTAAAATGAACATATTCCTGAACGTTCTTCAACAGATACAATAACGTGCAACAATAAAATATTTACAGCTTCCCTTCAGAGATTAGTAAAGTACATACCATTATACTGTGCTAACCTGTGTGCAGGTAGGACACTAGGAAGTTACACTTTTCTATGAAAAGTACAAATGGGTCCTGTAGAAATTAATGCTTCCAGGAATAAGAACACAATGTACCTTAGACAGCATTCAGAAAAGTAACATGCTTAGGTCAGTGAAAACATCCAGGACTGTCTTACAAAATAAATTAAAAAAAGAAGTTAAAGTTTGCCGGTCAAAAAAAGAAGTTAAAGTGGTCAGCATCTCTCAGAATGGAGCTCTTGGGTCTCATGCATTCTCCACCTCTGTGAGATAATTGGGAAGTAAAGGGGAAAACAGAGGACTGGACTAATAGTAACGAGCAAGCAGATGAGAGAAAACAGAATAGAAAGAGAATGTAGATGAGACAGAGTAGAGGAAAAGATGAGAGAAAACAGATGGAAGCCAAAAAGCCAATGAAGTGAGAGAGACAAGACTATAATGATTTACACAAGACGTAGTGGAACTAGTCTGGATAAAATAAAAAAAGAAACTATACCCTCAGTCCAACTTCAGAATAAAACAAATCTTTAACAGGATTTTTAAAAGGTTAAGGCAAAACTTTGTGAATCTTTTCATCCTGGAATTAGAAACAGAGATCTTATAACAGGATATTCTGATAGTATTGGTGACCTTGCGTAGATAAGATTGAAATAAACATCAAAACATTTACATGTTTATATGAATCAAACTTCAAACCCCTTGAGGTCTATTCTTTGCTAATATATACTTCCTTTTAAAGCTGTACAGAGCCTAAAATTGAATGCACGGATAACAAGACAAATGTTTTTTTACATATGTCCTAGAACACCATTTTTTCTCACATTAGCCTGGTCTAATAATGATCTTCATTCCCTTAATGATAAAACATTAATTACATTTATATGGGATTGTGACTTTAAAAAAATTCTAATTGAATTTTTTAACTTATGGAAGGAGAATGTCGGAACTGTTAAAGAGAGCACAAGTCTGAAGGAACTGCGTATCAGGATTTGGCTTCACTTGCAATTAGAAAGAGCCAAATTGGAAAATGTATGTGTACCCTGTAGCTGTTGAAACAACATATGCTTTTTTCAATTTTAAGTACTTTTTATCTGTATGGTATCTGCATGAATTATAGAAATACTTAGTATTCTAGAACTGCAGCAGCTTCTTTAAGCCATTCTTGAGCTGTATTCACCAATAGTTAGCAATCCTGCTAAAAGGAGTTCTTCTTAGATTACAAGCTAGAGTACTGCTCATTTGTTGGTTTAGTCACTGATTTTAATTTTTTTTTAAATTTTTTTTCCATGATCAGGCCAGAGTTCTCCTTTGGTGATTCAATGGAATTTAAAGAGAATGGAGTAGAGCCAGAGGGAAGATGAAAATATCAGCCTTGGCAGGATCAGCTTATTTTTAAGTACTCTTTGCTCTTTGATACTCCTCATATCTATCATTGCTTTTCTGGTGAAGAAAGCAGTGCAACGAGGTGGTGGGAAAGCTGACTTGCTTTGTGTCATAGCAAGCAAGACTTTACCAGTTCTCATTCCAAGTCAAGTCTCTTCAAAGATAACTATTTCCTTCCTGACTGTGGGTTTCCACTTGGACTGACAGGTTGCCAGGATTCCCAGTGTCAGGGCACCAATTGCTGTTTGAGACGAATTAAATTTCAAGATTTACAATTAAAAGCTCAGATTTTTACTAGAATTCAAGGTAAATAAAATAAAATAAAATAAAATAAAATAAAATAAAATAAAATAAAGAATTTGTTAACTATTTCAAGGCTATGATGTGAAATTGAAACTTATACTTGTGTTACTGCAATGTCTTTTTAAAGCTATACCGGGTAAACAATATGAAAAATACAAATCATTTACTTGGCACTAGATAAGAAAATTCGTTGCAAACTACTTGATTAGCAATGTCTGTCAAGTGAGCAGAGCTGGATAAAAAAAGAAAAAGACGTGAATTGCCCAATAAGTGACAAGAAAAAAAATCAAATTTTAGATATTATTTGATTAATGTTATGAATTCACAAAAGTCAGAAAGTATTGAAATTAGGACTGCAAAATCAGAATCAGCTTAGATGATTACATATACAGCCCTTCTGTAGTTATCCTTAACATTATACTAACTTCAGGTTCTATTTTTTTCTTCCAAAGACTGAACTATCTTACAGAAAAACAATACAAAGATTACAGATTTCAATAAGTAATTTTTTCCTTAGCTGTTCATGCTCAAGGGCTGATAAATTCTTTTTGCTTAGGTGCCAAGAGTCTTCTAACCTTTCTTGAAGGGGCCACAACTTAAAAATCTATTGGATCACCTCCCATGTATTAGCAATGATAAAAACTTCCTCCTATTCACTGTAATTGCGCAACTCCCTATGACAGGTTTGGCAATTTTATGTTGGAAGAGTAATTTTCACGAAGAGTAGATGGGAAGAGTGTGCCAAATTTCTCAGCTGGTGTAAAATTCCTTGGTTTTAAATATATGTTGGCAACTGGAATTGAAGAACTCACAGCAAAAAGATTTTTGCAGAGTTTTTGGGACTGTTGATAATCCAAAGATAGCAGCATGAAAAGTGCTACTTTTGAACTAGTCCTTTGCACAGTTTACAAGCTCTGTTGGCAATTTTAAGTAAGGAATTTAAAATGACAAAAGGTCTTAATAAATAAATGGTAACTTATTTACAGTAAGCACACTAAAGCTGATTAAAGTCAAATCCTTAGGAGAGAAATTATTATGAACTCCTGAAGGGGCCTGTGAAATACTTGGAAAATGAATGTTTTATCAAATATATTTTGGCTTCAGTAAAAGTTCAAGTTTTTGGATGGAGTGAAGAATTTGAATTACGTGATACCTAGATATTGTGTCATCCAGATATCAAATCTGGAAGAACAAGTTTTGTTTTGTTTTGTTTTGTTTTAATGAAGTCGATTTGAACGTACATTTGACTTACATTTATTACAACATTCTCTGAAACTTCACAATTATTTTACTGATGTATTCAATCTAAGTTATTATATTATTTTGACTGTCACTCTGAGAGATAAATGCAACAAAAATAAAGCTAGAAGTGGAAATCATGCTTAGGGATGTTTTTGTTGCTAGTTTCAACATTGTAAATTGAGACAGACATTGAAAAAGGAACTATGTGATTCAGTTCATTCTTACATTTTCTTGAAATTATAATCAATCTCAGTTTCCAAGGCAACTGACTACATGAGGATGGACCAGCCAATAATGGGAAACAGCTTTCTCTTTTATTGCTATAACATATGGTAGAAAAAGTCTTTTTTGTTTCATGCTGTTGAGGAGACTATCCAATTTATCACTCCAAATAGGATCCAAAAATGATTAAAAGAGGTGTGAGCAGTTCAGTTTTGTAACAGAAGCGCAGAGATGTAAGTTCATGGGGGAAGTAAATTCAGAAACATCAAAATGTAATTTTTAGATGCTCTTCAGTTAAATCCCAAATTTCACCTTGATTTTTCCCCTGACCTTCTTCAGGGGTCCTGGCAACATGAAAGTTGGTGCAAGTGATTGTATTGGCAAATGGATTAGCATTGTATCAGTATGACTCTCTTGGGGTGAGTGGAATTGCCTTTCTGCTGTCAAATGCCTGGCACAAATAAAAGGCTTCTTCCATGTGCACCACTGAAAGAGTTATGATTGATCTAGGACCACAAGACTTTCTACATTTCTTTTGCAGACATCAAATAAAATCTATTAGGAGAAATGCTGGCTCCATGAAGTCAACTGAGCCATGAAGTGGCGAGTGAAATATTAAATCACATCGCAGTATACCTGCATTTTCATGTTTTGTTTCTCGGACTGAGATTTCAAGTGCTTTGCTGTTCACTATTCCTTCCTTGTTAAAAAAAAAGCTGTGAAACATTTATGCAGGAGTCATGTTATTCCTGAATTCTGCGGTGTTGTCTTCAATCCTTATTTTTCAGAGCTTTTAGTTTTTCCTTTTTTTCTTCTCCTTCCAGATGTGCTTAAGAAAAACTTTTTGTTTCCCTCATTGTGTCTGTGAATGGGAATAGATATCTTTTTTTTATTATTTAAATTTCTCTGAAGCTGATACAATATCTCCTGACCATCTTGGGTTTTGTTTCAGATATTGTGTTAATGCAGATTCCTTTGCTACTTGGGTATTTTATTAAACTTCCTATTTGTGACATTGATTCCTTAATATTTAAAGTTCTTTCCTATATGAAAATGTTTCCCTTTGAATTTCAGGAAGGAAATCCTATTTTTTTCATACTGCTGAAATCAGAAACAAAATTCCCGTTGTCCTCACCATGTCATATTTGGCTTTGTATTTCCTAAGCCTTCATTCCCTCCAGTCCTTTCTTCGACTTACTCTTTAAGTTATAGGTGTAACTCTCTTGCAGGAGAGCGTTTCGTATTTTAAAACATTAACCTACCTGATGTTACTCCCTGAACAAGTCTGGTATTTTTCTTTGTGATTTGAGTCCTTCTAGTCACGTTCAATTCAGTTAATTTGTAAGCGCTGACATCCAATTTTCTCTGTCTTTGGAGTCTATCATATTTCCTCTGTTTTGTTGAGCAAAATAAGTGTAAGGGAAGAGAGGGGATAGGGTAATATAAAAGAGACAGGATTCCTCCAAACTACCCAGAGCCAACACCAGATCACATTTCTAACCAAACAGTAGCTGAAACTGCACCAGAAAAAGTTGTAGTTTCTAACAGTATGTGGTACCTAGGGATTAGTCTTTTAGTGTGAGCGTTCCCCCTGCTCCCCGGTGGGGGGTTAATCCCAAGCTGGGGGCATCGCAGGGGACCCCTGGGGAGTGTGGGGGGGGGGGGGGGGGGGGGTGGGGGAGAAGGGCAGGGATTGTAAAGTACTTTTCTGGGTTACCTTACATTATCTGTAAATATTTCCTCTAACCCGCCACTAAAACTATATCAGCATGGGTTCCATTAAGTGACATTCAATTTAAGTAAAGTGAGAAGACTTGATGTTTCTGTACCGTATAAAACCTTGTTATATGAGAGATGCTGTATTTTTGGCTATCAGAATGAAGTCCAGCTGGTCTGTTCAAATACACGCTAGAGTAATGGGATGGTCTAAAGTGGCCCCGATTCCAATGACAAAGTTCTGCCAAGCATGAGACAAACAAATAGGCCTGTATTTACTCATGCAGAAGTGCTGGGTACTGTTGCTGCCTGTAGCATCAATATCTTCCTGCTTGAGATCAGAGACACTTCCTGTTGGTTAATTTGGTTTGGGTGTAAGAAAATGTCCATATGTTCCTTTTCTACCAGTCTATGTTGTTCCTCAGCAATAAACAAGAGGAAGCGACATATGTCTGTATCTTCCCTCTGAAAGAATACCTCGTAAGAGCTGAAAAATAAGATTAACCATATGAACAATTTTCTGAATAGCATTACTTCAAAGGAATAGTGACAACATAATATATAATAAAATAATAGTGGCTATCCAGAAAGTCGTGAAATTTCTATTTAATGATAAGACAGAAAACCACACACAGAGAAAATACCTTTAAAAATAGTTATGAGTTATGGAAGGAAATACAAGATGAAGCAAGAAAGCATTTGCAAGAGAGAATATGTAGAGACCTCTGAGAAAAAAAATTAAGACAATGTCATGTACTTTGTATTCATGACCATGTTGATGAATACAGCATGTGAAAAATTATGCTTTTGCAAATGGCCGTGACCTTGATGAATAATTTGATTTCTAGAAAATGTTTGTTTTCTTTTCATTTAAAAGGAAAGAAAAAAAAATCCCCTTCTGGGCAAAATGCACTTTTCAGAAATTTAGCAAATTTTGTGGTAAAAGTATTTTTTCCAAGGGATTTCTGTACCTTTTATCCACTCAACCTATTACTCCCATGAAAAATGCAACCCCTCCAATTTGTCTCCCCAGGCATTTTAAAATAAGATTTACCCTCCCTTCTTCCCCATATCTCACTTTTGCAAGAATTGAAAACTACTTTAAACTTCTCTTGTGATCACTTCAGTGGTGACATAAGCAGATTGTTAACTTTGCAAACTAAGCTGTTGTACAATCAGTAGCAGTAAATTTTAGGTAGCATATTTTCCTCATT
>NW_008824988.1:913926-931846 GCF_000699105.1 Pygoscelis adeliae | reverse complement strand
AAACTGGAAAGCTTTTCTGAAGTTTTTTCATAAAGGAGGAGTGTAGATTTTGGACCTAGAGACAAACTTCATGCTCCAGAGCCCTCTTCTCTTTTTAATTTATTCAGAACACCACCATTTCCTTCTTTTCCCCAATTCCACCATTCCTGTGGAGTGCAAGTAAAGTAGGTACCACACTCTCCTTTCTCTTATACTGCTCTTAGATTGCTAAGTAATTTTAAAAGTGTGAAGTACTCTAAAAATTCACTGAAAGGTAGAATATACTCAAAATAATACGCTTTTTCATAGACATATGAAATTCCTCAGAGAGGATACCATGCTATCATTCATTTTGTGAACTTTATAAATGCAACACATTGTGGCAAGTTTTTACCTCTATATTTAACTATTTCTGATATTATAACACCTACCTTTATCTTCTTAGGAGCATTCTTATTACTATGTAATAAGATTTACTGGGAGCAGTGAACAGTTTTAGTAGTATTATTAATTTAAGATGTTAACATTTTAGGCCAAGTCCACTGACTTTCATGATAAAATACTGTTGAAAAAAATTACTTAGTAGTAAGGCAAAACTGATAGTTCTTTTGTTATAGAAAATACTGTAGTGTACTCAGGCTTGATAGAAATATTTTCTAAGCAGCCATGCAAATTTTAAAACATAAAACTTAAAATACCCCCAAATGTGATTATTATATTTATGGCAGAAAATCTTCTAAAGATTTACTTTTCTTTTTTCCATAAAATAAAGTAATAACAAGAAATGGGCACTGAATTGATTTTTCTGGTAGGAACATGTTACACCATGAAAGCTAAATGCTCTCTTAAATAAGACTTTAGGGCAAAATTTGGCAGTGTATATGCATGTGTCTGTACCATTTCCCATACACGTTAGAATGACTTTGATAGAAAAATAATTGACTTAAAATGGTGGGATTCCATATTTATTGCATTTTACTTTCTCAGTGTTGGTGATACTATTTTAAGTCATGTTGTGTTTTATTTTAAGCCCCATCTTTACAAATTAAACCTCTATTTCCTCCTTCTCATGTATCATCTTCAGTTGTATAGCTGTTGGAAGCCACATCAGTCCTTTAGCTACCAGCTGGAACTTAGTAAATAAGTTTTATTTATGTTGCATAAGATGGCATGGTACCAACCAGCTTTATTTGAGATCTGAGAAATAAATAAAAGGTAAAAAGATAGTAAATTTTTCTTTCATCATTCTGGTGCTTCCACAAATAAGACTCTAAAAAGACAGAGGAACATTTAATAGAAAATACAGATTTTTTTACGCAGTCACTTTTCAGGTGACTGCGTAAACCCTACAGTCTGTAGGGAGATATCCTGTTATTGCATGTGCTATCTTGGCCTATATTTCCATAGAAGGCTTTATATTTGCATATTGGACAGCTAGATGTCTTTGATCCTTCCAAGGTAACCTCTTCTTTCAAAGAATTTGAGAGATACTTAGACCCATAGCCTTTGAGCAAGCTTACTTACCATAATTTTTAGCCAATCCTTTTACCTAACACCACCGAACTTTGAATTTTACTCAGTTCTGAATATGGATGTGAATGTGCATTGTGCGTGTGTATATACATTTGCCCATGTCTCTAGAAGTTGGATAATTTTATTTGACTATGCTATTAATTTTTAAGTGAATTCTGAAAACCTCAAAGTAATATTTTTCTCATACTTTTCCTGTTTGTTAACTTTTCCTTACTTTGGTTCTTTTTGTACTAGTTCAGAGACTCTGACTGAGGCATACCGTAGATCAAATGTAGAAAAGTCCTTATAATTACATTGAAACCACCTTTCTAAATAATAATAAAAATGGAAGGATCAGCAGATATTGTAGTCAATATTTCTTACGCTTTTTGAGTGCTTAAGATGTTGCAATTCCAGCTGTAATAGAATTCAGGAAACTTGCATGCAGGATGCCAAAATAATTATTCATTTAAAAAGGAACCCACAAATAATAGCCTTAGGCTCTGAAAATATCTTCAAAAGCCAAAAAAGAAAAAAAAAAAGCAAAGCTGTTGGTGCTTCTAAAACTTTTCATCCAGTGGCACTTAGATACTCCTACAATTATAACCTCTGAAATTACTAACTTGGGTGCATCTATGGAAGACCTTGACCCTTTAAACACTTTGGCATGTGCTTAAATTTAATACTGTGTGTAAATCCCAGTGAAATGACCATGATTTACAGTAGTGAGGATTTTGTATTGACGTGGTACCTTTTGCCCCTTGAAGAATAAAAGAAAAATATATTTTGTATATCCAGAAAACAAAGAAGGTAACTATAAAATAAAAGTAAGGACAAGAGTATTGACTGTGCTTATAAAAAACAGAGAAGAAATAAAACTATTAAAAAGATATAAAAAGAAAACCTGTAAGGATAAAAGAAAAGATATAAAAATAAAGGCTATAAAGATAAAACTTATATAAAAGATATAACTTGGGAACTAATACAGATAAAATCTACAGAATTTAGGCATACCTTGGAGGATAAGTCCAGGACAAAGCTGATGGTCAGCTGACAGTCAGCAAGGAGTTTTGGGGGGAAGTTCTCAGGTTTGGCCTTGGTGATCTTGGGCTGACAGTAGAACTGGCATAAAAAAAAGTCATGAAGGTAAACTAACATTTTAGTGAGAGACACTAGTATAAACTCAATTAATACAGAAAAAAAATTATCCAATAGTTGTACAAAAATGCTATGTAGTTTTCTGTGAGGATAGACATTACTTGGTATTGTGTTACATTGAAACATATGTGCAAACAACACATAAAAATAATAGATACCATAAGTTCCACATACCTATCTGGGCAATCTTTTAAATACTTTCTGATCTATTCATATCAGGGTGCATTCAACAACTTACTTAAACTTGTGTAATTTTAAGGTAGGACAACATAGTGATTGTTTGGAACAATATTTTATTTGCAGGATGTGAAACTGAGAAACTGCAGGTAGACTTACATTCTTTCAAACAAGAGACTGGGTCTCCATTTGGTGGCAAAGCCCCCACTTTAATAGCACTAATGCATTGTGTGTATATTTCTTGCAAAATACAGGTCTGCTATAACTGAATAAATAACAGTGCTTTTATAGTCTTTTCTACTAGTTGAAGTAGTGGACTTAGAGTCTTCTGCATTTTTTTCGAGGTTTTTCCAGGGACAACTAAGTAATTTATTCAAGTCTTTTACCAGCTTTTAGTTTTAGCTGATTCATCTGTGAAGTGGGTACAAGAAATGCTTGCTTTAGAGGACTATGCAATCAGAAACAGCTATACTGATTTATACCAGCTGAAGATATCAGCCTTTCCATTTATTAATGTTCTGAAAGTACTTTGAGATAATTTATGTTACTAAGCCATTCCAATCTGCAGTTTTAGAACAGTGTGGATTTCTTTTTCTCAGTTACATAAATTACTGTCCTGGGCTGGTATTCCTGCTCGTTTCCTTTTTAAATTACCAACACAGCAAAAGAATTGTAGCTATTTGCATCAGCTTAACTTTCTTTGGAGATTTGCAGCTCTGTGTGATGGTACTTGCAGAGTCATTTCTGGGTTGGGTACTTCTCCGCAATCTCTTCTGGGAGAACAAATGTTTGGGAGCATCCTAACCATGTGCTTTAAATGTACGAAAATAGAATGGAAGAATAAAAGGAACAGAGTCCCTTGGTAGAATCTCTTTAATGTCTTGCATCTGATGTTCAGATTGGTGGGGAGGATCACATGCCTGATGTTTTCTCTAGGACTACACCCAACTGGAAGCCATCCCTTGGCTTCTCTGCAGGCAGCAGCATACCCAAATGGAACATATTAATTCTTTGGGGAAATCTCCTTAGTGGGACAAAAAAGAATCTTTTCAGCTTCCCAGACACATGCTCTGTTCCCAGTACCATCAGACTTAAAGGAGGATCTGCACTACCTTGGGCTGGAGGACACAGTTTCATTGTAACTGCAAGGTTTAACACAGATAAATAACTCCTGCGATCCAGCTGCTCAAGCTTTCAGGCTTTGACATGTTTATTAATGAAAATGTGAGAGAAAAGAAAGAAACAGTCAGCCAGGCAAGATGCCCCTGTAACTCTGCTGTCATCATTAGGTGAATACAGTATACCAAATATTTATGCTTCTATAGGATTCAAGATCACGGAAAATAAACCTCTCTTTTATGTGTTTTATTTTCTTTGGAGAAGGGAGTAGCGTAGAGTGTGAGTCATAGTGGAAGAATAAAATTCACTTCTCTTCTGACAAAAACTACTCATTTCGTCGAAGAAGGATCCTAGCATTAACTTCTGTTTGCTGATAACCGCTGCAGCTCAGCTGGCTTCAAGCAGGAAGCTGATGGCCTGCCAGTCCCCAGTCCGTACCTGTCTGGTGACCTATGGCCAGAGGCCAAATCATATTTCTTACTCCTGTTGTGGGTAAGATAGTAACTGTTCCTACCTCTGAGTGCAGGCTGCCTATGCACGCTTGCAAAGGATTTCTGAGGAGCAGAGTTTTGACCCTTCACACCATAACAAATCCTGCCAGCTGCAGCCTGACTTCTGAGCGTAGGGTTGGTCTGAGGAATTTGGGAAGGTTAACATGAATATCTATTAGTGTATGACCAATGCTAGTTGTATGCTTTTAAAAAAAAGCATATTTTCTGTTATGATCTGATTCAGAGGATTCTGTTCTTAGGCATCTGAGAAGGGAAGTGCTATGGTTATGGAGCTCCTGAGGAGGCAGTCGATGGATGATTGCTCTTTCTTACACCTTGCTGTGCCCTCCAGAGTGTAGATGAGATGGGAAAGGAGCAAGATACAGGGTCTGATGATTCTCTACTCCCAAGAGACAGTGAAGGGTCAGGAGCTGTCCCTGCCTGTCCCACCATCCTCACTCTCCTGAGGTAAGAGAAGCCTGTTTATGAGGGAGAAGTGAGATTCACATTGCTCAAATTAAAAAAAGGATGGAATCTGGTGCTTTGTGTAGGCTTTCTTTACAGCTGCCACCTCAAAACTTTTTTCTAAATACAGTTATTCAGGGATAATGAAGGCGCTGAAGCCTGAGAGGTGGCAAATGCCAAAAGGTTTTATTTATGTCCTGGTGAAATTTAGTCCATATTTAAAAATGTATGTATATGATTCCGTATAGCACTTCGTAAGATGGGAAAGTATCTGTCGCTTTTGTGAAGGAATTTACATGTGTGTTTTGTGCCACAAAGGAGTGCCTGCCAAGGCAAGACAAAGGTTAGAGAGGTCCTACCTACACAAACTCCAAAACAAATTCTATGATGTTCTCCAGATATTAAGCCGCTCTTCTCCGAGCAGAGATCTCATAGTAGTTATTCAGAAGAGGAGCAACCTTAAATGTCTGTTGGTTAACGTAGAGGAAGACTGGATTAGAGATTTAGGAACTAGATGTCTATATGGTCCTCTCTGCAATTGAGAGACTTGCAGCTGTCATCTTTTTGAAAGACCAAATAGTAGTCTTGGCTGCTGTAACAGGGACCACAGACACCCTGAGATGTTTTAGAGAAGAGTCAAGCTTGCTTTCCTGGTAAAGCAATTACATTTTCCATAATGTCTTTTTAAAAGAAAAGTCCTTAGAGTTTCTGTTCAGTATTAAACCAAGAACAGTGTAAGATGGATGAGCTCTTACATTCCAAGGTCCCTCAATATTATGGAGGATGAAGGAGAAATGAACAACTACACAGGTCTTGTGGGCACATAGGTTAGCTCTTCTGGTATGTAGTATGCAGAGTAGCAGCAGCAAAGTTCTGTCATAATTTGTGAGACAGTATTATAGCAGAAGTAGGGTGCTATTCTTCTGGTGAAATTTAACAGACACTGTGTACATTTTTAAAAGAAAAAATTCTTTCTTTCAGAAAAACCCTCTTAGGTCTTGTTTTAGTCATGTGAATTCAGGTAATACCGAAAGCAGTAACAGAACAGTGAATTCTAAATATGACCCCTGGTTATTATCCTTATAGCCTTCTTCTTCCTTTAGCAGAGATTCCTATATATCATTTCTGTAGAGATTTATGAATATGCTACTATTTCCTGTTCAGTACTATTAAAGATGGTGTTAATAGCTATTCCTGGTGCTTTGTGTTGAAAGACCTTGCTTTCAGTATTTAATAATTTTACTAATATTACCTACTGTGGCTGGCAGTTTTCATGTCAGACATATTTATTTGACAAAAATTTTGAAGAAACTGTGGCTAAACAATTTTTGCCGCTTCTAAGAATGAGATTAAGGGTCAAATGCATTGTTTTGCCCAAGTTATAAAAAAAATGTGCTGACATCTTTACGCTTTTGAGCAAGGTCTTGAAATGTGGTAGAAGTGTGTTACATTTTCTCAATGTTCCAAATTATAAGACCCTCAAAAATCTCATTCTGTGTTAGCCTGGTTAGGTTTGTTAGTGCTCAGCAACTTGAGTTTCCAGAGCTTCTGTCCGCACTGAACACACTCCATCCCTGACTCCTGAGCATTGTCTATTCTGTACTCCGTGGTGTTGCCATTTTATCTGACACGAAGAAACAAAAAACAGAGCCTGACTTGAATTTGAGGAAACGTGAACGGAGAGGAGGAGGGCAAAAGCTCAAGTGGCTGCAGATAGGGAGGGTTCTCCATAGGATCCCTCCTTCTTTCAGTGTGTAAGATATATGGTACTATGGGGACAGATCAAGATTGCATATCAGCCACAGTCCTCATCACTAATCAGGATCTGTGCCACATGTGTTGCAGACGTGGGGAAGTTTGGGAAGTAGGTGTTGCTTCAGACAATGAACATATAATTAGACTATCAGAAGGTATGTACATAAGAAAGATAAGATGTGGTTGCATAGGAGATCTTTATTCCTGATATTGTTCCCTAACTTCGTGGAGATTAGCCTGTAAAAATGTTCAGTCACTGTAGTGTCTAATGTAATTATTCCTATGTGTACTTTGTGTGTTATATTGTTATACATCATGGAACTATAGGAAAAAGACCTAGAAGAGAAGAAATCTGACCTTCTGCCTCAAGGCCATGTCAACTTGAACCTGTAGCAAGCTTGATGGATATTTGTTTTACTTATTATAAAAAAGTGAAAGAGATGGAGACTCTTAAATTTTCTTAAACATTTTATTTAAATGATTATCTATCCTTACTATTAAAAAGCTTTTTCCAATGTCTGAACTACAGCTTTCCTGCTGCAACCACTTCATGTCCTATCCACAGCGGAAATGCAGAACAGGTTATTTCTTTCTTCTTGCAACAACCACTTACATATTTGTGGACTTTTATCATGTTTACTCTCATATTATGCGAATCAAATAATTATAATTCTATCATTTTATCCACTTAGGTCACATTTTTCAGAATTTTTTTCTTTCCTTTTGTTCTCCCAAATTGGGCTAGGTCCTTCTTGAAGTGCAATGCTCAATACTGGAATCCATGCTTCAGCAGAGGCCTACTAATGACATGTAAAAAAAGAAATATTTCACAAATTATACCACTTTGCCTGCAGACATTCATGGTGCAATTTCAGCGAAATCACCAGAAAAATGAAGTTGCCTCTATCCTTTTTTTCTAATGTAAAATGATATTTATTGAAATGCTGTATGTCCTGACAAAGACTTTTTACTTAGTGTGAATTCTCCTTTCCTCTGACTAACAAGTAAAAGGAACACTTTCCTAATACTAAAATTACCTTTGAGGAAATCAGAACAAAATAAAGTTTATAAAACACAGATCAAAAACTAAGCTAAAGAAAAACCTAAAGAGTTGTTAAAATATTATTTATATGCTTTTTTTTTCCCACAGAAAACCTTAGTCTTTCAACAAAAACATGATCTCTTTGGCCTAAGTTGATTAAATAATAAATAAATAAATATTGAACTAAGACAAATAGTATTACACATGCGCAAAATTGATCTTCAGATTTTGACCAGTGTAGACCAGCTGGGATTTCCTTGAGTTAATATATTTGGAATAGAACATTAATTTGTGTATTTGACCTTTAATATTAGTGATGTCCCCCTGAATTAGCACTGTCATTACAGGCTCAGTGTTTGTCACACTAGTGTAAAAACCATCCTGACACCTTCCCTTTGGAAAGTCAGCCTGAAAGAAATGCAGAATGCAGGGTTTTATCTTCTTTTTCAACACATCTTTAATGCTTTGAGTTTGGAGAAGAGCAAAAACAAAGCGACAAAATATGTCCATGGAAGTTTGTCAAGGAAGGGGTTAAAAAAGTGGAATCTTTGTGACTGTGAAGGGCTGAATTATCTTCCTGACACCAGCAGGGGTTGCTGTCACTAGTTTGTGGTTGTCACATTCCTGTTATGCTTGACCTTGGAAAGGCTTGACAACATAGTCTGGATTTGATTAAGGGAATTTCACGTTTTTCCTTTGCTAGAGTCACCCCCCACCTCGACAAACATTTAAAAATGTTAAGAAGAAAAAAAAAGTTTGGAAAGCAAACATTTTCCCAAAAGAAATTTATAGTTCAAATTTACACCAAGTTCGCACTAACTGGAGCAGTCCGGGTTTCCACTCAGGCTTTGAGTGCTCTCTGTAAACCATTAGTCACTTCCCTGGAAGAGGCAGCTTTTTATAGGCAGCAGGATAAAACAGGCACAGATGTGTGTGTAATATTAGAGGTTTTCACATGTACCTGCATTTTTTTTTCCCTCAATCATAGAAAAGAAAAAAGAGTGACTATAGAAAGAAATTAATTGAAGCCTTGGACTTTGGTTTTGGACAGCTACCATGAAGATTGGTTTAATTAAAAGAAAATATCTTGTGTTGTGGATTTTTGAGTTTGTGGCAATTTATATGATGAAGAGAGAAGTTCTTTTAATTTTTAACAGGTTGGATTTTTTCGCTCTACAGGACTGTGATTATGCCAGCTGCCAATGAGTTTGATCCAGAGATTGTCCTGGTGTCAGCAGGATTCGATGCCGTGGAAGGCCACGACCCTCCGCTGGGCGGGTACAAAGTCACAGCTAAATGTAGGTATCGTCATAAGGCGCATGTTTCTGAGTTGGTATATTTTCTAGTTAGGAACCTTATTTTAAGTCCAGCTTACATCCATATTTCTATTTTGTGAGATGACACCCGTGTCGCTGAGGGCAGGGACTGTCCGTCAGTTAATACCCAGAGATGCCCATGGAGCTGCGGGTCTGACCCAGCTCGCGGACAGGATGGAAATGAACATGTTAGCGTTTCTGCCTCACTCCTTTCTGTTCCTCTTGGCATTTTTGTCTTGGCTTTTTAAAGTATTACTTTTCTGGCATTGAAATAACATTTTAGAGGTTTCATGCTTTTCAATAGGCCCCATTTTCCAAATGCTGGAGTAAGTTATTTCTCTTTAAATATATATTGGAGATTTTAGACTTTGGAGGCCTAAGGCCAATCTCATATTGCTCTTTTGTTATTGTAATCTTTTCAGCTCGATGGCATTAATCCTGAATTACATCAGTGTTCATGAAGGCCAAAGTTTTCTAAAAGACTACTCTGTTGGATCTCAATGTTTGGATGTCCATTTCAGTCCTCCAAAATGTGTGCTCATGGCAGAGATTTAATACTTTCTGAAAGACAGGTCTGTCTGAGATGTCTCGTATGTAGCACTCCAAAGTCACTAGCTCTTACAGGATATTGTGGCCAAACTGATTCTGAGCCTGGGACGTTAAGCAAGACTGGGTAATGTAGTAACACTCTGTACAGTAATGTGCACTGTAACATTGCTATATATAAATTGCTTTCCATGAGACAACACAAAATGGTTTCCTAATGCAATGCTGTGGATAATTTTCTTCAGTATATATACTTTTCTTCAGTGTATCTCAAGAAATACCGTAATAACACTTAAATAGTTATTAAATATGGATCTCTGCTGCTAATGAAAAATGCCTTGGGAAAAGTCTGGAGAAGTCAATGAGACCTAATGGCATTTAACACACTGCACAAATGGACTCCAGCTCAGAGGATTTTGTCCTTCTGACCTCTGCCTTTTGTTACAGGTCAGTAGAACGAAGTTGGTGTTTACCTCAGGATGAGCAGGGAAGAGACACATATTTTTTATTATCTTTTTAACTGCATGCTGCACAGGCTCCCCTGAATACCAAGGACGAAAGGATAGATGGAGAGCCAGAGTGACTGTCCTTAGTGGCATGCTGTGGAAGGCGAGAATGCAGAGAGCAGTGCAAGGGCCTAACCAAAGACACTCACACAGGTGCTAATGCACAAGTGGATTGGAAAGGGAACATCCCTGTGGCTGCAAGTAAGGCGTATTGAGTTTTAGCACAGCTTTTCAGGTTAATGCAGTGGTTGCACTAGAGAGGAAAGAAACGTAGCAGCCTGTATGCATGTTTGAGTATCACTTATCTGTGTATTATGATTTTTAGTAAAATATTGTGCATGAAAAAGCCCTTTGTAAGAGGTTTACTCACTGTTTTTTTCCGTAAGTATGGTTCCTGCTCAGAGGTACCATTCCATGAGCTTATGTGGTAGGGAGATCAGCTTCCAGCCAGTACAAAATAGATATTTTGTTGAGAAGCATTGTATAATTATCTGTTTTTAGCAGCTGAGAATGCATGCTACATGTCCCTTAAGCATGCATGATGCTCCAGTAAGATGCTTTGGCATACATGATGTTCTGGCATAGCAGCTTCAACAACTTAACTAGAAATTGCAATAAGATTCATATTTTCCTCTCAGGTTAGACTGAATTTCACCCTGACAGCAAAGAAAAACTGTTTGGTATTGGAATCAGTGTTAATTTTCATTCATGAATTAATTAATTAACTCTCCATAACTTTTTTTAGAAACTGAAATCTTAGTACATTTTTTAATATAAGAGGCTGCATATCTACAAGTTGCACATGTCTGTAAGCAAAAAAAAAGTGATTTACAGTAGGTGGCTCTTGTTTATATTAAGGGAAAAGCCAAGATAGACCCAGGTAATGATCATGCACCTGAGGGATGAATAAAGCCTTTTGTACAGAGCCAAAGGAATTTATTATTACCCCAAAACAAAATTCTCCACATTCCACCATACCATTTTAGAACATAGCATACTATTTGTGGTATGTAGAAAAATGAACAGTCTATTAATAAAAAATAAAGCCTAAAGAGAAACATTCATATTAAAGACTAAAAATAGATATTCATGCAAATTTTTAATATAATTGGTTTCTAATAATTAGAAATTATGCCCAAAACAAGTAAACGCAAGATAAAGTTTAACCTGTAAATATTCTTTCTTTATAAATCTTTAGCACTTTGTGTACACTTAATACATTGAATTTTCTGATTTCTATGACTCAATACAAACTTTACACATATAAATTAGGAAGAGATTGACGTTAAAGGAGAGACGATGGGTCCTTAGCTACTAAACTTGCTGTTAAAGAGAGTTAGGGAGACACTAGATTCTTGATAAGAAATTATTTATGTCTTTCCTTCAGAGTACAGTCAAAGAGAAAAAATTAAAAAGTATTAACAAATCAGCATTCCCAAGTCATAAGGTAAAAACCATAGGATGAAGATAACAGATTGGACAAATTACAGCCTTGGAGTAACCATATAGCAGGCAATTACATACAGAAAAAATTGGTCTACTAAATCTACAGAGTTTGAGAGGTGTAAATTCTAACTTGCTTTAACCCAGTATTTTAATTTTTTGCTATATTGACATGCAATCTGATTTACTGAGGAGTTGCCATTTCTGACTAGTAAACAAACACATTAGCAACAAAATAGTTGCATATATTTTTGCAGCTGATTTTAAATTCATGGGTCTGATGTACATGTCAAGATTTCTCACAGTGAGGTGATCCTCAGCTCCTCTAGAAGGGTGTAGGATGGAAGAAGGCCAGCTGAGAGCAGTGATGATAGCAGAGCTAGGAGATATTTCACTTGCCTACTTTATCTCCAGTCCCATTAAGTAATGAAATCACTAATGGTCTTTTTCCATTGAAAAGAAGATATAGGGTTTAAAAAGGATTGGAAAGGAAGTTTGAATTTTTCCTTTCTTATTGCACTTTTCAAACCACTTTCCCTAAGTAAATCTTTTTCTCCAACTGCCTTTGCAATTCACCCTTGTCTGTTGATTTTTTTAGGAGAAAAGTTTTCACTAAACTAATGAATATTTAACTAACTTTTACCTGGCCCCAAAGCAGATTTTTTTTGGTGCAATGTAGAATTGAGAATGAACATTAATTAAAACATTTGTTTCAACCCCAACTTTGAAAATTTCACAGGCACATTTTTCTTCATGCTGGCTCTTTTTATCCTTTGTTCCAATCCTCTCTCTCAATGAAGTGCTACCATTTCAAAAGGTGCTTGTATATACCTAGGTACACATACACATCTTGAAACGTATACTCAACCCATGTGCATAAACTTTATGATGGATTTTATATTCTGTTAAGAAAGAAAATGGGCTTCAAAGACTTGAGATGACTGGTGGCATATGGAAGAACTTTCTGCTGCTGGGAAGCTCTCCGGCCTTTGGTACCAGCTATATTCCTAATACCTTAGTAAGAAAAGGCAAGCTTTATTGACAACACCGTTTATAAGACCACCTAGCATAATTAGAAAGAGTAGGTATACTTTTGAATGCACAACCACTTTGTCCTGAAGAAGGTCTTCCCAAAAACAGGGGTTGTGTCTGAAAAGGAGTTTCTTTTTCCATATATACCCTTTTTTTCTGATAAAGATATTATCTCCACTCACAAACTCTGCCTTGCCTGTGTCCTTATGCTATGAGAACTGCACAAAGTTTAACATTAAAAAGCAAAGAAAAGAAAGCGAGGCACACGGCACGTTAAACCTTTCTGGTAGTCCTCTTGGCCCAAGGTCTTGCATCAGTTATAGGTGCCAACTCCTGCTCAGGAGCTTCTCTAACTTCTGGTAGGTCTGGCTCAGATTGTCAGGGACATTCAAGCAACTTATCTCAGATTTTACTTTCTATGCCCCCTCTCTTATGAATCAAGCTTAAATTCATTAGCAGAAATAGCAGAATATCTTTTATATTGTCAAGTCCATCTTTAGTATTGGCATAGCTCTGTCCATGTTGCTTGGTTGAACGGGTTCCCCAAGTCGTGTGGTGAAGGTGGATGCAGCAGCAGGAGCTCTCTCTTGCACAACTCTTACGCAGAGTAACTATTGATGTCATTGGGACCCCTTTGTTTAGAACAGGGACTATAAAGGTGCTTTAATTTTACTGTAAATTATGATCAGATAAGAGGAAAACATGCCTCAGTTCCTGACTAGCCTAATATTTCCTTTTTATTATGAAATTTATTATTTTTTCAATAAAGTAACAGTTAAAATATCAGCACAATATATTACATATTGTAAAAACATAGTTGTATCAAATCCACTTTTTGTACTGGAGTGGTAAAAATTGTATTGACAATAAAGTATAAGAAAAATAATGGGGCAAGAAATAAAGGAGATAAAGGAGTTTTATATTTAGAATAGTAAGGAGATGCCTAAAGAGTATGAATCTACTCTTCCATCTTATCCTGATGATGCTTAGGTGAAACTACTGAAGATAGAGCTGATATATTCTGTGCTTTATTTTATAGTTAATTTTTACAACCTCTGCTAAAATGTGTGGTATTATCACACCATTTGAATTCTGTACAGTGAACAGGTCTGAAAAAGAGCTGCCAGATCTGATCATAAATTTGCAAGTTGTTAGATCTTGTAAGAGCACTGTTTTTAAATTTAGCTCTGCTGAATGAAGTTCTTCCTGTAACATTATCCTGAGATGAAGTACTTTCTCTTTGTTTTATAGAGCAGCCCTTAGAATAATGCTTGCATTAAAGTCACTGAGATCACTTTACTGTTCAAGTAAATATTGTACATAATTGCTCATTAAATGGTGACCATTCCATAAAAAGAATAAGGTAAATAGAGAAGTGTCAAGCAAGAATGAAGATTTTTTTTCAGGGTACTTATCTTCCTGAAACACTGCGTTTGTTAAGGGCTATGATGATTTACTGGAGTTTTCCTGTTGTTTTATTCTCTTATTCCAAAGATGCTATTTGACACCAGAGTGCAAAATAAGATCAGCAATTAGCAGTAGGAAAAGATACCACTGCAGGCATTTAAAGAGTAAATTATATTTTGACAGTTTGGTTACCTGTCTAGTGTTATGCCAAATTTGTGATGCAAGGTTCATCCAGTGTCTAGAATATAACTGACTCTAACTAAGCTGATTTGCAACTTTTAAAGTTTTTATTTGAGAAAATTGCTATAACTCCCTTAACTTATCATTTATGCTGTGATACACTCCGTTCAAGTGGGACCAATGAAAGAAGTGCTAAAGCTATGAACAGTTTCCCTCCTCACGAGCCCTCAGAGCTTAGAGGACTTCACCATAACAGTGCGCAATCCGTCTGATTAGTCACAGCAGAGGAAACAATTAATGCTCTAAACAGTTTATTTCCAAAGGATATGTCAGCCTAGGTGGTAGAAATTAATGTGTAAAAAGGGCTGCTGACTTACATGTAGCCTACAGGACTTCTGTCGAGGAATCTCTTCTCATGGCTGGAACTGGTACTTCTCAGACTACAAGTAAGAGCAACCAGGTTGAACTTGGGTGCCTGTCCTGTTGGTTTCAGCTTTGTTGTTTTTTTTTTTTTCTGGGAAGCACTTAATTTCTAAAGGAGTCTCCAAATAATATTGTAACTATCTACTGGACAGTACCTTGGACTGACTGTGAGTTTGTTTAGGGTAGAGTGATTGTAAAGTCTTTGGGGAGGGACTACACTTTCTCGTGATTGTCTGAAAGACTTCCCTGACACTTGACTCCAAAAAAGAGTCCTGACTGGGACTACTGGGGTTAATGTAATAGGTAAATGTTAAAGGAAGGCAGGCAAAAAGAGTCCATGAAAACTGACAGCTGACTAAACAGAATAGCAGTTTTGACTCGGTAGCTGTTTAAACACAATTCAAGTCTCTAAAAATAGCACTGCAGGCTTTTATGATGCCCTGTCTAATTTCTTCTCTTCACAAGCAAGAAAGTCTTTTTGACTCAACTATCAGCACAAGAAGCTATGCTCTTGGAAAGTCTGGCACTAACTGCTTCAGAGTGCAGTTCCAGTAGACTGTGTGAGCTGCTCCAACAGCTCATTGCCGTAGAAAAGGGTGGTTGCATGCCCCTTCCCCTTCTGAATTGTCCATTAGTTACCTTGCACTGGCTCTGGTTCTTGTCAGATCTCTCTGTAAACACATGCAGCATTAACTCATCAACCCATCAGAAAACTTAATCAACCAAAAAAGTGGAGAGTTTTCTGTTGGGCTATGAAGCTGAATCAGATTATGGAGGGACCAATGTGGGCCACAGCTAATGGAAGGGGGGCAGGGGCAGTAGAGAAAGCGAGAGATGAAGTAGGATACCTTTTGGTAGCAGAAAGCTGTTAAATTAACTCAGTTGCCACAGCTGCCTTCTTGTCTGAACTCTTCTGAGTTCAGAGATTTGATTTTGGTTAATGTAATTTGGTTATCTTTGTGGTACTGGAGGTGATAAGATGGTTATCCAGCAGAATAGATCTTGAGCTTTTGACTCAGAGCTAAAAGCATTGGTAGTGGGGTGGAGCAATGATCATTCATATAGTTTTTCATGGGGGAGTCTCCTGATTCATATCAGAAATTTTCCTTTTGTTCCTTTTGTCTCTTGGAAACTACAGGGTACCCAGTGACTGGCAGCAATAAAACTTAGCATCAAGACTTTGCTTCCAGTTGTTCACTTTGGAAAGCAAAGTTTGGGTTTTCTCTAGGGTGATTTCTTGAATACTAATTGAATGGTTGTTTGGTACAATACAAAAGGCATCAAAATAGATGACAAGTTCATTGGTGACCTACCCTCAGACATGAGTATTTTCATAGGATTTATTGGGAGAAGGAAAGCATTTTGATTTCTTTTTCCTCCTAGCCCACAGCAGTGGTTGCCATAGCATTTCCTATGGCTTGGCCATGGCCATTGGATTGCCCAGCCTCCCAAATCAGATTATGCTGCATTTACTCCTGCATTTGTACTCCTTAAATTCACTCTTGCACTGCAAATATCAGTGAATTATTTGCCAGTGCTTCCAGGCACTGGTACGTTATTGACATTTATAATACATTTGCATTTATGAATACGAGATGTAGAAAATTCCAGAAATCCTGTTCTGTAAGGAAGAGTAGTCTATTGGCTCCTGTGGAAATTAAGTAGAGATTGGAATTCACTGTATAAATTTAGTGTCCTCTCTAGGACATAGCATAGTAAAAGGCAAAGGTGAAGATATAAGAGGATAAGTCCCTTTTTTTTTTTTTTTTGTAGATTTCCATTTAAAGAAGGAATTAATGCTTGGAGAAATGCAGAAAAAAAATATGAATGGACAGTTCTAATGTTGGGTTGAGGAATCTGCCTCCACATGCTGTCACATAAGCATGTGTCAATGGCTTGGACTATGGATTTGAACCAAGAGAAACAGATCGGTGAACAATTCACCTCGTTTACTGAGGCCAGGGAAATCCTCATCTTCAGACTTTGCAGCACTCATGTCTAACTGAATATGTATTTAAAATACATTTGAAGGATTCAGAAATCTTAGCACTGATTTTATTATTGCTCAGTGTTTTCAATAACTGTCTGGTTAACTGGTGTGCCTTCCAGAAAGGATCTACCTAAGCAGGAAGTGAGAGCAATTAGAAATATTAGTAAATAAGTGATTTGACCTGCTCTTTCACTTAGCCTTTCTTCCTGTAAATCCGCCAGGAGAGATTTCCATTTTCTACTCCCATTCCTGCCCCACAAACAGAAGATGTGTCTGCTGGCTAGTTGACTAACTCGTGCAAGTGAAAAACCACCTGTATACTATGTTCCAGATATACAGTGCCGATCCATCTGCAGAATGCATCAGGTGCCAGTTCCTTGATTTAAGGCAGTTGCTGGGGACAGGGCAGAGGATAGATTACAATGGAAAAAAAGAGGATCTATAGAACCATTAAGAATTATTTTCCCTTTTCGGTCATCTTCCCTTATCTCTTCACCTACCTCTTGTTATTTTTTCTTTCATGCTACAGTAGTGACATTGGCTAATGACAATAACTGATGTGAGGTGTGCAAAAAAGGTAAAATTGGTGGCATCTTCTCTCAGTTTTGAAATTTAAACTTATGAAATCTCTTCCCTTATTGAAACCAAAAGACTGTCATTTAGTAGAAGAAAGAAAAGGAAAAAGAATTTTTTTGCTTAGGCAGTATTAAACTTGTCAGATTACAATTTAAATACAGCAAATTAAATATAAGGTTTTAGGGCCATTTTGAAACTAATGGAGCTTGACACGGTGTTCAGCAACTTGCATGTGCCTTTCACAGGATTGGGTCCTGAGAGAAAATTGTTGAAAGACATCTCCAAATGTGGATTTCTCCATAACAAAGTGTCTGATCTTTTATAGCATCGTTGCATTGGGAATTAGGCTTGTCTTTGGGAATTTGTAAAGCCTTTAGTAGAAGAGCATGATTTATGTCTTAGAATTTAACTATTCTCTGTAATAAATAGAAATGTGCCACAAGTATTTACTTGGTTGCACCATGGGAAAATTTTTAACATATTGTTCACAGCTTCAGAATGCTATAAAACATGACATGTAAATTTCAGTCCGGACTATCCTTTGTGATTTCTAACCAATATATTTGATTAATATCTTTCAAAAGAGACACCAGCCAAAATGTTTACATCTCATTAGGCAGAGAAGAAGGGAGCACACACAATTTTGATTATGAGCTTGGATGGTTCATTTCTTTGGGCTTCACATCCCTACTACTTAAGGCAGACTGTAACTTTAAGATGTTATCTCTTGCCTGCGCAAATAAACAGCCAGTTATGCTTTTTATGGTGGGTAGTTCTCAAACCAACAGGGGATTAAAAGATAT
>NW_008824988.1:904861-913863 GCF_000699105.1 Pygoscelis adeliae | reverse complement strand
TATCCTGAATATTTCACAGAGCAAACACCTCTTATCTGGGGTGATATTCTCACACTGGCCTCTTGGCCGTGGACTTCAAAAGCTGATCACAGGGAGGGCTAGAGAGGCAATAACCCTTAATATAACAGTCTCTCCTGATAGGGACAGACAGGGTAAAGGTAAGGCGTCTCTGAAGTTTGCTCTTGTGTGTTTAGCCCCATGGGGTGATAAGGGGCCATCTGTTTTTTTGGTCTGCAAACTCATCTTTTTCACACTATCCCAGTATCAAGTACACTTCAGGTCTGACTGGTATCAGCACCAGCAATTCTTCACTAATCTGAAGAGATTTTCTTGGTACTTTTAGCTTTGATCCCAGGCAATTGTCTTAGTTGCTGTTGTGTTGGGTTTTTTTGCCCAAGCAAACATACAAAACAAAATTTAAAAAATTAAGTTCAAGGTACTATTGGCTCAAAGAAAAGAAATTATTAAAATAGGACTTACAACAGCTATGTTAGTTATTTGTGGGTAAAGGGAAATGGGTGCTTACCCATATGATTAAACTCAAAACATCAATTCATGGCAGTAGTTTCAAAAAGTCACATATTATTCAGCACCACACAGAATGCTTGCACCTTAATTAATTGTTTAAATAGAATATCAGTACTACCAATTCTAGAAAACCACTGCTTCAGACCTCAAAAATCTTGTAAGAGTTATTAAAATACTACCCAGATTTCTTTTTGTTGTGGAGCTCCCAGGACACACTTCCTTCATATTTTAAGTTTTCCCTGCAGCCATTTCTTTATCAACTGAACAGTGAGATTCCACTGCAATCTCCTGATTATAACAGCTTTAATGCAAACACTTAATACCATGAAATCTGCAATAAAATGGTGCAAGTTGCCAACATGCACATTTAAAAAAAAAAATCTCTACTTTTTCTTCAGCATTTTAATTACCTTTGTTTGTTGTTTTGGGTGGTGGTGGGTTTTTTTAAGGAAATTGTTCTTGCTTATACCAAATAATTGCCATAAAATTGCTGGAAATGCAAGAACGTAGGTCCTAATCCCACAAGCTTTTACTCACTTTGAGCAGTCCTGGTGGTTGATACCACTCCACCAACCTGATTAAGATTTACTGAAATAAGTAATATTTACAGGGACAGACCTTGCATTGTAAGTACTAATATGGTACAAAAACACACACTAAAAACTCTTCAAAAGCATATTCACATGAGAAAGCTGTTATTTAAATACTTTGTGAAGTTTTATAGAATTAACTTGGAAAGAAAAAGGAGTAGTTCTGCTGTAAAATAAATCCATTTGAAATGCATTTAGTAGTAATTTATTTACTTCAGATTCCTTCTTTTCTCCCCATCAATGATTATGATTCATATACACTAAAATGGACCAAGGGACAGGTCTTGGAAGTTCTTCTTCTTTGGAAGAAGAAACTAAAAATAAGTATGCATCCAGAACAACAAAATATTGCTAGTTAATCAAAATTCAGTTACTTCCTGGTTTCTGTTTATAATAGTAAATGTTAGCATGAATTAAATATTTGTTTCCTTTGATCCATAGTCTTATCCCTTTTCCTTAGATTCCCCTCTGTAAAAAAGACTGGTTCTCCGGCTATATGATGACCAAAACCTTTTTGGCATCTGGCATTGCATCCATTTAGGCGCAGTTTGGTTGTGAGGGCTGGTTTGTAAATCTGTTTTTTACTTACTTAAAATGGATTAGCAATCTCTAAAAGCAAAACAAAACAAAGCCGTTCCATTTAATAGTGGAATGTATCCTTCAATAAAATGTCTGGGTTTTAAATGTGCTAGCTTCAAAATTATTTTCCTAATGTGATTACTTAACGTCGGATATGAATTCAGTGATTGTGTTGTATGGAAAGATGATCACTCACATGTATTACCGCATAATTTATGTTTTCATTTATGATTGCAATTTAGGCATATTGTGTATGTCTTCTGCATCTTTTTCTTATTATTAAGCAATGTTCAAGGTTTGCAAAGAATAGCTTACAATTTTTTTTGCATAGTATTTTTATGCTGCCAAAAGAAATGATCAATTTAAAAATAGGTATATATAAAAGTCAATTAAAAATTGATAATTTTCACAAATATGTTTTATTTTGAAAATTTTCATATTAATTTCTTTTTTAAATTAAAGGCAAAAGGCATTATTATTTCTTTCTGTTAAAAACGTGAAATTTCTACAAAAAACAATGGAAAAAAAGACCAAGAATATCTTTATTTTTTGTAGAAAAAAGGTATTGACTAGTAACAAATCAAATCCAATTGTTATTATTTGTATCTATTTTATTTCTATTCAAAAAGCCAGTATCTGTAGTCTCAGATATGACTATTGCAAGGAAATCTTTTATTTTCAGCTAAAAGTTATAGTTCCTTCCAAGTACAGGAAGCATCTTTTATGGTTGCTACACTGGAGGAACAGCTTTGCCGTAAAGTCATGTTTGAATATGACTGCTCTGTGTACTAACAAATTTACCAGAATTTAAAGAAACCTTGTGTGATCAGCTTTAAAATAGTTGCATATTTATGTTCAATGTTTCAGAGCATCTTAGCACACAAGCAGAAGTGGTAAAGTGGAACCTAGTATTGCTGAAACTTCAGAAGCCAGCATAAGCAGGTTAAAAGTAATTTTTCATTCACCCAAACACTTGAGTAAGCAACCTTTTTAAACCTTTATCAAGCCCTGGGAAAAACAGCAAGGAAAATCTATTGATCAAATGATAAGATGTTATTTCAAAACTTGTAATTGAATTAACAAATATGCTACATCAAAGGAGTTATCAAAAAAATTGTGATGTTTATATGACCTTGTGAACAGAACTTTTTTTTCCTAGTGATGTCAACAGCATCAACTGTAGCTTTGTAGGATATACATGAAGACAGTGCATATGTTCTGAACCATGTAATTTTTTTCTTTTGACCCTTTTTGGGTGTATACGTTCCCACACACAGTGCACACCTCTGGGAATTTCCCAGCATGCTTTTTGAGGAAAACCATTGAGGTTATAAAAGTTGAACAGAATTACTAAGCCAAGATCTTTAAGGGACATGGAAAAAAGTAGTAGATCTGAAATGTTTGCATCCACCAGGAGTTTCAGTCCTTCCACTTCATTGACAATCACCGAGGTTTTTTTTCCAAATCACATTACAAATTTGAAAATTATCTAAACTGGCACTGGTTTTTATAATGGTTTAGGTTACTGATAGGGAATAAAGAAGATGACTTTAAAAAACGCTTAAGGGGGTCTGTGCAGTTTTAATAGCTTGAGTGAAACAAAACACCAAACAGGATGTCTTTGTCCCCTTTGAACTTGAGGCATCACGTGAACATGAAGCTACTGAATTCTCTGATTAGTTATGTGGTGCTGGACTCCTAGTGGCACTTAATGAAGATAAGTTTTTACCTAGTGCTTTGAAAAAGGAATGGGAAATTGAATCTGCCTGATCTAATTCAGTACTTTATCACAGACATAGTAAAGTTGGGAAATGGAGAGAAAAGGAAAGGAAAGGCAAAGGGAAGGGAAGGGAAGGGAAGGGAAGGGAAGGGAAGGGAAGGGAAGGGAAGGGAAGGGAAGGGAAGGCAAGGCAAGGCAAGGCAAGGCAAGGCAAGGCAAGGGAAGGCAAGGGAAGGCAAGGCAAGGGAAGGGAAGGGAAGGCAAGGGAAGGGAAAGGACATATATTTTATCTGAAAGAAAATAGCAGTCTTTTGGCTTTGGCTGACTACTGACAATTAGAGTATCATAAACCAAATGCCAAACATTATGTCTTGAATAACCTGCTTTTTTCTTCAAAATCTGCCCATCCTTCTTGTCATCATGACTCAACTACCTAATTTAGTTCATTGGATAACTCTGTCCTTGCTCAGTACCTGTTTTTAGTTTATTAAAACTCTAGTGAAAGACAGTGCATCAGGGAAATATATTGGTTTGCTCTGAATGTTTCCTTAACTTTTAAGAAAACTGATGCACAATTAGTAGACTCTGCTTTAGAAAAGCATCAAAAATAAGCATGCAATCAAAAAAGTTCAGAGAAAAGGCCTCTCACTACTACAGGAATATTCCTTAGTCTATTTTATTATAATTATTTCACTATGTTACTGAACTGTACCTTCTGTGTTAGTTTCAGATCAATGGCTTGTATCACTTACTACCTTTGGGAGATTGATCTGTGCAAATTTCACTCTTGGAGCATGTCCTTAGAGATTTGATTTTCATTTGCTTCAATTTATCTCTCTAAAATAGACAATCATTCCCCTCTTTCAAATGTCTCCTTTTTGAAGCTATATAGATATTTATGGTGGCACTGTTTAGAGATACGTCAACTGTTAATCTGAAAGAAAGGGCTCGAGAGCAGCAAATTAATTCATGATGGAGGAGGACATTTTCCTGTATTTCAGCCTGGGAAATCCCAGGTGTGAGGATGGTGAGCCTGGACATCAGACGTCCAAGCTGGAGCCATTCTTTTGACTGGGTGGCTTAACTTCTAAAACACCTGGACAAATAGCCAAACTCCTTTTTTTCTGGGATATCTAAAAGCCACCCTGGTAAATGCATACCACTTACCAAGTTTTTATCATGTTATTAGCAGAGAAGTGGCAGTATATTCAAGGGAAAAGGAGTGTGGAACAAAAATGCATTAGGGGAGATTGAGCTAAGTACTGAGCAGAGCTTAAAAGAGCTGATGATGTATGTCTTGGACAAAGAAAGCAAGGTGCAAAGTGGGTTGGTAGGATAACGAATATTTTGAGTCAGAAGAGTAGCCTGAGGAATTATTACTGGGAGTGATGGAAAAAATTTGGCATAGAAATCCTCTGTCTGCATATAATTATTTTCAAAGTTTATGAATCTGGAAATATTCTACAAGGTATTCATAGATGAACAGGCTTCAAAGCTAAAAAGATTATTAGTATGACATGCTAATATGACTTCTTCCATGTTACAAGTAGAACAACCATAATTTCTGCATATTTTCCATGATTTCTGTATAGAAATACCCCTGCTAGCTTGAGATTTGAATGATTATTATAAATATATTAGATAGTATTATTATACAGAAAATATTTTTATAAATAAATTCCTAGTAACTATTTAATTAATTTACTAATATTGTATTATTATATTAGTATTATAACTTGCTTAAATAAAAAAGATAATTTGAAAGCAGGGCTCTGTAACCTACAAAATCTCTAGCAAGAGTAATTTTTATTGGGGTATTAACAGAGGCATAGCCTACTTAATCTAAATACATTCATCTCTAATTTCATATTTACTTGAGAAGCTTCTCACTGAGCATACGGTGTTCACAATACCAAAGCATGACCTTGGTAGATGAAAGCAAATTTTACCTGCCTTGATGTAAATAATCTTTCAGAGCCATAGATACATCTTAATAAGTCCAGATTTCTCCATGACAGTCAATGACAGAGAGGTGTTTAGTTCCAAAGAGACCTTCATCCTTTCTGAAAACTGGTGCAACAGATCTTCCTGGGGAGATTCCTCTCTTCCCACTGAGTAGTAACTGGCCTGAACGAGTAGCAGAGGCAAGATAGCTAAATTTTCCTTGGTTAAAGGTAGGGGAGAAGAATCCTGATGAATGTTAAAATCAAAGAGTTTTTTTCCCATCCAGCAGTATTTGTTTCAAGATGTAGAAAGGTCATGGATTAAGTATGAAATTAAATGAAATCATAAACAAGTTTTCTGTTAACACAGACCAGGTTGCTAAAATTGATAGTTAAATTCCATAAAAATAAAATAAACTGCAGAACCTTCTATGTTCAGTCAAAATTTTACACAAGTTCTTCATATGGAGAGGTATTGTGGAACTCAGAGGTGTCTTTGCAATAAGCTTACCACTACACTTCACTGGGAAAAAATATTTTGACGTAAATCCAGGTGTCGATGTTGGTGATAGGAGATTCTATTGGTTCTGTTATTTTGCACTAACCCATGAATGAGCTGGAATACAAAAAGAACTTTCTCTCAGGTGCAGCTGTCATTATTTCACTGTTATGAGTAAGCAGTATTTTAGAAGGGGTGCAGAGATGAAGCATATGGATATGAGATGGTGAAGGAAAGGGAAGAGATGCAGTGAGTGAGGAGGTCCCCAGTAAAGTTCTGATACGCAGCTGTTAACCTCCCCGCAATGCCTCAGACAAAGTCCAGCTCCCTTGTCAGCCCCTGCTTCTCCAACTCCCTCAGCTATCATAAATGCCCTGCACATATCCTTCTACACATACACACTGGTACTGTACACATCTATATTTGGGCTGACAATTAAGAATTATGGGGTTTTTTAATGTTCTGCTTCAAACATCTGGACACTTTCAGGACTTGGTCTGTCTAGATATTACTTTCAATGGGTTTTGAAGGTAGACTGCAATTAAAACTGGTCTTAGCAGCACATGGTGTTGGTACCTTTAGATGACACTAAGTACGCACTAAAATTTTCCAGGGAATGGAAGATGCTAAGGAGGAGAAAAACTGTAAAGCCAGTTGTGGTGGTTTTGTTGTTGTTTCAACAATTTTGTCTTTGAACTAAAAGGAAAAGAGAAAAAGAGGAAAAAGCTGCCACAGAACACATAAATATGGCATTGGCTCGTATTCGTTACAACATATTGGACAAAAATGAACAACAGCAACTGCCAGCTTTCATGCACTTCCTTGGAAAATGCCAGTGTTGTGTAACTTGACCAAAAGGACCATGTATACCACTGCACATGCACAACCCAGAAGGGGAGTCTAGCAAACACTAGAAGAAAAAAGCCGTTTCATGTGGAGGTCCTGTTTACCTGGAATATTTACTGCTTTCATCCAAAAATATCAGTTTAGCATATCACTGCACATTTTCTACTCTTTCAGTTTTCAGAAGAATTCCAATAAACTCATTTTGCTACTGAATGGAAATGATATTAGAAAGCACTGTTCAGAGACTTGGGGGGATAGAAAGGAGAAAAGAAAGGTCAACACAGAAGAAAAAGCTTAGATGAATAAAGGTATGTCAGAGCAAAGCTTCCCATGAAAGATTATTGAGAATAAAGCTTTTTTTAAAACAAACATAAAAAACAATATATAAATCAAGAGCACAAAAGCCCTGTTTTATGATTTTTTTTTGGTGCTGTTTAATTTCTTTATATCTTTTTTTTGCCATTGTTAAAAAACAGCCAAAACTTCAAAGGCAAGCTGCACGTGTTCTAAATCAGGACTTCAGTGCTGACGTATGACAGCACAAAAATTAAAACTAAATAAATGTGCTGTCTAAACTCCCATGTTTCTCAAAAAATTGCTTTAAAGGCTTTAAAAAATTAGAATTATTGCTTGATCTTACTTTACCAACCATAATGTTTTCACCAGAGTAAATGACAAAATATTATATTAAAAAGAGAGAAAGAAAAAAGAGTGTTGTCTGAATATATCGGAACACCTGTATTTGGCTGTCTTGCAGTTTTGTCAGACATGCAAGGGGGAAAATGAAACTTTGCAGTGATTTGTCTGATAGTGACTATGAACTGCATAAATTCTCAGCTTATCCACTATTTTCTGGAAGGCTCCTTGACAGTCAGGGTAAATCGATGAAAACAAGGCAGTATGTCTATGAAGGAAAGAATAACATTCCTGGTTTATCACATAAAGATGGTTGAAGAATGGACAGATTCTCATGAAAAATTGTTTGTGCAAGTTTTCTACTATTTTCTTTTCAAAATATGAACTTTGTTACAGGTCAAGTTATTATTCCCTTCTATTTTACTGTCTTTGGACACCATCTTGCTGTTTTCTCTCCTTAAGTGAAATGGCATGTCTGACTCCAAAGGTGTCTGGCCAGAGTACACCAGTTAAATCTGCTTGCAAAAAAAAATGCGGGACTGGGGCCTTTGTGGCGTCCCTTTTCCTCTGGCATTTACTTTTACAATGGCCATTTGCTGTTCTTCTACTAAGTCGTCTTGATTTGTATTGACTCACTTGTTTTATCAGGTTGCAAAAGGGGCAAGCGGCCCAGGCAAATAGGAATGCAAATGCTATTCTTTTTAGTAAACATTGCTTTGACTTTTAAAACTCCTTCATCCCATCCCTGCTCATACCCTTTTTCATTTCCTATTAAGAAATAGTCATGGGCTCTAATTTATGTTCTCATTGAAGTCTGAGGAGTGGTATTTCTTCGTAAAGATTCCTGGATATTTGTGTGATCAAGAGAACTGGTTATTTACTAGTTATCACTTTATCTTAATTAATCCCTATTCTGTTGTATATAAAGTTTCAATTACACATTAAGAGAGCAGATACTATAGGATGTCATTTTATGAGCACTAGTAAGAAATGGATAATTAAGGTTAGGAAGTCAAAGTAAGCAGTGTGTGGGGAGACTCTAAGCTGAACATAACATTTGGCAAATGCTAACACATATCTTCACAAACAACTTTATGAACATAACATTTGGAAAATACTAACACATGCTTGCAAACAGTATTATGAACATGAAGCAGGGCTACACTATCTAAATTATTTCTTTGTAATTAATACTTCAATCAGTTCTAATAATGTATAAAAGGTTAGCCATACTTACATATAATATAAGGATAGGGATAACCTCCTAGTGAGTTTGAGATATTCTGCACTGCCCCAACTTTAACCACCCAACCTTGGTGTCTGAATTGAAAGCCCAGATCCCTTAGATGGCCAGTGGAGCCTCCAGAGGCTGACTCAGAGTACCAGAGCTCTCCAGAAGTGGCTAACCAAAAAAGCATGTCAGCCTAAGAGAGATTTGAAGAATCTCTCGGGGTTAATTGCAGATTTTTGGATATTTACTAAGTGCTAAAGTTGCCTCTCCCACATATGGGCTTCAGAGTTTGCCAAGATTCATCCTGGAGCCAGTTACTTTGAGATTTTTAATGTGCACTACTGATATAGATAACACATTTTCATTTTTGGTAAATATTCTAATAAAAGCTTTACAATGTTTAATCAAGGAAAGGATTTGTCACTCTTTC
>NW_008824988.1:886756-904843 GCF_000699105.1 Pygoscelis adeliae | reverse complement strand
ACCTAGAACACATGTATGGAAGTGATATGTGTGCTTTGCATATTGAACTTATTAAAATGTGGCCTGAAATTTTGTTTATAGAAAAAAGAATTATCAAGACATTAAGATGCAGGATAGTCAGGGTGGGAGCAAGTAGAAGTTACATTTATGTTGCCTATGTTTTCTCTTCTGCCTTTTTCTTGGAGAAGTCCTCAGAATTTTTTATTTGTAGCAGTCCTTTGATGACTGACAAGGGAATGCTCTTGGGCTGGCAAAATGTCATTACCCTTTCCTATTATATTCTCTGTTGTCCAATGAACAGCTAAAACTTGTCATTTCTCTTCTCCTCATTTCATTCCTAATTAAAAGATCAGCAACAAGTGAAAAGAAATAAATGAAAAATTTGAATCTGGATCCACTGCAAGTAGTATCAATAGAGACTCTTTCCAGAACAAGTTTTCCATTTTGGCGCAAACTTTCGTCCAGCTGTAGAATGAATGAATTGCTCACTTTAGGCTCAGCTGAAATTGTTTACACGCTCTTTCTTTGAAACAGTAAATCTAGAAATTGCATATAAAAACTGTGCACAAAGGAACATTATTTGGGTTGTAAGGTCAATTGCTCTGAAGTTAGGCCAAGTGAGATTTATGATTGCTTGCACAATGGACCCCTTTTGCATATGCTTTAAGATAGAGTTGTTAATTGAATGAACATCTACTATTCTGGACCTTTGCTTTTCTCAGTATAGAGAGGGCCAGGTTCAGATTGGAACTTTAAACGAGCAATAAATGTTAGTTTCAAAGTTTCTGCCTAATCTAAATAATAGAGGAAATAAATGTCCCTATACCTTTTTTCTATATATCATTTTTTTCTGTTATCCTCTTTTCTACAATGAAAAGTAAGCTTAAGCACCATGAGCTCTGTTGTTAAAAGTGGTTGATACAAAAGTGGCACTGTGGAGCTCTAGATTTCTTGTTTCTTCAATCTTAATTTCAGATTAAATAAAAATGTTTTTATTTTTCTAATTGTCCAAGTTGTAACATCTACCAGCAGGCCACTTACACGTTGCAACTGGCCATGAAAAGCCACAGCCAGAAATTCAGACAGAGCTCTGATCCAAATACTAAATTGCGTGCACTATATAGTAATCCCATAGAACAGATAATAGTCATGTTGAAACAAATTTCTCTTGAGCATTTCCAGACACAGTGAGGATGCAGGAAGACCCAGTACAGCATGTACAAGAAGTAAGAACATCCTAGTCTGAAGGGGTCACAAGGACTGTTCCTGCCTGTTTCTTGGGCAACTGAAACAGCATAGGATGAAAAAAAGTGGTTTTTTACATCCACCTCTGCCTGCCACCACACATCTGCTCACTCACACCTGTATCAGCCCTGCCAGCTGCACATGTTGGATTTCACACCTCTTGAATAGGCAACATCCAGGTCTTACTCTGATTTGTTTAGATTTTAGCACTAAAGAAATGTGTTTTATTAATAGCTACCACCACCAAAAGTCATCTTCAGTTTGGAAATGAGTTTTTTCTTTACCTACCTGCAAGCACTTGTCTTCAGACATGTTTTCTACTCAGATCTGAGCACTAAGTCCTTGCAGGTGTTATAATACATATGTAGATTTACTGTTTGAGTTCACAATGGGTATGAGGAAAAGAAAATGAAACATTTTTGTTTGTGATCTTTGTTAAAAAGCCTTCCAGGCCATCTTTGAGGTGTTCCAGGTTGGGCTAGGTACATGCCAGGGCTTATCAGCTTGAGATGGAGTCACACATCACCTGGGAAGGAAACAGAAGCCACCCTTTCCACTGCCACTAAAGATTTGTATATATGGAAAGGTAGTTTCAGTTTATTTGTGATGACACACTGGAATAAGGCATAGTCTGGTAAGATATACAAGTAGCTTAAAGTTTAGAAGAAGCAACCACTATTGACTCCTTGAGTCCAGATGAGTTCAGGAAACTTGTGCATTCACTGTAAAATCTCGGTTCTGGTTGATAAAATGTGGATCTCCAAATATGCGTTTGAACTTTAATGTGGATTTCATTCACAATTTCTAAACTTATTTTACTATGGTTAAAAGAAGAGAAATGTTTGCACTTACTTGGCCAAATTTTGCTCACGGTTCCAGAGGTATAAATCCATTGCAGCCATGGGATTACTTCTGTGTGACAGTATGGTAGTATGTCCGAATAAATGGCAAGTGATGTGATTGCTCCCAGGGAGACTGGCTTATTGCCAAGTACCTGCTTATTTAAATACCTTATTTGCTTTGAGTGTTATCACTAACATTTTTGCCTACACATACATACCTGTCACCCAAAACACACTGTATTTTCAATTCAGTGCCAGCTGCCTATGTTTAGACCTTGTTTGACTTAGTAACCATTCACTGAGAAATTCAGAGTTCACTACAGACAGAACCTGAATCATTTTCATGTCAATATAGCTGTGGGACTGCCTCACCTTTCTCTGTATATAAAGGATACAAAAGTGTATCGCTGGAGAAGAATTCAGAAATGCTCTGTATCCCTTTGCAGAAATAAGGGCATAAGTCTTCTCTGCTCTCTTTACTTTCTGACCATTCCTGATGGTTGTAAGAAAATCTAATTCCTTGACAGTGTTTAGTTTTTCATATTCACATTCATTTTTGTCCATGCTCATCCACTCAGTCATCCAGTAATTTTGCTTACGTGCCTTTATTGTCTTTAGTCACAAATGTATTTATTTGTCATCTTATTTAATAACAGTCTTTTTTATTAACCCAAAATACACTTTTATCCTTTTCCCAGTTCTCTCATGTCTCATTTTTTTGGGTTTTTTTTACTCTTTAGCTCTCATGTAATTAATATCAATTAATTAATTATTTCCCTCTAACATAGTGTCCAGCTGTAAAATTCAGGTAAAAACAGTGGGAAGATGCTAGAATTTTGGTCCATGGCCATTTCTTTTATAAAATGAAACCAGCACTTTGGCCAAAACTGAGAATGACTAGAAAGAGCATCCTTCTCTGCTGGGGTGACCACCATATTCTCTGATGAGTGGAGCTGTTCTGAATTTGATATTTTTCCTTGTTGAGCTTCTCTATTTATCTGTAGTGAGACAGCCAAACACCTTTGTTGTCAAGGGTTTCTAAGTGGCTTTGCTACGAAGTTTGGGTAATTTTTGCCCAAGCTTTCAGCTGCTGTGGTTCTTCAGATTTGTCAGAAGGAAGAATAAATGCAATCCTGATGTTGCAGTTTGGTATATGTTGTTTGCTAAGTTTCTGGAGCCGCTAGGGAGCTTTGAGCTCTGACAGCAGGTTATTTTACTTCTGGTTGTTAAAACTCTAGAGGGAGAAACAGTAGCTATTCTGGTAGTAGATTTTCAGTTTCTCCGTTCAGAAAAGCCAATATACTGTTTTCCCTTGAAGAAGAAATTACTGATGTCGCTCAAGAAACAGTATCTTAACACTGAATGAATGATTTTTGCCCTGTTATGAACTTCCCACTTTTAAAGAGAATGACTAAGATGACTGTGGTAATGCAGCTGCAACAACATCTGGAGTCCTCAAATTACCTTGACACCAGTTAGCTGGATTTAGGTCTGAGTGTAGCACAGAAATGTCATTGTTTGTCTTGATGTTTCTATTGTCCAATGAAGACCAATTATTTTAGGTCTGCCAACTTCCCTTAATACTGCTGTTGTGCTATGGTAACAGGAGAGATAGTGGTCATTTGCTTACCTAGGATCTTGCAGAATCAGGCCATTCCTGAGTGACTCTGTGCCTCACTCTGAGAAAATCCAGAAAGTAATACTCCATGACTGCTCAGACACCTGAAGGCGTTTTTCACCCAGCCTTGTTATGATGCACCTGCATGCTTATTTCATTATTTTAAGTTTCTCTAAGAAAACGTAGAAAACTACTGGGTGAAGAATTCCATGAGAGTTTCTGCAGCACTAGTTCTCAAGCGGTAACTAGTGGGTCACCGCTTGGCTGCAGAAGCTCACAGAAGGGCTTTTTCTGAGAACTGTATGTCAGAAGACTGGAAGGACAGGGATGAGATATTTGATATTCTAAGAAAATATTTTATTCTCATATGTGTTTCTGGGGGGAAGAATTTCTGGGGAAACAAACAGGCCACTCCTATTCCAATCAACTTGTTCCAGATCACAAGTTGTATTGTACGTGAAGCCCTCTCATTCACCCAGCAGCTGATTCTGGCCTTAATGTCTACAAAATGAAAAAGAAAAGGAACATCTTTACTCTCATCCTTTAAAAATTTTACATATTTGTGATGACGATGGGTCATATATTTCATTCTGGGGAACAGCCAATAAAAATATCTTCCACCTATTTCCACCTCCTGTGTATCAGAACAAAGTGGTGTCAGTCCCGCCTTCACCTGAGGCCCATGCAATTCCCGCCACCTTTTCTTGTGCCCCCAGCGGGTTAAGGCTCTCGCAAATTCTGCTGTGTAATAACATGAGTTACATGGTTCTGACATGACTTCTCCATTCGGGAAGAAAGCTGGATAGAGCCACCTGTGTTATTCATATGGTAACTACAGTTTCTGTTACTCTGTGGGGTTTTACCCACCATTTCAAAGCATCTGTGTGTCCTTTTAATAGTATGAAAAGGGACAAAGGGGCTGTTGTATGGGTTGAAATCACATCCTTAATTCTTACACGTTTTTGTAATAGAACAGCATAATAGAAAGTTGCTCAATGTATTTTACTAGGAAATTGCAATTAATCAGAAGACTGTAAGGAGTCAGACCTCAAACCTAGTTTCAATACCATTTCCTTTAGTGAGTTTTACACGTTACCTTTTCAATAAGTGGTGACAGGCAGTGCATTTCTGGGTGATTATAGCATATGTCAGGTGGGGTTAATGGGCACAAGGCCAGAGGGAGAGTGAGTAACTACTTGAGATGTACAGTAATCCCTTAGAAATGCACTGCCTTATTCCCTCCTGATATTATAAAATGATGTTTATTAAACAACGTGATTCAAATCCTGAGGGGCACTAGACCTCTGATACTAATACTAGTTCACCAGGAGACTTGATGCCAAATTGGTCAGGAAATAGAGTATTTACCTCAAGTCTATCCACCTACAAGAACCCATCCCTGATATGCTTATTATATCTATGTCCCTAATCTTGGAATGATGAATGATCCACATCTGGAGGCCAGGTCTTTAGATAATGGTATACGCTGATTAACACTGACTAAGGAACTAGCCCTTAATTTAATGCGATATGTTGATGTGGCAGGGTCAATAAATGACTGCAAATAAAGTGAGAGCCTTAATTTGTAGGCTCTGAGAAACTGTATGTGTTGGAAAGATCATTTAGTCCATGCTGCTTTTCTTGGCAGAATTTTGTAGACCATCTTCAGAAAATGGCAGTCAGTTCTCAGCTTCTGAGTGATGGGCTTTAAATCAGATCCTTTGTGTTAGTCTCTTGGGTCAATTCAAAATTAACTGACTTGGCTTTTCATCAGTTAAAAAAAGAAATAAGACTAGATCTTCCCATCAGATTGTTTTCAGTCATAACTCAGTGCCCACATTTCAGCTATACTCATTTATAACAGCAGAAACTTTGCCCCACATGTTTTAAAAATGTGTCAAGTTGATTTTATAGGCAGTAGCATTATAATAAACTTCTCCAAACTTAATCAAGCTTACTGATTTATTTGGATAGTCAATAGTAATATCTGATTTTCATTCCAGCGTGGATTAGAAACAAATTCCTCATACTTTGAATTATTTTTTTTTATCAGATGTCTTGTTTTCTGGCCAACCCCTTACTGAGTCTGGACTCAGATTTGAAGATATAATCATCTGTAATTTGTAACATCAGATGCATGTATTGTATATCAGTTTAAATCAGGCAGCTTGTTCAGATTTGGAAGAAGTTATCATGATAACAGTACTACCACTTGCACTATCAGCTTGGCAGATTTCACAATATGTGGGACAGATTTTCAGTAGATAATTATTGGTCTGATTAGACTGTCCCCATAGAATGCCTTTAGAGGGATTTTTAATCTCCAGGGAAAAAAAAAAAGAAAGAAAAAGAAAAAAAAAGCAAGCCCCCCAAAAGCCATGGAGAATCCCCTCACCACCCAGATGATTTTCAGAGAGATCTGAATCCAAGTTTCTGAAATGTCACCTTGCTGTTTGCAGTTCTACATTCCCTGTCTTGGCTTCTGCTTCCTGATGCCGAACAGCTACATGTTTCTGAAAAAAACATTGAAGAACTCTGTGGGACGGATAATCTTGCTTCCTGGCTGACTTTACTTAGTAGAGGATTTACTAAATAGGAAGCAAAATAATAAAAAGGGGGAGGATGGCAGGACAGTGGGGAAGTTTTACTTGGGCCATGTGTGACATGGGGTAGAGATGAAGAGAATGTGAGGAAACCGAGAAGAAAGGAAGGCATGGAGCAAATAGCTAGTAAGAACAGGGCTAAAAACATCCAGCCAGTTTTGGGAAAAGGTTCCCGCTTTGACTCTGGCAGCTGAAATCTGTGGTTGAATATTTTCCCTCTGAATCCACATGACAGCATTATAACAGCCCTAAAAACATCATCATTATTTTGAACATCGTTATGACCTTTCCTGGAGGATGCAGAATCCCTATTGGTTGATAATACAGGGTACAAAAGAAATCCCTTCCTTTTTTTTTGAGTATGAATTACTTGGGAGAAGAGTTTGGGGGAGTCTTTTTCTTCCTCCATGTGTTTTCTCTGAGGAACATTTTGTCAGGTGGTCAGTGCTGCCATTGTGTGGTGGAGGTGTACAAGTTCCTCCTTCCCAGAGGACTAAGCAAATGCAATGGACTATATGACCTGCTTGGATACATACATATCTCAAGGGAGTTGATGATGCTCAGACCATCCTACTGAGCATTGTCAAGGTGGCTTTTTCCTGTAGTGAGACAGGTTTGCATTATTTGGCTTTCAAAGAGGTATCCTATGTATCCTTGAGTATGTACTTAATAGAGATTTAATAAGTTATATTCAGTGTAGCAGCTAAAGAGCAGCTAATTATGAAAAACATATTACTGTAGAACTAACAGGCATGCAATAAAAACATCTATTACATAAATTGTTAATCCATAAAAAATGTGTTTCTGAGACCATTGGTATTTATTTAACGTACAATTACTGTCTAATTTAATCTAAATTAAATGCCTGCTTGAGACATGTAATTTGAAGTGTTACTGAGCTTCCTTCTCTGGTATTAAAAGCAAGAAATCAGCAGCTAATGCCTGGAGGCCAGATCTCCACCATTTAAATTCAGGTGCCTCAACACCAACTTTCATAATTTCAGCCATTTGGAAAAAGTTTTTCATAAGAATGTATTTGGCATTAAAATCTCCCTTTCCCCCTCACTCAGGGCCACATCCTGCCAACTGAGTCAAACCTCTGACTTAATCCAAATGAAGTTTTGATTGAATAAAAGGTCCTGAATTAAGACCTGAGAAGAAAATGTGTTTTCTTATCGTAGAACACAAGCTTTGCAAAATGTTCTAGCTCCTGCCAGTGCTGGAAGGGTAAATTATCATTTGACTCCTGTATGGACATATTTATTTAGGACACATAGCCTGATGACTCAGGAAGTTATGTAAAAACTGACCCAGTTAATTTTAGATGCTATTGTTGGAAGAATATCAATGAAAATTAATCAAATAGTCACGAAAGAACCACAGGGAAGGAGTGCAGAACACTGGTGGGTAGACTTCTGGCAGTGATCATTGCAACAGTTTTAATGAGAGGAAAACACATTCTCAAGTAAATTAGAGTAATGACATGATTAAATGGTAAATAATAGTTAAATACATGCTTGGAGGTCCAGGACAGAGACTGTGGAGTTTTTGTGTTTTGCGTGTATTCCTCTCCAGGCTGCTCCGAGTAGCCAGAAGAGCTCACCAGAACTCTGCCTGTAATTTAGGGTCAGATTGTAGCTTTTAAGACGCTGAAGCCGAAAGAGCTGTCGGGGCCCCGCTGCTGAGGCTGAGAGAGCTGAGGCTTTCTCCATAATTCCAAAGCTTCACCAACCTTTCGGTTGTTGATGTGTCCTTGTTCCTCCACCAGCCACCTCCCCTGAGCAAGGGCCAGCACCATGGCTCTGCTCTCCTCAGCCTGCTGTCACCCAAAAAGTGACTGTGAAGGAGATATCTGCTCTCCTTATGCACAGTCAGGGAGAGTGAAGGGGTCTGTCTTCTGCTGAGGCAGGTTTAGTCCCCACTAACTGGGTGTTTGCACATTTGCTGGCGAGCAAATTGAAGTTGCATATGTGATTGTTTATGCAAAAAAGGAGTGCTGTGATGCTGGCTGGGAGTGTACCCTGTCCATATGGTTCCTTTCCCTGTCTGCTGAGGAAAGGATGTGAAAAGAATAACATTCACAAGTTGTCTTCATTCTCAAATGTTTCTTTCTCAAAATGGGAAGCTGTGCATACAAACTCTGACTTGTTAGCTTTACTTCATCTAGCCGTAATACACAACACAGTTGTGTGATGAGTCCATTGGAGGGGAACTGGCCTGGTTCAGAAGTCTTTTACCTGCTCTCTGTTTGCCGATTTCCATTTCAGGTTTTCAGGGTAAGGATACTTCAAAAACAAAAACAGAAAACTGAAACAACTCCGGGTTCTTTTTTTATAGGGTTTAACATTTTCTTGGTTTTCAGTAAGTCCAGGTAGAGTATAGTTGCTCCAGCAACTTTGGTCAAATGAGGCAGAAGCTTCACCTATGTCATTCCTTGCTGTTTGGCAGAACTAGAAGGAGCACATGCTGAGCTTGTCTGTTACAAAAGAAAAAAAACCCAAAACAGGGCTTTTAGTGGTATACTGGAAGATCAGTCCACTAAAAGCTGAATTACTTGCTCAGATGGTAATTCAAGTGATCAGCACACTGTGTCCTTCAATAACAGCCTGGCAGCTTGCTCATTAGTATTAGTTTTCTCTCTTTCTGCCTTCCCACAATAGAATATTTTCTTACATAAGGCTGAATATTGTATCCCCTCCACTAATAGCCCTGAAGGAGGGGAAAGGGTATAATTAAAGAGTACAAGTTATGTCTTTGTTTTAAAAGTTTTTTACTTCATACTTTAAATATAAGATATATTATAATATATATAATATCCTTTTAAAATACTTTAAAATATTTTTACTTCAAAGGTCAGCAGATAACAGCTCATATACTGCATATTTCTCCAATACGTAACATGGTTTATAACGGTTTCCATTTAAATCTCGTCTTTCTTGCTTAGATATACAATCGTGCACCCACAGGTTTTTTTGTCAGGAAAATGTAAACCAATTGGTGAGTAGGATTTTCAGAACTACTTAGTAGTGTTTTGATGTTGTTTCTTGTGTAAATCGAAGGTTTATCATTGTCTTTAGTAGGATCATAGCAAACAAATATTAAGTGCTTTTGCAAATTCTACACTGGATGTCTAAATATTGGATCTGTGAAGGAAACAGGTACTTCTAACATTTAAATTACAGAAATTATGAGAATAATAGCTGGCACAAAACCATGCTCACAATATCCTGGCACACTGCATGAGCCTAATTTTAAAAAATTCTGCTACTTCTCTGAAGTACAAATTCACTGAGCACATCAAGAAGATTTAAGAAATACCCTGTATGTATAATCTTTTCTCATTTATTGACTGAAATGATTGGATTTTTAAATACTATTTCTTTTTTTATTATTAATATGTGACATTTTTGCTCATGTTTGTGAACACAAATAATTGTGGATACTGCCAGGGACATTTCAAGCCCTGATTAATAGATACCTGTCATTGAGTCAGGCACTCAGACCCTAAATGACCCGAAGGCACCTGCAGCCTCAAAGAAGCAATGTCTATTTAAGGTTGGACTAAAAATCAAGCACTGATGTTTTAACATGGTTTTCATTTTATAACTGAACTTTTTCTGTTTTTATAAAATGCCACTAATCTATAACTGCTATGCACCACTGTGAAAGCATACAGTTTTAGAATATGGCATATCCAAACCAAAAACATCTTTTAAAGCCAGCATCACAGCTGGCACCTTTGTCAGCAGGCACAGTAGGAGGGCCAAGAACTGCTGCTGCTTTCTAGAAATTCATGTGAGTCTGAAGATCCAGGATTCAAAATGCTTGTCTGACTCCTTTCTCACCTTAGAGTTGGTCAGTGGGACACCAAATATGTGCTTGATCTCCTTATATCAGGGGAGATGACTGATTCTTTTCATGGTGCTTGTTACTATTTTCTTCTTGTTTTTCTTAATTATTTGGCATGAACTACAGCCCATCTTAAAACCATTACTTGACTGGGATTCCTTTCTTTCCATTTTGTTACTTCTGCACTCCAGGGGATTTCCTTGAGGAAGCTAATATCTTTCCTAGGTTGCTGCAGTGACACAGGATCCAAGTTTCTTTGTTAAGAATTTCCATAACTCGTTCAGTCACAAGCAATGTTGGTACTGTTGGCTAAAGTTATTTCCTCCCTTTCTAGCAAGTTACCTTTACTTTCTCGGGGTAATTACAGTGAATAAAAGCCCCCATCATGTTGATTTGATTTGGCAACACTTTATCTTGTTACCATGATCTCTGTTGGGAAAGATGCTTTCTGTATGGCTCATTGCATGGATCCTGACTCAGCCAGGGATGATTACTATAACAAACATTGATACTAGGAAAATCATTAGGAAACCAAGCAGACAAACTAACATTGTAACAACGTCTATGAGTTATATTATGTATAGTTGCCTAAAAGAAGAAAAAGGCATTGAGAGAGTCTTTACATTTATTGCCACACATACCTCAGAAAGTTACGATGTGGCAGTAGCAACATTTGCGGTCATACAAAATTTTCAAAATGTGCAGGGGAAACGTGGTAGAGCTTTCCCTTCTCCACAGAAGCTGTATAATGTGAAGTATAATGGTGTCTTAAAAGTGCTGTTGGATTTCTCACAGACCCAAAGGGTGAGTTGTAGATGTGGGGAGTCTACGCCTGTTCATTCTTCTTCATTTCCTTTAAATGCTGTACGCACGACTCACTCTACGCTGCTGGCACTCTCTTCTTATGAATCTGAAGATCACATGTGTAACGTGCAGACAGAAATAAATCCTGTAGGTAAAAGAAAGTAGAAATTGGCTAAAGATCAAAGGTTATCCTCATTCCACTCCTTCCTTCGCTTTTATTATCCTGTCTAAATTTGGTCTTTTGTAGAGAGGATTGGGTGGGGTTTTTTTTATGAGGAAAGGTTGAGCTTAAATGAGAGTTTAAGATTTTATTTGTTTTTCAACCCTGTATGTAATTTGAACCACAGTGTAGTTACTTTGCTAGAATCAAACCTGCAGTTCTTAGAGGGTATAGAAGATTGTGGAGTGGCTTAAGGAAACAATATTTCACCTCAAGTGTTCTGTGATCATCTATAGATTAAGTGGCAAACAGATCTTTTTTTTTTTTTTTTTTTTTTTTTTTTTTTTTTTTTTTTTTTTTTTTTTTTTTTTTTTTGTCTAAACAGCTAAACCAAATCTGGTATCGTTAAAGTCCCTATTCTAAAAACAGTTGGGCAAGTGCTTAATAAAGTCCTAAGATGTAAATGGAACTAATTGTGTGATTGATTGTTTGCCAGATCAAGCCTTAAGTCTGTGTCTTGGAAAATTCCTCTAGAAAATATGCTTGTAATTTTTGTAGTTTTTAATTTTTTATTACATTCTTCACTGGAACGTAATAAAAAGATGTTGATTTTCCTGTCTTCATAGAGCCCCAGGCTTTAGGAGGTACCTTCTAAATGCTTTATTTAAAGCTATGAAATGCACTGGAATGAGTAGTGATCATCAGTAGAGCAACTAGAACAGACCAAGTAGAAAAGTTAAGAACTAGATATGGAGCGTCTTTAACTTCAATAGTTTCAAAGCTTTATTCGTCATTACTCACTTAAAGGAGGTTAATCAAAAACAATAGCTGTCCCAGGAAACTATCACAAAACTTCTCTCCAAAATTTTGCCTCCAAATTAACATTTTTTCTTGCAATTTTTTCTTGTCATTAAAACTGAAATAAATTAATTTTACTTGAATCACAGATGAAAACTTTGTGGTAGTGTTTATGTAGTTATAGATAAAATGAAAGCACCATCATTTTTGGCTGTGGTGCAGAATTGCTTAGAACATTGTTGGTCAGGAGTGAGTGATACTGGTAGAGATATCTATGAAGTTCTGGACAGTTTCAACTTATACCAAAAGCTTGAATCAAAATTAATGATCCAGTTGTTACTGCTGCCTCCAAAAACACTTCAAAATAGAGCTAAGAAGTTACATATGTTTCCACTATTTTTCACTCCATGGTTGTACATTATACTCAAACCCCAAATACAAAGGAAGAATCAATTTGTAAATAAAAAATTCATCTGAAAAATACAATTACTTTTAATTATAATATCATAGCTTAACTACAAATATTATTTGTCATATTGATGCCATAAGTGACCAGGGTTATGTCAAATATCTCTGAATAACATGGGTATATGTTACACTGACATGCAAATAGGAAGAGAATCTGGGGCAATAATGGTTAATGACGGTAAGAAGAGAGACAACTTCATGTTTCAACTAATCTCCAGCTATTAGGGATCAGCATGAGGGACATTATCTCACATCTGCCTCATACAAAATTCCATATACCTAACTCCAAAGCATCTGGTGTGGACCATAGTCAGAAACAGGATACTGGACTAAATATATCCCACGCTCCCTGTGCAATATCCTTGAGCTTTCTACATTCTCATGCAGCAGATGTGAAATATGTCAGTAATATCTGTTCTGCTTTAATTATTTGCACTACTGTATTTGAATACTAGGTTTTGGTCACCTAACCAAGCAATTGCTGAAGCTAGCGGATGGCCGTGTGGTGCTGGCACTGGAGGGAGGACATGACCTTACTGCCATCTGTGATGCATCTGAAGCCTGTATAAACGCCCTTTTAGGAAATGAGGTAAAACATAAATCGTAGTAGGTGGAGAGAACGATCCAAGTTTGCTGAAACTCGTATCTTTGATTTTCTTTTAGTAACAATAGCATCATTCCTTTTTTCATTTGGTATAAAAACCATGCAATTTGAACATGTCTTAGAAATGAGCAGACCTCAGATGAGCTGGTTTGGATAAATACCACTAAATTAAATGATTATATAAATCCTTTAGTGTTTGCCTAAATTATTGCCAGTTCTGAGTAAGATTTAATACCTCAAAATTGCTTTTGGTGATATTGTGCTGAATACCAGACTTGACATCATTGGTAGTCATTGGTGTGCATATCATCTATCAGGATCAGACCTTCCAGCCAACTATAATGGAAAAAAAATGGCTTTTGCAAGATATCTAGTAGTCTTAGGAATTGGATATTGCAAAGACACATTTTTTGCAGTATTTTGACACTTCACCTGGCATATGAAAGAACACATTTCAGAGGCTTTTGAAATTGAAGAACATTAATAAAAATGTGTCCAAGACTTCAAAAAAAATTTTTTTAAGTTATAAATGAAGATTCAGGCTGATCTGTATGTAGTTTAAATGGAGTGTCCAAGATTTATCAAACTCTGTATATATTATTTAAAAACTTTTGACAGTGGACTATCAGACGAAGTAAATATGAGTAAGTGCTATTTATGTACACAAACACAAGATAAGCATTCATATTAGTGAAAATCGGTTTTGTTGTCCACTAGAAAATATCTCTTCTCCTACAAATATGGTGAGAAGGAAAATAAGCTTGCTGAAGGTGCAGCCAAAATCATTTATGAAAGGGCAAAATCCTTTACCATAAATTGTGAATTTTGCAAGATGTTGTTATAAAGTGCAGTGTGTTACTTTTTTTTTCCCCAGGGGAATTGGTAATAACTATATAATCTCTCCAATCAAATGTATTAGTGCCAAATTGCAAGCTAGTCTGCCAGTTCCCTTCCACTTCAAGGCTTCATACCTCTGTGAATATATGTGAAGTAATGTGTCTTCTGATGGATATTGGATAGAAGGATTTTCTAAATGTTCTTTTTAACCTTTGCTTTTTATCTTTATGACCCATTGAGAAAAAACATTTTTATGCTTATTATTTTTTACATTATACATGCAATTAATAAAGTGATAGCTTTTCCAAAAATATTCTCAGAAATTTAATGAAGTAGACATGTCCACACACACACACACAAAAGCTTTCATTGGGTTTTATCTACTATTACCTTTGACAAGTCCCGTAAGGAGAATTTTCCAGTGTGGTGACATGCACTATTGAAATAGATGCTCAGCTCAGTGTTGGTCCTTTTATTTAGGTGCTGAAATATGGATTACAAAACCTAGCTTGAGGTATTTGACAATCTTAGTGAATGCAGCATTGCCTTCCTGATCAGCTGCCATTCCAGGGCACTCTCATTGATATTCTCTGTCCTCATCTTCCCTGTAGTAGTATCTTATGGCATCGGTGGCTTTTTGTAGCCCTTCTAAACCCATTCTCTGAAATTTGCACCCTTGTGGGAGTAATGCAAATGGTACAATGCTGGTAATATGATGTGTCTTCCTCTGTGTAGGTACCTGGGTCCCTCTATCCAGTTGTGACCATTTGGTGGTGCTACCCATTTATGAAAACTGCCTTGTTTTGTTTTAACACTATATCCCACCCAACTACTATTTCTGCTGTCACTGACTAGCCATTATCCAAGCAAAAATATTGGTTGTGAGAAAGAGGAATGAGATAAGTGTACTGGAATAGAGGCTTTCTTCCATTTTATTTTAGCATAACTAGAGACTGGGAAATTAGATAAACTGTGAGTCTATCTGTTTGCAAAATGTAGCTAAGCAAATTTCAAGAGAGGCAAAAATTCAATAACTGAGAATAAAGACAAACATAACCATGCAGCCATTTTTAATTCGCTCATAGAAGAATATGATCATTAATAACTTGAAACATCTCATGCAATAAGCATTATTCTCACGTGCTCTTACTCAAAGCTTTGTCTTCAGGGACATGCATTAAATGGTCTGGTGCAGCAGAATTTCAAAGAGAAAATATGCTGTGGTTGCTAAGAAGAGAAAAATACTCCAGAGAGGATGTTGTTACCAGCACTACCATAAGAAACTGATGTTTGCTTAAAAGAATAAGTAAAGGTGTTGCCGAGGAGCAGACACTAATGAGGAAGTCTGATACCCAGTTAGCAGTTAGAAATCAGCACGTCTGTTGACATCTACAGATTTATGGCAATCTACACCACATGGCCCATAGCATATACATAGCTTGATTTCAGCATAATATTCACGAACTTGCACAGCAAACTCCAAGTGTGTTCCTGCCAAGGGCAGAAAAAAATGTTTTTCTTCAAACAACCAATTATTGTAATTTGAGGATGCATTCTTCCTTGAATGCAATTCTTTACAGGTGATTAATAGGATAATTATAACTTATTATCTGCCCTTCACTTGTACAAATAATGGTATGTAGTGCAACCCTAGTTTAAAACCATTGGCAAGATGAACTTCAGTTTCTAAACACTACACATGTAATTGAACTCAAATTAGAAAGGTTGGGAAAGGCTTTTGTAAGGTACTCTGCAGTTTGTCAGATGTATTTATTCATGTGCTGAGGATTAGAATTCATAAACATTTTGCAGGGTTTTTTGAAAACTTTTTCTTTTCTTTTGTTGTTTTTGGCCAGGACTTGTCAATACAGAAAGTCACTGCTTCATATGTTCTATTACCAGCAGAATAACATTTTAAAAAAAGAGTAATTGTAAAACTAGCCACAACTTCCAACTTTCATGGAGAGCTGGTTTCAAATGCAGAGGTAACATCAAACTTAGAAGTGAAAAATGCCTTCTTTTTTTATTTGTCTCTGAACACCAAGAAGGAAAGTAGGTTGACATCCAAAATAGATATATTTTGCTCTTAGTTATATGTCGCCTGTAGCACAGTGATCTGTTTCGCAAGATAACTTTTTACTCTTCTCTTAGCAAATTCAAGTGGAGCCACTAGGAAAAGAATACACTATCAAGTTAATCTTCTTTAAATAATTTGAGCATGGCACAGGAAATTCCTGCATACAGTTGTTGATTTTGAAGACTAACCAAAAAAACTATTGAAAAGGTCTCTTTTTCTTGGAAAAGCTCAGAATTTAAATGAGCTATCAGCCCCATCTATGTGTGGTCAATACTTCTGAACTTCTCTGCAGAAGTACTTTTGAACATTAATTTCAAGTTTTGACAGAAACACAAATGGGATTATAATTGTTGGTTTTCTCTGATTGGAGGTACTTTTATTGTTCATTTTTTCTTTCTAAAACCCAGTTCCCTAAATAGAGGTGCCTAGTGCCTTTTTAGATACCTTAGGATATCCAGGACATCACCCCAGGAATGGTAGATCTAACACAGAACTTAGAGGAGATCTACACCCTTTCTGAGTGGGAACTGGAGATTAGGCAAGACACCCTATAGTATCTGAAATGGCTCCATCTGGTTTGCTTGTGTGAATCCCTCCTTAAATGATGAGAAAACTGAAAAGGAAATTATAGAGGTAAAGGTAAGGATAAATTTTATAAAGATAAAATTATTAATTAGAAAGTTGACATATAAAATTATTTTTAAAAAAGTTCTCAAGATCTCAGGTTTTCTTGTCCATGCTTCTGTGTACAAGCAGAAAATTTCCATGTCACTTTGAGAAAAATCCATTTGACCATTTGCAGAGCTAATTAGGAGCACTGTAAGTTATCTCCTTGGAAGGAAATCTTCCTAAGAGGTGAGAAGAGATTAAGCAGCTGGATTCCCTTGAAATCCAAAATGAAAACATGGAAATCCTTCTGGCAGGTAAAAAGGCAGGATGAACATCAGTTGCTTTAACATATCCCTGAATTTTCTCAACATGATTTGAGAACTTGTCCATTAAAAGAGCACCTGTCAAAACAAAGGAAATGATGGATTCAGATAATTAGAAAAGAGGCATTGCTTTTAAACCTAAGCATTTCTGAGATGATGATATACTCGTGCTTAAAATTCAGTTCTCTCATTTATTGTGATACTCTTGAAATGATTCTACAGTTTTTCGCAGATTGGTTGTACAGTTTCAAATACTTATTTTTAAAGCATATATAGATTTATATATTACTTCAATTAAGAAAACCATTAAATGTTGATTTGTATGTTATTCCAAGACGTGTGTGAAAATTGGGTAGAATATTGAGATTTTTCCCAAAAATCTTTGCCATGGAGAATGGAAATTCTGAACTAATTTGTCCGTCCTAGCTTCAGTGCTATAAAGACCTCTGCTATGCCTTTCGGTGCCAGGTGGTGGTGAGTAAGGCTGCTCTATACATGCAAGGATAGGTTCTGGTTTCTTTCTTCCACATTACTTTTGAAGAGGCATTACTTGGATTTAAAAAGCACTCAGGGATAAGCTTTCCTTGAGTTCAGTATCCTAAATCCTGCATCTTATTTCCAACATAAATTTCCATGTGTTCTGTGGGGTGTTCTTATGCAGCCAGAGAGAATGAGGAAGGATTCTTTCAAGCACAAAACTCTTTGAGTCAAAAACTAAGGATTTAGTTCTTCCTTCACACCATCCCTTTTCAAGCAGCCAGTTGGGATATTTCCATGGGACATAGAAGTCAGTCTCACATCATGGTCCCTCTGACCTGTCTACAGGTTTGGGCAGTGTCTCCTAGCTCTACATGGTACAGCAGTTTGCCGTGGTCTATAACAAGTGATAATTAGTCACAGACGGGGTCATGCTCTTCTTTGCATAGAGGAAACAGAGAAGTGCAGTCCACAGTGTGCTTTGCCCAGCGGGACCCTGCAACAAAGGCACACAGAAGATGCATGTCTGCTCTCATTGACTGTGACGGCCAAGGCTGAATTTGGCCCTAAGTGCAAAAACATTTCTAAGTGACTAAATTTAACATCTTCTAGTAAATATTCTTCTGGCTTGAATTTCAGTCTGAAGCAGAATTTGACAAAACATTGTGATTGGTTGGCTCCCAAGCATGCTTGAAAACTTATACTGGATGATTTTCTTGCAGAGTGTGAAGTATGTGCTTCTTTCTTGCAATCTGTTGAGCTGGCATTTAGGA